>NC_134720.1:19937424-20240454 GCF_049634645.1 Pelodiscus sinensis | reverse complement strand
GATTAATTACTTCCCAATATACAATTTTTCTTCTGCACACACAGAATCATTGAAAATCACTTAACATTTTTCAGTTTCTTTTTTATATCTTTTTGACAATCTTGGAACCAAAATATTGTATTTTTAAAATTGATTAGGTGAGAAGTTCTATTCTGAAATTAGTTCTCAGTAAGTATGCAGAAGTGTAGGCATGTACTTGAGTGACAAAAACAAGTCTTAACTGCTGTTTACTCCTGTTAACCTGGCGTAGCAAACATAACACTAATGAGAAGAGTTCATGAAGTTTCAATCAGTCACAGCTATGTAATTCCTTTGAAAGCAGTGGAGTTGCATGGCTATAATAGAGGAAATAATTTGGTCTCCAGGATCTTTATTATTGGTGATGGTGCATTAAAATTACAGAAATCAGTATGACTCCCAGATCCCATGCTGAGATTGCAGGGCTGGTAATCAGAATAACAAAGAACAATTGCTATTTCTAGCACTTCAGAATAAAAGTGCACTTTAACTTGGAGGTACTGCTAACCAGCACAAATTCCCAGTTGCGTATCTAAGCACAGGGAATGTAAGTTCTCTGATGACAGTGCATTCCTCCCCCTTGCACAGCTCACCACGTCTACTGGCAGTAATGGATTTCCTATTCAATCAGGTGTATGCAGTTGCTAATATACTTTTGTTAAACATATCTTAGTATCTCGCCACCCACATGTAATTTGTACTATTTTGTTCCCCTGCTCTTCTAAAGTCATAATTTAAATAAACTCAAAACTAAAAAGAGATTATGTCCTCAGAGTATATTGGGGCTATTTAGTTTCCACTGGTAATTTTTCTTCTAAAGTTCTAAAGAAACTGAAAAATACAGGGTAGGTTACCTTGCCTTAGGCACTAGCTACATTGGAGTGTAAAGGTGCCTCTTGGAGCACAGCCAAAGGTATGGATGAACTCCCACTATATGCAGGCAACTCTGGCCCTCCCCGCTACCATGCTTCCTTACTTCTGTGCTGCCTTCAGAGCTGGGCAACAGGAGAGCAGTGGCTGCTGGCCAGTCACACAGCTCTTAAAGGAGTGCCACAACCAGCAGCAGCACGGAGGTAAAGGTGGTAATACCATGCCAGGCCACCCTTACTTCAGCACTGGTGCTGGCAGTGGCACTGCCTTCAAAGCTGCTGTCTGGTGAACAACTGCTTCTCTCCAGTGGCTAACATTGCCAACTCTCCCAACTGGACTGACCATGTGCCATTTGTGACGTGGACATTCAGTCTGTCTGGTCTGGGAGAGTTGGCATCTCTAGCTATCCATCTCTGACGGCAGCACTTGAAGAAGTAAGGTGGCAATAATTTGACATCCCTATGATAGTCTTACAGTCCCTTCTGGATCAGGACCTCCAGTCTGAGTGTAGGTTAAAAGTACACAAGTTCAGATTTCATGGGGGAGACCAGATTTTATGGTCCAAGATGTGTTCTTCACAGCTGTGGATTTGGTAGGACCATAATCATAGCACGTATTTCTATTTTATATTCAGGCATGTCATTATACTCTCTAATACATCACTGCATTTAAGAGGTAATAGCTCACATTATTTGAGTATCAGCACTGTACAGACAAGTTGACAAGGAAGCTGACAGAGTTGCTGGACCCTTGGGCAAGGTGGTGGTGGAAGGGGAGAGATGGGGTGGCTGGCTCCGTACTTCTGGAAGGGGCAGAATTGGAGGCATCCAATGCTGTAGCCCTCCACCCCAACCATCTGCAAGATATCAGAGCTACTCAAAGAATGCCGCCTAGCTTTCTGGGGGTTATTTAAAGGGACTGGAGCTCCAGCTGCTTCTGCTGCTGTGGTAGTGGCAGCCAGAAGCCCCAGGCCCTTTTGAATCTCTAGTCCCCTTTGCCCTCCCTGTTGTCAATGGTCCTGTGAGTGGACATGGAGTAGATGAAAACCCTATTTTGAGGCTGCCTCCTTTTTGGTCGCCATCTTTCCATTCCTACCAGGAGTTTTGAGTAGATCACAAACTAATGTTGATCTTATGGGCTTCCAGTTGGCTTGGTAGGTGGCAACATTGAGCAGGATGTTGTGCCACTTACTGGAACTTTTTTTCTCCAAGACCAGTTTCTAACATTACCCTAGAAAAAGCTAGAGCTAAAAGCTTGGTTTGTATGAGTGGAGCCTTGAAATGTCTGGGACTGCCTTCCAACCTGAGATGAAGAAGCTGTCTGTCGCCAAGATCTGCTATTTCACTTTGAGTATTTTTTTCAAGCAGTAAAATGTTAGGCTCTTGATATTAGATAAGGATTTCACTCTTGCTAAACCCTGCCTTCTCAACATTGTAAAAGACCCCAATAAGGGACACATTAAGAAGGTACTCAGTGGGCCTCCCCCCCCCTTAAGCCTCTTTTACCTTGGTGCATCTATTGTGCATGGACTTTTATATTGGTTTTATGTTGGTGCAAGATAAACTGATATAACCAATTGTAAACACTTAAATAATCCACATGCAAAGCTGCAACAATTTAAACAAGGTGAAGCTTCTTTGTGTGGACAAGACTTTTAATATTAAGAGTAAGATTTCAGGATTAAAGAT
Source organism: Pelodiscus sinensis (assembly GCF_049634645.1). Classification (NCBI taxonomy): domain Eukaryota; kingdom Metazoa; phylum Chordata; order Testudines; family Trionychidae; genus Pelodiscus; species Pelodiscus sinensis. The sequence goes on along the minus strand of NC_134720.1, from coordinate 20,237,878 downwards.
TCTAACGAAACCTAGATCAGGGATCCCTCCTTTCTGACTAAAGGTAGTTCATAGCCCTTGGAGATCCTATTCTTATTTTTGGGTGTTGCTAAAAGCTGCACTTCTGATGGTTTGTACATCCGTGAAGTCTGTGTAGGAGCTAGTGGATTTGCTGATTTCTCCTTTTTTGTTTCCACAATAAAAAGTAATGCATTGTCCAGTGTCTTCTCTATCCCAAAGATGAATTCAACTTTCCTCAGGAGTGTGAACATTTATCTTACTTCAGTTTATGCTCTGCTGGCCTCAGATACAGGAATGGCTCCATGTTCTCTAAGTGGTACTGAGCCTTGAAGATTTACGTATAAAAGGTGAAGAATTCAGGATCTCAGCCTGCTTGTCCTTATACTCTGTCTTCAAAAAGAACAGGCCACTCTGTGTAGCTGAGCAGAATGTATTAAAGAAGTGTGGGGAGTAATAGAGGGCCACCCATAACTCATAGCTATTAGCATTTACTCCCCTTGTAACATAGCCTGCTCCCAGGTTGGAAAGAGGATCTGCCTCAGAAGAAGTCTTTCAAACAGTCTTTTGGTCTGATTCAATCATACTTTGACATGCCATTTCATCAGAGCTTCTTTTCATATAGTTTTTAGTTTTGGCATCCACAGTATTTAATCCAGAGGATCCTCCAGTTAGTTCCTCCAGATAAAACCTGTCAAACTGGGTGTTAAGGTGCTGTTAGATTATTGGAGCTCACTCCCCCATCCCCTGGCAAAAACTGGAATGTTGGTCCTTGCTTATAAATTGGATTTCTGCCAAAGGCTCCAGAAATGCAGAATTATTGTTTTAGGCTATGGGTTGGAATCTGATTCCTGCTAGGGAAGTTAATGAGGGTAATAGGGGCTAGTCACTCACTGAGGGGAAAAAAGAGCCATCAAAGTCTTCTGTCCACTGATTGGTAGAATGGTTTGATTAAGATATATATTTGCACAGTGCCATCCTGATAGGACCATAGTATTGGGTGCAATGCTCATGTAAATGCTACTAATAAGCAAAGCAAATACCCAAAGCAAATATTGGTTTGGAATCTCTGCAGAAATGCAATTTGCAAGTAGAACCAAAAGTTCACTATTTAGCTAACATATTAGAAAAACATCTATAAACAAGTAATCTACAGTGGGAACAAAACCAAACCATTATTGGCAAGGCGTTTGTGGGCTTGGATTAATTTCTGAACAAATTCTAGTTGAGTAAACAGGATTTCTTTGAGCATAGCAGATCTTTCAGTTATATACTTCATTTAAGTGATAGGTGCTTTTTCCATTTAATTGTCTTAATTCTTCCTTTTGTCAGTGTTCTTGTCCCCTGAGCATTTTTAAATGTGCAAGAACACCAGATTTGTGAAACTGTGATTTAAGGCTCTATGCATGCATAAAGTATCACTGTGTACTTATTAAGATCCATGTTCTTCTGTATTTGAAAGCCCAAAGCAAAAATAGCTGTATGTAGATGCTTCATAAGTGGCTCTCAAAGGGTACGTCTAAACTACATGGCTCCGTCGACGGAGCCATGTAGATTTGTTGTTTTGGCAAAGGCAAATGAAGCCGCGATTTCAATGATCGCAGCTTCATTTAAATTTACATGGCTGCCGCGCTGAGCCGACAAACAGCTGATCAGCTGTTTGTCCGCTCAGCGCGCTAGTCTGGACGCTCCCCTGCCGACATCAAAGCCCTTTGTCGGCAGCCCCGGTAAACCTCATCCCACGAGGAATAACGGGGCTGCCGACAAAGGGCTTTGATGTCAGCAGGGGAGCGTCAAGACTAGCGCGCTGAGCGGACAAACAGCTGATCAGCTGTTTGTCGGCTCAGCGCGGCAGCCATGTAAATTTAAATGAAGCTGCGATCACTTAAATCGCGGCTTCATTTGCCTTTGCCTATGTGTCTAATCTACATGCCTCTGACGACAGAGGCATGTAGTCTAGACACAGCCAAACAGACTCTTGTTGTTTCTTTATTCACCATTGCTTTTTGTTTAGTCAACATACTCAAAAGGAACTTTCTGGAAATGCCTAAACTCAGTTAACAGCATCAATATGGGCTTTTTTTCTATTTGATGATTGTGAGTTTAATGATGAAGACATAATCTTCGTGAAGACTTTCCAGATGTGGATTGCAAATGAATTTGGATTAGTAACATTTTCCCTGACAGTATGAAGCATTTGTGACAGGCTGTTAGTGCTGGGTAATTTTCTTCTTAATTGATCTGATCAGTTTTCTGTTGCTTCAGGATTTCACAAGTTCTGCAGGAACAAGCATTACAAGGGTCACATTACACAACAGCTTTGGGAGAGGTGCCATAATATGGGATCTGACTGGTTTAGTTCAACCTAAAAAGAAAGCTTGTTTTGCAAGATAAATTATGTTCTTGTCTGATAATATGGACACATTGCATGCATAATTTGATACTAGTGAAAAGCAGCTTAACATATTTTCTTTGTAATATTTTTAGAAATTTTTCCCTCTTTTTGGAAAGTATTTAATATTTCCTTGTGTACTACTAAAGGAAACATTTGTTAAAAAAGAAGCAGGTAGAATCTTTTCATCATTGCTCTATTTCTTTTTTAGATCCATTCTTTTAATACACTTTTTCTCCACTTTTGAACTTTAATTTAATGTCTGTCTTTGAGTGCTGTATAGTCTTTTAATGCAATACAGAACTATTCTACTTCGTTTCTCGCACAGCATGAAACATGCATTTTCTGTATTAGCAGCCAGACCACAAAGGGAAGGAACAATTCAATAAAAACTAAGGATTTTAAGTTCCATTATTATGTGAGAGAATATTTTAATTGGGAGATCTCCATGTTGCTCCAGGAATATTGAGGGAGAGGGAAGAGAGTCTTAAACAGGAAAGTTTATTGAAATGGGCTGAAGTTTAGCAGAGGAAATAAAATCCATCCTCATTTGCTGAGAGAGTTGAGATTTGACTGGACTGGTAGGGGAAAGACACCTCTGGGGTCCTTGGTCCCAGACCTTATAGCTCCAGGACTTGTGCTATCATTTGCACCTGTTTGCATTGCTGCTCTGCCCCTCTTCTCTCCCCTACTTGTTTGTTTCCCTCTTCCTGATAGGTTTCCATGCTGCTGTGGTTTGGCCAGCACTCTTTTAAGGGGCAAGAAAGGATTTTTTTCCCCCCTAATCACAAATAGATCGTGAGTAGTGTAGTGTTTTTATTACTCTTCTCAGAGCACATGGGAGAGCTGCCTATCGAAGGGGTAGATTGCAGGTCTCGATGTCAGGTTAATTGAGGTATTGGCTGCAGAGCTGCTCCAGTCCTAGATATCAGCTGGGGGCATCTGGCTGGATTCCTGCTGTGCACAGAGTGGCCAGTGGACCCCCTGAATCCTGTTTGTGCCCTTCCCCAGTTGAAAACTGCAGTGTAACGGTGGTAAAGATATGAAATGTACATTTATTCTTACATGGTAAAGAAGAGATCCTCAAGTGCAGAGTATAGGAATGGCTAATAGCTAGTAGAGATCCCCTAAGCTCAGTAGCAGGTAATGGTGTTTAATGATGTTTGTAATGCTGTTTCCTAGAGAGATTGTAGCATCAGTTGTTTTTTAGATCTAAGAACTTCATGTGAGGTCCCTCTGAAGTCACAAATGGCTGTTTTATTTGTCAGATGCAGAGAGAGCATCTTAGGTGTGATTTTGACATGTAGACCAGTTAGTGATTTTGAGTGACCGATCGGGGCAGATTGTTATAGAAAAGGCTTTTAAAGTATGTGGGAAGGAGTCAAAGTACAGAGAATGTAAAGATCCAGTTGGAAATATTTGGAGAGCAATAACACACACAGAGCTGGGGACCAATTTTGAGGCAAAAACATAATTATTGAATTCTGAAAGTCCTGTTCTTCTAGTACATATGATATTGGTAGGATGCACTTCCTTCTTGTTGTTTTTTCTGGTCAAGAGTGTTCTTGAGGTAAGAATTCAAATACCAATCAGGACAAATGCAGGAGAATAAAGAACTGAAACTACTTCTGTGGGTAAATGGATTCCTACAGGTCTAGTTAAGAGAGCAAAAATTGCAAAAAGCAAGTCTAAAAATGATTAAATTGTCTTCTTAATGCCATGATCATCAGCTTCGAGGGTGAAGGACCTGTGTCATTGCTGTCTTCCCAACTCAAATGACCAGGAAACACATGAGAGTATCATTATTGTCTCCCTTTAGGACAACTCAATTGTAAAATTGATTATATGGAATAAATCCTTTATCTTGTACTCAAAATAGGAATTTAAGCAACTAAGGTTGATGGAATACAAAAGAGTGGAAATTATAGAAAATTAATTAATATGTAAGGAGAATATAAAAAAATTAGTGTGTAGTAAAAGTTAATGGAGGCCTAATGTATATAAAAATGAAAATGTTAGCAAATCATATATTGGGAACTGATGCATGGATCTCAGGTATACCTGGAAGAGAGGAGGGAGCACATTTAATAAGTTTCACTGAAAATTTCTGATTATAAAGTGCTGGACATTATGAAGGCAAGAGGAATTTCTGTATTCCATGCTTATTCTAGATCCCCTCATGAGAGAGTTCTCTGCTAGAATGAGAGAAAATATAGGTAGTAAGGTTGTGTGGTCATTATCTAATATATAACTGAGGGCATGTCTACACTACAAAGTTAATTCAAACTAATAGCCGTTAGTTCGAATTAACTTTCATAGCGTCTATACATGCAAACCTCTAGTTCGAACTTAATTCAAACTAGCCTACTGCTTAATTCGAACTAGGTAAACCTCATTCTACGAGGACTAATGCCTAGTTCGAATTAAGGACTGTGTAGCCACTTAATTCAAACTAGTTGGAGGCTAGCCCTTCCCAGCTTGCCCTGGTGGCCACTCTGGGCCAAACCAAGGAAACTTTTTTACCCCCCTCCTGGCCCCGGAGCCCTTAAAGGGGCACAGTTTGGCTACGGTGCTCGTGCCAGTTGCAAGCCTGCCAGCACCCAGCCAGCAGACCCTGCACCTGGCACAGCATGAGCCAGCCACCCACTGCCACCCAGCCCTCCGCCTCTTCCCAGGACCAGGCTGGCGGCTCCCAGGAGCCTGCCTGGGGCCACAAGAGGTGGGCGCCCACCTGGTCTAGTGCGGACATCGTGGAGCTCATCGAGGTTTGGGGGGAGGCCTCCAATGTCCACGACCTCCGCACTAGGCACAGGAATGCGGCCGTCTAGGGCAGGATAGCTGCCAGCTTGGCCACCAAAGGCCACATGCAAACACAGGAGCAGGCTTGCATGAAAATCAAGTTGGTCCAGTGAGACCCCCGACCCTGAGCTTAGAACATAACAACAGCCATGCTGGGTCAGACCAAAGGTCCATCTAGCCCAGTAGCCTGTCTGCTGACAGCAGCCAGCACCAGGTACCCCGGAGGAGATGAACCGAAGACAATGACCAAGCAATTTGTCTCGTGCCATCCAGCTCCAGCCTTCCACAAACAGAGGCCAGGGACACCGTTCCTACCCTCTGGCTAATAGCACTCCGTGGACCCAACCGCCATGACTTTATCTCACTTCTCTTTAAACTCTGTTATAGTTCTAGCCTTCACAGACTCCTGTGGCAAGGAGTTCCACAGGTTGACTATGTGCTGTGTGAAGAAGAACTTTCTTTTATTACTTTTAAGCCTGCTACCCATTCATTTCATTTGGTGTCCTCTAGTCCTTCTATTATGGGAACTAATGAAGAACTTTTCTTTATTCACCCTCTCCACCCCACTCATGATTTTATATACCTCTATCATATCCCCCTTCAGTCTCCTCTTTTCTAAGCTGAAAAGTCCCAGTCTCTTTAGCCTCTCTTCATATGGGACCTGTTCCAAACCCCTGATCATTTTAGTTGCCCTTTTCTGAACCCTTTCCAAGGCCAAAATATCTTTTTTGAGGTAAGGAGACCACATCTGTACATAGTACCAAAGATATGGCGTACCATAGTTTTATACTTCACCTCCCCCTTCCAGCTCCCTCCTCCCAGGTTTTCCCTTTCCCCTCTTCCACCCTTTCTCTTTCCCTCTCCCACCTCCTTTTCCCAGTCTCCCCGAGTTTTGTTCAATAAAGAGAGTTTCTATTTTTGAACACATATGTCCTTTATTTTTTTCATCAGGAAGAGGGGCTAGGGAGGGGTAAGTGGAAGGAGGTGAGGGAGGAATGGGGCATGCATCCCCAATGGGGAGGACTGGGGTGGCTCTGCGGGCTCCTCAGGGTGGAAGCTCGCCTGCAGGGCCTCCTGGATTCTGAGAGCCCCCCGATTGACACCCTCCCCCCCGATGGCAGCCTGTGGCAAGTGCAGCCGGGCTGATGGCCGAGTGCTGTGATGTGCCGAGTGTGGGCACTCAGGGCACTCCAAGACAGGACTGCTTTGCTGTCCCTCATCGAGGTAGACGAGCAAGCGGGGAACCCTGAGAACTGTCTGTCTGGGGTGGGTGTCGGGTCCCTTTAAGCACAGCCCTCGGCTAGCCTGAGACAGCAGCTCCACACTCTAAATCCTAACCTGATGCCCTGCCTTAACTTCGTTTCAGGGTCCACTCAATGTGGACATGCTATTTCGAATTAGCAAAACACTAATTCGAATTAGTTTTTAGGTCTAGATGCACTAATTCGAATTAGCTTAGTTCGAATTAACTAATTCGAATTAAGTTAGTTTGAATTAGTGCTGTAGCGTAGACATACCCTGAGAGAGCCTATCTGTTTGTGAGTCTGTTTGTTCAAGATCTCCTAAATGATAAGAGCTAGAACCACCAAAGTTGGTATGCAGCTTCCTCTTAACATAACTTAAAAAGAGGTAATGGTTCAGTGTGCCAGGAAAGTAGGATATGCCTGGAATGGGACTGTGTCTCAGAAAAACCATAGAGAAAAGAGACAGAATCCACCAGGCAAGTGAAAGGGGCTGGCTGTAGGGCTGAAGAATTAAACCACCTTTTTCATGAATTATATCCACTGATATGACATTATGTAACTTCATGAAATGTAACCGCTTTTGGATGAACATGTAGCCTGTTAGGAATTACCGTGTAAGAATCAGATATTGTAACTAAAACCCCATTTTAAACTGTTAATACGTTGTAATTAGAAATAACTCCATATTGCATCTGAAACCCCATTTTAAACTCTGTACTACTACGACTCTGTTTAAAGTTAGATATGTGTCCATAATCTCATTTAGAAGTGTGATTGTAGATGTGTGTGTACAAAGGGATCAGTCCCTGAAGCAGCCTGCCTGAACAACCAGCTGCCAGCACCATCTTGATAGCCAGAAAACAATGTAAGTGAGCCCTGCAAAAGAATCCACCAAGAAAGAGAGACAAAAGCTCCACCAAGAAAAGAAGATCGAAGTCCCATCTATTGTTAACTGATGACTCATGGTCATACAGTGCCCTGAGTGGGGCAGGCAAGATCTGTGGACTAAAACATATAAAGAGATGGTGCAAAGCCATAAAATTGGATCTTTGAGTTCTACAGTCATCATCCAGGAGCATCAGTGAGCACTGACATGAACTGGCTCCCCTCCTCGTGTCTAGACTACTTGGTCAATGGAATAGCATGAGTGTGATGGTATGTTGGGGTTCCCCCCCGAACCTGCAGCCCCATAGCAGCAAGAACAGGATCCGCCAGCCAGTAGAATAGAGAGGGTTTATTGCTTCTCCAGGATACAGCACAGCGTAGACATGATGTGGCTACAGGAGTCAGGGCCAGGATGGATGCCTCAGACCCCTGGAAATGGGGTGCCTGGGCCCCTAGACTCCGAGCCCCCTCCTTAGTCCGTCTCCTTCATGGTTCCAGCCAAAGACTGCCCTTCCCCCCCCAACACTCACTTCCTTTGTTCCTTCCGGTTCAGTCACTGTCATGGGGGCCCTCAAGGTGCCCGCCACTGGGCAGCGCTTACAGATAGAGGCCAGTAGGGGTCATCCACAGCCCAAGCATAGTAACCAGCAAGGTACTGACACTCCATCACAATGAGCAACTGAGGCTGGTAATTCTATCCCATCTGTATGGGTGTGTGTATCTGTAGTGGATAATTTTAGTAGCTAGGGATAATAAATGAATTTTGCTTTCACAGGAAATATGGCATATTGCTTTATCTCCCAAATAAGATTCAGATAGTTCTATTTTTACAAGTCTTACATGGCTTGGGGTGTGCACTACCATCCAAGACTGCCCCAGCGCCAACCTTCCCCTCTCCAGCTGCCCTTTAGGGAGGGCAGAGAGGACTGAAGCTCCCTCCTTTCTGATTCATATGGGAACATTGCTGGCTGTTCACCTACATCAAGGAGCAAGGGGAAAGTGCACATTTTGCTGTATTCTTTACTCTAGCTGGGGAGAGCAGGGGGGGCAGACAAACCTGGACCTGCCCCAACCAGAGAACATGCACCCCTTCCCTGGACTGCCCACTGGAGATGCAGCAGCCAAGGAGAGATGCTTCTCTTCTGACCCCATACTGCTGCGGTGAGAGGGCTGGGGTAATCCTCTCTTCTCGGGGCAGCCTGTAAACTGAACCCCTCATCCCCAGCCCCACACCAGATCAATGATTTAAATGAAGCATGTACATTTTAATTTTATTTTCCAAAAAACAAAAATTATTTGAGTGAAGGACCCAATCAATGCTAGGTAAATCTTCTAGTATCAGATAAGGAGGAATAGTGATAGAAATGTAGCCGTGTTAGTCTGGGGTAGTTGAAGCAAAATGCAGGACAATGTAGCACTTTAAAGACTAACAAGATGGTTTATTAGATGATGAGCTTTCGTGGGCCAGACCCACTTCCTCAGATCAAATAGTGGAAGAAAGTAGTCACAACCATATATACCAAAGGATACAATTTAAAAAAATGAACAAATATGAAAAGGACAAATCACATTGCAGAACAGAAGGGGGATGCGGGGGGGTGGGAAGGGGGAGGAAGGAAGGTAAGTGTCTGTGAATTGCTGATATTAAAGGTAGGGAGAGTGGGATGTTTGTGAGTTAATGGTATTACAGGTGATAATTGGGGAAACTGTCTTGGTAATGGGTGAGAAAGTTCAAAGACTTGTTAAGTCCTCGTTGGTAAGTGTCGAATTTTAACATGAATGACAGTTCAGAGGATTCCCTTTCAAGTGCAGATGTAAAAGGTCTTTGTAGCAGAATGCAGGTGGCTAAGTCATTTAGAGAGTGTCCTTTCTGGTTAAAGTGGCAAGAAACTGTTTTCTCTTTGTGATCTTGTCTGATATCTGTTTTGTGGGCATTAATCCTTTGGCGAAGTGTCTGAGATGTTTGTCCAATGTACATAGCAGACGGACACTTTCGGCACATGATAGCGTAGATTATATTTCTGGATGCGCAGGAATATGTGTTCTTGATCTTATAACTCACTTGGTTAGGTCCAATAATGGTATCAGCAGAATGAATATGTGGACAAAGCTGGCAACGGGGTTTGTTGCAAGGGAAGGTACCAGGGTTGGTATTAGTGTGGTATGTCCTGTGGTGGTTGGTAAGAATCATCTTGAGGTTAGGTGGTTGTCTATAGGAGACTATGGGTCTGTCTCCCAGAGCCTCTTTGAGTATGGTATCCTGTTCCAATATAGGCTGTAGTTTATTGATAATGTGTTGGACAGGTTTAAGTTGGGGGTTGTAGGTGATGACAAGTGGTGTTCTATTGTTGGTTTTCTTGGGTCTGTCTTGAAGTAGATGGTTTCTAGGTATTCGTCTGGCTCTTTCAATTTGCTTTTTTGTTTCTCTGGGTGGGTAGTTGAGATTTATAAATGCTTGGTAGAGATCCTGAAGCTTCTGGTCTCTGTCAGTGGGGTTAGAGCAGATGCGGTTGTATCGAAGGGCTTGGCTATAGACGATGGATCGTGTGGTGTGTTCTGGATGGGAGCTGGATGCATGTAGGTAACTGTATGAGTCAGTGGGTTTTCTGTAGAGAGTGGTGTCTAATTTTCCATTGTTGATTTGTACGGTGGTGTCCAGGAAGTGGATCTCTCGTGTAGAATGGTCCAGGCTGAGGTTGATGGTGGGGTGTAGGTTGTTGAAATCTCTGTGGAATATCTCCAGTGTTTCTTGGCCATGTGTCCAGATCATGAAGATGTCATCGATGTACCGTAGGTAGAGGAGAGGTGAAAGGGGACGGGAGTTGAGGAAACGTTGTTCTAGGTCAGCCATAAAGATGTTAGCATACTGTGGGGCCATGCGTGTACCCATGGCTGTGCCGCTGATCTGGAGGTATAAGTTGTTCTCAAACCGGAAATAATTGTGGGTGAGAACAAAGTTACATAGGTCTGCTATCAGGTTGGCAGTAGTGTCCTCTGGGATAGTGTTTCTAATTGCTTGTAATCCGTCTTCATGTGGGATGTTGGTATATAGAGCTTCTACATCCATGGTGGCAAGGATGGTATTATTGGGGAGGTTATCGATGTTTTGTAGTTTCCTTAGGAAGTCAGTAGTGTCTCGGAGATAGCTGGGGGTATTGGTTACGAAGGGTTTGAGAAGAGTGTCTACATAGCTGGATAGACCAGTAGTGAGCGTGCCAATACCAGAGATGATGGGACGTCCGGGGTGCCCAGGTTTATGGATCTTGGGAAGTAGATAGAACAATCCTGGTCGGGGGTCAGAAGGTGATTCTGTGAGGATTTGTTCCCGAGTAGCTGTGGGGAGGCTTTTAAGGAGACAGTGTAGTTTCTTTTGGTAGTCCAAGGTGGGATCAGAGGGGAGAGGTTTGTAAAATGTGGTGTTCGAGAGTTGTCTGGTTGCCTCCTGGTTATAGTCGGCCTTATTCATAATGACCACAGCACCCCCTTTGTCAGCTGGTTTGATTACAATGTCCAGGTTGTTTTTGAGACTCTGGATGGCATGGTGTTCAGCGCGGCTAAGATTGTGTGTCGCTTGTTGTCGTTTGCGAATAATGTCAGTCTGTGCGTTGTTGCGGAAGCTGTGTATATAGAAATCCAGATTGTAATTCCGACCGTCAGGGGGAGTCCATATAGAATTATTTTTCCTTTGGTGTTGGTAGGGGGGATCTGGTAGGTCAGATTGATGTTCAGTGGTGGTTTGGAAATATTCTCGGAGACGGAGGCGGCGAAAAAAAGCCTCAAGGTCACCACAAAATTGTATCCAGTTTGTGGGGGACGTGGGGCAGAAAGAGAGACCCCGGGACAAGACAGACTCTTCTGCTGGATTGAGTTTGTAGCTGGAGAGGTTAACAATATTATCCGGTGGGTTGAGGCAGTTGCTGTTGTAGCCAGTGGTATGGAGCAGGTTAGAAAATAAGGAGGAAGATAGACTTATTAGAGGCAGCCAAGAAAAAGGAGATATTTTATATAGGGAAAAAATGATTACTTTTTCGGTACCTCAGCTCTTTAATGCAAAACCAAATGAAAGATGTGAGTCATAGAACAGTTTTTATGAGAGCACAGGGAATGGAAAGGAAACTCAGCCTGTCTCAAGAGGTGCTGTGTGTCTTATGATCAGATTTTGAATGCACAACAATGACCAATGGACATCAGATCCCAAGAGAAGGCAGAAAAAGGTTCTTGTGTTCCATCTATCTTTTCCACCTAAAATAAAGAGGATTATTTCAAAAAGGCTAAGAGGACTGCAACCAGGCTTAAAGGCAGATTCCCTGCCCCATTCAGCTCTCTGTGTGCTAGTCAAGCAGAAAACATTTGATAAGGTGATGACTAGGCTCTTGATCCGTTTGGCCACCAGAACAAAACAGTTTGATGGAACAAGCAATGCTTAGACATAATCCCAGTTATGGGGCTGTTGGTTGAACACAGTCCATATATTTGTTTACTTAAGATCTTCAAACCTCTGCTGTGCCCTTTTAGATAATCAGGTCCAGGAATGTGTGTAAAGCAGAGGTGGGCAATAATTTTTGACTGGGGGCCACTTCAAAAAGTTTGTAAATGCTCTCAGGTCACCCAGAAGGGGCGGGGCCTAAACCAGAAGGGGCGGGACCAGGATGCTTCTGGGCTACCCCACCCACAGACCATGATTGGTCTGGGGGAAGGTGAGCCCCTTTGCCCCCCTTCCCACTAGGCACCTATGCAGCTTACTTGTGCTGTGTCCTGCCGTGTGCTCCTTGCAGGGCGCAGGTAGGGCGGGAGGAGGCTCCAGGCACGCTCCCTGCCCCCAGGCCAATCAGGGCCTGGGGGTGGGGGAGCTGTGCGAAATTTCCTTTGCCCTGCCCCCGCCCTGCGTAAGCATACGGCACTTTGAAGTGCCATGCACTCCTCGTAGGTGAGGAAGGGCAGAGGAAACTGTGTGCTTCTCCTGCCCCCAGGCCAATCAGGGTTTGGGGGCAGGGGAGCGTGTGATGTCTCCTCCTGCCTTGCGAGGAGCGTGTAGTACTTTGAGGAGCATGCTGCACTTCACAGGGCGGGAGGAAGATTTGTGCGTCCCCCACCCCCAAACCCCAATTGGCTTGAGGGTGGGGGAGCGACAGGACTTCCGCGGGCCGGATCTTCTTGGTGAGCCAGATCTGGCCTGCAGAGGCACTTTTGCCCATCCCAATGTAAAGTATATTGTAACTTTATACTCCTGTGGTGCACAGGGATCTGCTAAGAATATGGACTTCAACATTGTCTCCCTTTTGTAGAACACATCCTTGTCTGCTCATGGGCCAGCTCCCCACCTTACACACTGTCAAAATAAATTGTTTTCTTTCCATAGTAAATACATGAGCTCTGGAAGCAGTGCTTCAGAAAGATTGCCTGCAGTTTTAGTGACTTGTATGCGTGAGTGGTTAGAAAAGGGGTTAGGAGGATAACAACCTCTGTCTTAATGATTTTTTAATCCCGTTCATTTCTATATAATAGAACTTCACATTTTTACCAAACATTTTATTCAAAGATCTTGAAAAGACACCACCGTTCTTGTCTTAGTACAAAAAAGCACTTTCCATTTGGCTTTGAAACTGCAGGGTGCTGCTGCTGCACTGGGTTCTGCTCATCAATTACTGCCAGTTCTGAGCACAGCAGAACTCTGCTAATGAGACTTTGTCTTTTCTATATAGGTCACCCCAACCTTAAAAACAAGAATCAAATCTCAGGAAGCAAAATTTAAAATGTATCAACAATTTCTCTTGGTGGAGAAAACAAGTTACTAAAACATACTGTGGTTGAGTTCACCAATACTGGAACATAGTTTCTTATCTTGTGTGGCTCTGTGTTCTGGCAGTGTATGTAATATGCTAGGCACTGTCTACCAACACAGAAAGACACAATCCCTCCAAAGGGATTTGATTCCCTTGAAAGTGGGAGGTTAGGTCTGAGCATCTTAATTCCATCAAGAACAAGTGTTGCAGGATGTATCATGTTTTTGGTGGGACAAACACTGTACAGGATTACATATTTAGTAGGGATCTTTCTGCCTTGCAGTGATTTTTTTTCTTTTTATACATTTGGCTAATACAGATTAAAATGATAAATTCAGTACTCACGGACATGCAGTTTGTGAAACTATCTGGAGGAATGTGGGTCAGTAAACAAGGAATGGATTAGTGTCATTGGTGTATAGAGTTTTCTTTCATCTCTGAGAGATGCCATAAAGATTTAAGTACTCTAAATATATTTTATGCAGGTTATCTGTAAGTTATTACTATTTTATATAGTTTAGTAACACCTAAAGTCCCCAGTACTAGGCATAATGCAAACACGTAGGAAGACATAACCCCATATTCAAAAGTTTTCTGTCTAATTTAAAATTACTCACAACTTCATATAATATGGAGATAATAGCTAAAAAGGAGGAAGAAGATGCTGATAATAGTAGTGCTAACTAGGGTCACATTTGGTAATACAGAATAATTTTAAAAATATTGGCTTTTTTAAATGTAAAAAAATTAATACAGATCACCACTCACCTGAGACATTAATAGTTGGCAGACTGTTTAATATATTAACTACATATTAAAATGTTCATTAAAAGAATCAGAAGGTTGCAAAGTCAATCACTAAAAGATTAGGAAAAGCTAAAATCAGAATAGTCTAAACAGCCTTAATTTGTCTCCCCCTTATACATTATGAAGCAGACTTCAATTACATTGTCACATATTGTCTTTTAGTCAGGATGCCTGCCTCATTCAGTGTACAGAATGTATGGTGCTCAGTTAATGAGCAGCTGTTTACTATTTTTTTGTTTTATCTTCTTTGTACAAAGTGTGGCTCCCTTGTGTCTTATTGACTGCACATCATTCAAACCCTGCTTTGAATATAGAATTATTAGGTCTGCTCCAAGTGCTAAGTGGTTACAGACCATATTGCCCTTGCCTTTTCCAGCCTGCCCTTATCTTAGTCTCAGTCCCTATCCCCTCAGCTCCATATCTCAGTCCCAGCTATTTCTTCCCATGCTTCCACCCACTCTGTAGTTACACATGTGAAGACAAGAATATGGTCAGATAAAGTGTGTATAAAATGATTATGAAACAAATATACATATATTTAACAAACAAATAAATAAATATATGCACCTCAGTAGCCCAACACTGTGGCATTTAATTTCAGAAAGGGGAACTACACAAAAATGAGAGAGTTACTTAAACGGAAATTAAAAGGTATAGTGACAAAAAACACAGTAAGAGAACCAAAAAGTGCCATGGTGGCTTAACAACCAGGAAAAAGGAGCAGTGACAGATAAAATGATATCTTTTAAAAAGTGGAAGTCAAATCCTAGTGAGTAAAATAGAAAGGACCATAAAATTTGTCAAATTAAGTGTAAAAATATAATAAGAAAAGCCAAAAAGAAGTTTGAAGAACAGCTAGACAAACTCTCAAAAAGTAACAGTAAAATGTTTAAGTACATCAGAAGCAGGAAGTTGGCTAAACAACCAGTGGGGCCTTTGGACTATCGAGATGCTACAGGAGCACTCAAAGATGATAGTCATAGCGGAGAAGCTAAATGAATTCTTTGATTCAGTCTTCATGGCTGAGGCTATTGGGGAGATTCCCAAACCTGAGCCATTCTTTTTAGGTGACAAATCTAAGGATTTGTCCCAGATTGAGGTATCATTAGAGGAGGTTTTGGAACAAATTGATAAACTTAACAGTAAGAAGTCACTGGGCCCAGATGGCATTCACCCAACAGTTCTGAAAGAACTCAAATGGGAAATTGCGGAACTATTAACTGTGGTTTGTAACCTATCCTTTAAATCAGCTTCCATACGTAATAACTGGAAGATAGCTAATGTGACGCTAATATTTTAAAAGGGCTCTAGAGGTGATCCTGGCAATTACAGACCGGTAAGTCTAACTTCAGTATGAGGTAAATTAGTTGAAACTGTAATAAAGAATACAAGTTTCAGACACATGGATCAATATAATTTGTTGGGGGAAAGTCAACATGGTTTCTGTAAAGAGAAATCATGCCTTACTGATCTTCTAGAGTACATTGAGGGGATCAACAAACATGTGGACAAGGGGGAATCTAGTAGATATAGTATACTTAAATTTCCAAAAAGCTTTTCACAAGGTCCCTCACCAAAGGCTCTCAAGTAAAGTCATTTGTCATGGAATAAAAGGGAAGGTCCTTTTGTGGATTAATAACAGAGTAAAAGACAGGAAACAAAGGATAGGAATAAATTAAGTTTTCCGAGTGGAGAGAAGTAACTAGTGGGGTCCCCAAAGGGTCTCTCCTAGGACCCATCCTATTCAACTTATTTATAAATGTTCTAGAGAAAGGGATGAACAGTGAGGTGGCAAACTTTGCAGATGATACCAAACTGCTCGAGATAGTTACGAACAACTCAGACTGTGAAGAGCTTCAAAAAGATCTGACCAAACTAAGTTATTGGGCAACAAAATGGCAAATGAAATTTCATGTTGATAAATGTAAAGTAATGCACATTGGAAAAAATAATCCCAACTATACGTACAATACGATGGGGACTAATTTGGCTACAACTACTCAAGAGAAAGATCTTGGAGTCATTGTGGATAGTTCTCTGAAAACATCCACTCGGTGTGCAGCGACAGTCAAAACAGCAAATAGAATGTTAGGAATCATTAAAAAAGGGATAGAGAATAAGACAGAAAATATCTTACTGGCTCTATATAAAACCATCATATGCTCACATCTTGAATATTGCATACAGATGTGGTTGCCTCATCTCATCAAAGATATATTGGCATTGGAAAAGGTTCAGAAAAGGGCAACAAAAATGATTAGGGGTTTGGAACAGGTCCACCTGAAGAGAGATTAAAAAGACTTGGATTTTTCAGGTTAGACAAGAGGAGACTAAGGGGGATAGGATAGGTCTATAAAGTCACGACTAGTGTGGAAAAAATAAATAAGGAAAAGTTATTTACTTATTCCCACAATATAAGAACTAGGGCGTCACCAAATAAAATTAATAGGCAGCAGGTTTAAAACAAACAAACAAAAGGAAGTTTTTCTTTGCTGAGTGCACAGTCAACTTGTGGAAGTCCTTGCCAGAAGATGCAGTGAAGGCTAGAACTTTAACAGGGTTCAAAAAAGAGCTAGATAGATTCATGGAGTTTAGGTCCATTAGTGGCTATTAGCAAGGATGGGTAGGAATGGTGTCCCTAGCCTTTGTTTCTCTGGAGGTGGGTGACAGGGTAGGAATCATGTAAGGATTACCTGTTGTGATCCCTCCCTCTGGGGCATCTCTGATATTGGCCACTGCCAGCAGACAGGATACTGGGCTAGATGGACCTTTGGTCTGACCCAGTATGACCGTTTTTATGTTCTTACATAACTGGAATTTTAATGTAATTAAGGATATATATCAGGGCAAATGACTATATGGCTCTAGTTCTATTGTTTTGTCTCCAAGTGGAACTTTCATATGCTAGATGAAATATGACTTTATTGAATATATTCTGATTTCTGTTGTTTTTTTCCCTAAGATGGTGCTGATTCAGAGTTTCTTGTTTTTCACCTATCCACATTAGTGTAACCTATGACATTTTGGAGACCTCTTTAGTAGTAGATTGATTTTTCAAATATATGAACCCAAATGGTAGAAATTTGCGATGTTTTAAAACAGCCTCTGGCAATGTCTTCCTTGAATGGCAAGAATCCAGAGAAGGTATTTTTAGCATGTTTCATAAGTTTTCAATTTATTGATAGATCTTGATCCAGCATTTAGAAGTGGCACCTTAATTTGAAATATCACATCTGAAGGATCTAAGCAAGCAGTAAATAAAATAGATTAATAAAGGAAACAAATATTGCACAATAAATTGCCTGACTACATCCCTAAAGGGCAAAATCTTCCATCAGTGGTGTGCTGGATGATATATTGGCTATGGCTCCTTAAGCCATTTTATCTATACAGGACAAGTATGCTTAGAGTAGGCCATATCTTTGCTGCTCCGTTCAATATGAAGCAGTTTGTACTTTCTTCAAGCACATGTGTGGGGGAAATCTCGCTCCCCTGGGGTACAGAGCCCCCAGAAGGGTCCGAGGCTGGAGGTCAAATCAGTGAGGCAGGAGAGAAATCTAGAAGGAAAAACTTTATGATGCACACCAAGAGTGAAAGCAGCACTGACAGACAGATTGAGGGATTCTTTATACAGTATGTTCAGACAGCTCAGTTGTTGATTGTTTTTCTTGAACATATCAAAGTCTCAGCAGAAGTACTCTGAGATGTTTCTGTTCACACCAGGAGTGCTAGAAGTAAGTTTTTACAGTACACAAAGCCACATGAGAACTTGAGTGGAGGAGTCTACAAGGCAAACTGTGACAAAGATAAGGGTTTACAGGCAGTCCCCGACTTACATGGATCCGACTTATGTCGGATCCCTAGATACGAACGGGGTGAGGCAACTCCCGCACATGCGCAGCAGCATTCCCGGGCTCGCTCACCTGGGTCCTAGGATCCTCCTCCTCCTCGGGCCGGCTCCGACTGGGGTCCCGCAGAGCTGCTGGGCAGAGGAAAAGTGCCTCCCCCTGCCAGCAACAGGCTGCCCCCTCCCCTGAGCAACAGGCTGCCGAAGAGACAAAAGCAGCCTCTCTGCCCCTTCTCCCCTCTATACATGCCGGGCTCCCGGAGCGCAGCAGCGTCCCCGGGGCTCGTTCACCTGGGTCCTAGAATCCACCTCCTCCTCCTCTTCGGCCGGCTCCAACTGGCCTCTGCCTGCAGCAGCTGGCCACAGGGACAGGGATCCCGCAGAGCTGCTGGGCAGAGGAAAAGTGCCTCCCCACGCCCGCTGCCCCCCCCCCCCCCCCGCGGCCTCGCATCCTGCACGCCTCCCCCCTCCCCCCCCTGCCAGCAACAGGCTGCCCCCTCCCCTGAGCAACAGGCTGCCGAACAGCAGACAAAAGCAGCCTCTCCGCCCCTCCTCCCCCTATACATGCTGGGCTCCCTGGGCAAACAAAGACTCCACCAAAACAAACAAAGTGCTGGCCTCATTGTGTTAGCAAAAAAAGGACCCTCCTCCTAGAACCCTGGGTGGTGTGTGGAAATAAAGCTATTAGCTCAAAGCATGGTGCAGAGCTGTTTGGTATTTGATGAGTTACTCCTTTAGTCCTGAGTTTGTCACAGGGACAGAAATAGATGTGAAATCTTCTGAACAGGGGAACAGACAGCAAAACAAACATTAGAGGGGAGTTAACCTTTCCCTATGCTATCCAAAACTAAAAAAAATGTTTGGCTAGAGTTTCCCCTACAATATGTACCAGTTCCGACTTACATACAAATTCAACTTAAGAACAAACTTACAGTCCCTATCTTGTACGTAACCCGGGGACTGCCTGTACATGACAAATTGTGACAGACTAGGAGTATCCATGAACTTGAGATAGGAGGCATTGTAAGGGTCTTGATTAGAGTTAATTTGATTTCTCTCTGATCCAGGGAGAGAGGTCTGGAAAACTTTTAACCCTTACAGCAGTTTTCTTTTAGAGAGTTTTGATTTCTGCACAGTCCCCCCTTAGACACAATTGGAGTTATTTGATTTTTCTCCCACACATGTTACCAACATAATTGTAGATGTAGATGTGGTAGGTTATTAAGCAGGCCCCCGAAGCAGTAATTTTGGAGCACCAACATTTTTGTAAGTTGTTTCTCTAATATTGCAGCTCAAAATAATGCTCATCCATAAGAATGCCTGATTGGTGCATAGGTGGACTGGGAATGAGAAAGAAGTTTTCTGTGTCCTCTTGTGCCAGTCTGAAAAGTCTCACAGGGAAAATTTCTACTCTTAGGCTGCGTCTATACAGCAGCGTTATTTTGGAATAATGGCTGTTATTCCGAAATAACAATGCAAGCACCCACACAGCAATTCCGTTATTTTGAAATAAATTTGCAATAACAGATGACTTATTCTGACTTCTGTAAACCTCATTCCATGAGGAATAATACCTATTCTGAATTTTGGAATAGTACTAGTAATTACTCCCCAGTGCCTCCTAGGGCTCTAAATCGAGGTAGCACGTCCACATTAGGAAAGCCTGCCTCAGACTAATTTTGAGGTTTCCCTGTAGTGTAGACATGCTATTTTGGAGTATTTGTTCCAGAATAGCTTATTTCAAAATAAGTGTGCTGTGTAGATGTACGCTTAGTTGTAAGCTGAAACATAATAATCATTCCCCAGTGTTTCCACTTGTACATGTATGGAAGAGAATATTTGAATTATTTGAGACATTCTTGAAAAAGGGTTGGATCAAAAAAATCATATAGCTGCATGGTAAATGAATCATATAGCTGTTTTCAAGTTTTTTGTTTGTCTTCCCCTAGAATGCCATGAACTGAATATTTAATTGGGAAAAAAAATCAATGCTACTGCTGAAAATTATGGATGGTTTTTAGACACTTTCCACTTTGTTGATTTTTTGGAGAATATAAGCAGGTAAAAGTTTCGTTATAATTGGTGTTCCTTTTGCATTCATATCTATCTCATGCAGCAGTGTGAAACACAATAGTTGCAAATTATGAAAGCTTGAATAAGATAAGAGTTTTCAAATACAATTCAGCTAGTTGTGCTGAACCTAAATTTGTTTCTAAATACAATTTAAATGTGACGCCCCAATCCATGTACATACTGAAGAATATTTAGGCTATATAATTATACCATTAATTGTAATGCAGTCAAGTATCTGAGAACCAGCAGTTTTGAAAAACTGGAATTGTTTTGGAAACCTGGGATGTCCTGTAGTGGCTTCAGAACTTCTGAATGAGGAAACAGACTTTCATGAACCAGTGATAGAATTCGTACCCTAAGTTCTCCTGATAAGTTTCTGAAGATGAGCGAATACTGAAGACAGAAAATTGTACAATGACCACATAATTTGTGGCTATCTTTCTGCAAAAACCTAACACCTGGTGATCACCCAGTGGAGGTGCCTTGTTTTAATTGTCTTAAAATATGTGCAACGTCACAGCAATGACCAGCTAATGACATTCAGCAGCAAGGAACAAACCCTTGCAAAGCTATGTTGCCCCCAAAATATGTACCCATGCTTCCTCATATGCTTTTCCAGTGGCTGCACAGGGCATGAAGGTATCCCTTGGCACAGGCAGACATCAACCTCTGCTTCCCTCCTGTTCCAAGATGTGTGATCTCCCTTGCTTGCTGGACCAGTGTATCTGTGGGCAGGACTGAGCAGCCTGTCAAGAGGTTGTAAATTGGATTTTTCCTGCACTCCTTTACCTTCACAGACACAAGAGGTGGGCAATAATTTTTGACGGGGGGCCACTCCAAGATTTTGGAAAGTGGTTGAGGGCCACACTCTTCCATGATATTAATGGTAATGCGGGGTCTGGGATGGAAGTTGGGTGCAGAAGGGAGCTTGGGGTAAGGAACTGGGGTGCAGGAGAGTGATTGGAATCTGGGAGGAAGTTGGGATGAAGCAGGCGATTGTGACCTAGGGCAGGGGACTGAAATGCAGGGGTTTGGGATGTGACCTAAGGTAGGAGGGGATTGTGATCTGGAACAGGAGATTGGAATGCCAGAGCTGGGAGGGGGGTATGGGTGTAAGAGGGGGACAGAGGGTTTGGGTATGTTGAGTGCGGGGGAAGGGAGGCAGCAGAGATTTGGGGCAGGAAAGGTCTGGGATGCCAGAAGCAGGTTGTGACCAAGAGACTTACTTGTCAGCTGCCAAACTAGCCTGCCTGCCTTCAGAGCTTAAAATGTTTCCCGGCCAGCCAGCGTGGCTGCCTGGCCATGTGCTTCATGAATAGCTGAGCCTAGGAGAGGGGGTGTGATTTGTATTAGCTGTGTGTTAGTATAACAAGTAGCTCCCATTGGCTGGTTTCTGTGGTTGGTTTGAAAAGGTTACCAACCCCTGCATCAGATCTTCCTCTCCATAACCTTATCAAGTTCAGTCTTGAAACCAATAAGGTTTTTTTGCTCTCACTGCTCTCCTTGGAAGGCTGTTCCCCAGATCCTTCTGGCTTTTGCAGAATAGCTCTACCAGGGAAAGCGCAGACAGCAAGGCCAGAGACTGCAAAGACACTGTAATCTCTCAAGGAGCAAAGACGGCTGTTGGTTCCTCAGTCTACCAACTGTAAGCATTCTACAGCTGAGTCCTGTTCCCTTCTCCATCTTGTATCTTCCTCGATGGAGTCGTAAGCCCATTACTGCTGGCTGAGAAGTGCACAGACACAGGCACATACTGATTTGATTTGATTTATTGACTTTATTAAAGTGTTTGAAAAAACAGCTTAAAGAAAGCAAATTCATAGTTGTGGGTTCATCAGAAATCAGTACAAACACTGATTTAGAATGCTTTCTTGCTTGAGGAGAAGCTCAGGGTGGAGGCTGAGGGAGGGGCAAAAGCTGGAGGAGTTTTGTAAAGGAAAGATGCTTTGGCTTCAGTATTGCAATTCAAATAGACAGATGTTGCACTTCATACAATAGTATCTAGGAAGGAAAAGTCAATGCACAGTGCTTCATAGACCCTTCCTCTTTAAAATAGGAGAATTTAGCACCAGAGCAAGAGGGAAATAGCAGTGGGGTGCACACAGGAGGCAATTGAACATACCAGCCTGGGATTGTGGCTCCTGCTGTAGCCTGGGTCTTCCTCAAGTTTGTCACGGTGAGCTTCATCAACCTGCTACTCCAGTCAAAGGTGCAAAATCACATGCTCCTCATACTCCCAGTCTTCTGGACAGTGAGGCTGACAGAGTTGAAGAAGAAATCATGAGTCACTTTAGATTCAGTAGTGAGGACCCCGACAGCATCTGCTCCACTCCTCATACAGGTGCATCCATGGTGAGCTCTCCCATGCCATCAGAATCTTTGGCATAAGCCTCAAGTGCTCCCTGCATTCCTGGCACAGGGATGGAGTCTGCTAAATGCCCTGATGCTCCAGCCTCTGTGAAATTTCCTTGTGGAGTGAGTATTCCTGCTGCTGCTTCTGAATTTGTGGAGAACTGCATACTCCGCCCACACATGGATTAGCACCTGGATATAATCAGTGGGTCAAAAGAGCAGTGGAAAGCTTTTCTGCTTTGATCATTCAATGCAGCATGTTACTACTAGTGCATGGCGAACAGGAAAAGGTGTAAGGCAAAGGAAGAAAGAGATTCCCTTCTGTGCATTGTGGCAGTGGGTGCAGGATTAATGAAATTGGGTGTGGCATTTTGTATCTGAAAGCAGCACCCTGGAACACCATAATGATCCTGTCATATAACTAGGATACATTTTGTACAAAGCACGCCATGTAGTATATCATGTGAAAAATACTGATCTGTTGAAGCTCATTGTTCTGTCAGAATATGTGTATTGTTAGTGTGTATGAAGTTGAGGTTTTGCTGTATGGTTGTTACTGAAATATGATTTAAGCTTGAAAGTCTCCACTGCTAGTTCTCCAGTGACAACAAAGGAGAAGTGACTTATTCCCAAGGGTGTGTTTAAACAATCATCAATCAGCAGAGGAGTTGTAATCAAGGGATTTACAATGCTGTAGGAAAATTGCATAAGCATCACACAGTAGGGAATTGCTCAGTCTTGTGACTAAGCAAATCCCACCAGGAGATGCTTGGACTAATTTTTTCTAGGCACATGGACTGATGATATAAAATAGAGATGTGATGCGGTAGACTATCCCTGAGGTCCCCCTGCCAGAAGCCCTATGGTCCTGTCTCACCCTGCCCCAGAGAAGCCATAGAGAGGTCCTCCAAGCAGTTTAGAATGGCTGCAAGGAATCAGCCAAGCAGGGGGCAGGAAAGCACATAAAAAGAGCTGGAAGATCAGAGTCAGCTCAGAGTCTCTGGAGCTGTCAAGGTGTACTGATCGCAAGGCTGGATGGCTGAGACTGGTGGCAGCACCGTGGACAGCTCCATGGGGAGAACTGGTTAGAGGCTAATGGAATATGCTGGGACATTGAGATAAAACTCTGCGGTAGGAGCAAAGACGCTGACTCTAAGAGGGGAAGCCTTGGGGGTACCACTCTTGTCCATAGTTGGGAATAGACTAAAAGGGACACCACGGAGGACACTGAGATGGGCCCCTGTTAGATGTGTACACTGGAAGGGGTTTGTTTGACTTTACACACAGGCTGTATCTACACTGGCACCCTTTTCCGTAAAAGGGATGCTAATGAGACACTTTGGAATTGCAAATTCCGCGGGGGATATTTAAATATCCCCGCGGCATTTGCATGAACATGGCTGCCGCTTTTTTCTGGCTCAGGGTTTTGCCGGAGAAAAGCGCCAGTCTAGACGGGATCTTGCGGAAAATAAGTCCTTTTCCGGAAGATCCCTTATTCCTATTTGAAAGGAATTGAATCAAGTAGGAATAAGGGATCTTGCGGAAAAGGGCTTACTTTCCGCAAGATCCCGTCTAGACTGGCGCTTTTCTCTGGCAAAACCCCGAGCCGGAAAAAAGCGGCAGCCATGTTCATGCAAATGCCACGGGGGATATTTAAATCCCCCGCGGAATTTGCAATTCTGAAGTGTCTCATTAGCATCCCTTTTACGGAAAAGGGTGCTCGTGTAGACACAGCCACAGAGTATGTGTGACTCGGCTGGGGGACTAAGTTGCTGAAGAAGGCTGCGAATAGGAGAGAGCGCAGGTGCTCATGGAAAGTGGATGCTACTCCCATTACAAGAGGGTGATGACATTGTGCTTTTTCTTTCTTCTCTTATTCCCTCTCCTCTCCCCCTTTCCAGCCCAGAAGCAACAAAAGCTGGGAAGACAGAGATTTGAATAGAGGAGATTGTTCCTAAACTTAAAGGGGAAGTCTGTTATAAGAATTGCCACCTACCTGCTAGGGATGTAAAATCCCATCTGGTTAGTTAACCAGTTAAACATAAGTTTAACCAATTAACTGATTAAATGGTGGCAAGTGGAGGGGGCCACTCCAGCCCAGCTGGACTGGAGAGCCCCTTCCCTCCCCATCTGCTACAGATTGGAATGGCCCTGTCTGCCCGGCTCTGGATGAGGGGCTGCTTCAGCCGGCTTGGAGTGTCTCCCTTTTGTAGGGGCCCCAAGGAGCTGGAGAAGCTCTCTGCCTATGGCAGGTGGGCTTCTGCTCCACTTCCCGCCAATTAACCATAACCAGTTAGGTGATGCTTACCCATTAATTGTTTAACCATTCACATCCCTACTACCCGCAACATCTAACGGGGTGAGAAAAATGGGTTGATTCAATACTGCCTACTCGAATGAGGTTTATGATTTAGACTGTGGCCTTACCTTTTTGTTTTCTTTGGTAACTGTTTCTGAGCTTTTGTGATTACTGCTTTTCACTTTAAAAACTATTTTCTGTAGTTAATAAATCTGGTTTATATTTTACCTTAAACATCATGTTTTATTTGAATTATTGGGAAATTTCAGCTCAGTTTATAAAGTCTGGCGTGTATCTTCTCCCAATTAAGGGAGGGGCAGACAGGGTAATTTTCATTGGTCAGATAAATGTTACATTGGTGAGGTTTCTGAATGGGGCTAGAATGGGGCTAGACAGTCCTGGCTCTAAGTTTGGGGGTTGGGAGATTTACTGGTGTCTCATTCTTGTGATTTGCTCTGGGAACATTCATACTATTTAGCTGGATGAGGGGGCTCCACATGCTGTTGTGCTGAATGATAATAGCACCTGGAGGGGTCTGGTGCTTATCGTTAGCAAAGCCTTGTGAGTGCAGCCCCGGTTGGAGATTAAAGGGGGTATAGTGGTACTCCAGGATCAGGTTGTACTCCAGGGATCCAGTCACATTGATATATGCATCGCACCCTTGTTCCCATTGTTAATTGGCCTGGATATGAGCCAAAGGTATAGATATTGGTATAGAGAATACTCTTAGCCGGTTTGAAGATACCACCAATCTAGGAGGGGTTGCAAGTGCTTTGGAGGATATGATTATAATTCAAAATAATCTGGACAAACTGGAGAAATGGTCTGAAGTAAATAGGATGAAATTAAATAAAGACAAATGCAAAAGTTTACACTTGAGGAGGAACATTCAGTTGCACACACAGAAACGGACAATGACTACCTAGGATGGAGAACTTCAGGAAGTGATCCCAAAGCTGTACTGGATCACAAAATAAATAAAAGCCAAAAATTTAATACTGTTGCAAAAAAAAAAATCGAACACAATTATCATTCTGGAATGTGTTACCAGAAGTGTTGTAATTCTTCTGCTTTACTCTGTGCTGATTAGGCCTCAGCTGAAGTATTGCATCTAGTTCTGGGCACCACATTTCAAGAAATATTGGTGGAAGTCCAGAGGAGAGCAACAAAAATTATTAGGGAAAACATGACCTGTAAGGGAAGATTGAAATAAGTCGGGTTGTTTAGTCTGGAAAAGAGAAGACTGAAAGGGGATGTGATAACCATTTTCAAGTACCTAAAAGGTTGTTACAAGGAGAAAAATTGTTCTTTCTTATCTCAAAGGACGAGAAGCAATGGGCTTAAATTGCAGTAAGGGCAGTTTGGATTGGACATTAGGAAAAACTTCCTAACTATCAAGGTTGCTAAGCACTGCAATAAATTGCCTAGAGAGGCTATGGAATTTCCATCATTGGAGATTTTCTTAAGAGCAAGTTAGAGAAACATCTGTCCTGGATGGTCTAGATAATACTTAATCCTGCTATGAGTACACAGGACTAGACTAGATGAGCTCTCAAGATCTCTTCTGGTCGTACAGATCTGATTCTATAGTTACCCATACTCCTCAGAGGTGCGAGCTTACTCACCCTGTACTTGTTTTGAGACACATGCTTTTGGAGCTTTGTGTGGATAGTAGGGGCAGAAGCATATGTATGGACACGTATACTGTTGCTAGTGCAGACACACATTAAAAGAGTAGTGTAACAGTAATGTCATTTCCAGATATTTTTGTGCAAATCTGAAATGTGTTGATATTTAGTTGTGGGATGAGAACAGGTGGGTAGAAAATATGTTTTTCTGGCAAGATATGTGTAACATGAATTTAATGTAGGGTGAGAGGGGAGAAAGACTTCCAAGTGGTAGTCTAAAATAGCATGGAGGTTCTATAATAAGGAGCAGTGGCATGTGCAATCTCTGCCATAGATTAAATGAAGATTTTATAACAGGAGACTTTCCTCTTGGGGTGACAATTCCACGATTACAAAAGTAGTCATAAGGCAAGTAAATTTAGTTCATTCATATTTACATTACTTCTTTTAAAAAATCTGTATTAAAATGTAATTGGTATGTCTCATTCATTTGGAGGAAGCTATGCATTGCCTGGGAGGGTAGATGATAAGGTTAGGAGCTATGTCAGAGAAGGGAGGAGCAGGCTGTCTGACAAACACGCCGACCTTGTGGTGTGTCTCACCCATTACTGTTTCTGAACAGTAGCAAAGCAGAGAGGTATGATTCACCATTCTCCATCTATCCCCTTAGGTGAGGATAAAGACCCAATCCTGCAGAAACTAACATCTGCAGGAATTGGTGTACATGTGGGCAATTGCAATGACTCCAATGGGGAAATTAACTTTATATAAAGTTAACTATGTGTAATTCTTTAAAGGACCTATAACTGTTGAAATTCAGTCTCTAAGTTCCTATTTAGAATTCGTTATATATGGCTTTGATCTTTTTAAGCAGGCAATTGTAAATGGTAGAAAGGGGAAGTGCACCAAATTAAAGCTTAATAACAGTCCTTTTTAATTAGAGGAAAATAATCCTTCTAATGTATTGTTGTAGGAAACATGAGGTTAGCTACTGTGATTCACTGAAATGTATTGTGTGAAGTTACAAAATAGTGTATGTAGTAGGCTTGATAGAGATGTTGGACTGAACCATCAGACTGTTAATCAGTTTCTTAAAGTGCTTATCGTTCTCATTTCAAAACAGTCAAAATAATAATAAATATTAGACAAAGAGCATTAGTGACTCTAGGACATTTTAATTAATCAAATGAAAACTGCATTGTTGCTGGCTCTTACCAGTTCATGGTTATTGTTTGCATTTTATCCTGTTCGATTCTGTTCTATCATTAATTGTTTTAAATTGTACTTCCAGTCTTCCTTTGTCCTCCTTTTTTGGTTTGCTTTCACTTTACCCTTGCAGCCCTTTTGTTCTGTCACCATGCCCATATGTGAGGCTGGTGGCTAACTTTCCCTCTGGGGAAATATTGATTTTTACACAGTGTTCTGCTAAATTTAGTATTTCACCAGAGGGAGTGGAAAGCAGTACCAGCAGCAAAGCACAGGGTTTGGACTGACAGCTCAGCATGAATGCAAAATTTGTGCCCCTATTATTTTTCCAGATGTCTTTCCAATTTTTTCACATAGTCATTGAGGAAACGCTATCATATTTTAAGAACATAAGACTTATTTTCTAGCGGTCTGTTTACTGCCTAGAGGAAGATGACTGCACTTTTAGATTTTCTGTGCTGCTAAAGGCTGTCAGGGGTGTCATTTTTCATATTGTTGTTTCTGAAACCTTGCCATTCAACATGGAGTGCCAGCTGATGAAATGATGCCCTCAGGTGTGTCTGAAGTCACTGTTGTGCTCAGATTGTCAGCTAAAAAACAAGATGAAAAGAAGGACAACTAACTCTTCAAAAAGTGGACAGAGATTTGCTTTGTGTGTGTGTCTGTATTTGTGTGAAGTAGTCGGGATTTTTTGTTTTGAGCATAAGTGAGTTGTAAGCACTCAAATATGTAGAGTCAAATATGGTTGAAATCTATTATGAGATTTTTATTGATCTCTGTGGGCTTGAGGTCAGGCCCTGTGTGATATCACTAGGACTACACACATCCATTGACCATCTGCATCCAGCTACTCATGTCCATTTATTCTGCAGCCCTAATCCTGCACTGTCCTCACTTGTGACATCGATGTGTATTTCACAATTTACACATCATTTATGAACACCAGCTGCTGTTGTGGAGCCTAATCCAATCAGTTCTTAATCCCCAAATATAGACCTTCTGCCTTCACTGGAACTGTGCATTGTAATAAGCAGTACAACTGGTAATAAGAATTGCCAGAATTGGGCCTATGGTTTTCTCAATATAGCATGTATGATTGCATGCTGCTTGCTGTTTAGCCAAAATACAGGAGATAGGGTCCACAATAAATTTAATATAGGATCAAAACTTCAATATTTTATTAGCTTAACTAGAGCAGGGAGTCATTTTGTTGTTAAATGGCATTTATTGCACTGAATTTACCACTCCTTGGCAAGTTGGCATGGCCATAATTACCCAGCCGCAATATCTGTCTACCTAGAGACGGATAAGTGGAGCAGACTAAACTGATGGGAGAGTTTCAGCAATGTATAGTTGTATTTTAAATAAATAGATATTTAAGATTCATGCCATATTTAATTATACATACATAAAATATTTATACATATTTAAAATATTTATTACAATATTTGTTTGGAAGGTCACTGCAATTTGACATCTAATAACCGCTGATTACAAAACTCAAGAACAGCAGAAAGAATGTCTGGCACTATATAAAAAAAAATTGTAATGCAGTTAACTAGCAAGGCATATCAGTGCTATGTTGTAAATATCTATAATTTCAATATTAGACATCAGTGTTTCCTCTAATCTTTTCCATCTATGTGTGGAGTGATTTTATGTGCTCTGAGACATGTGCAGCACCAGTAGAAACAAAACCTAGCTGTGAGTACTCTGCTAATCAGCTGGGCAGCACTGGAATCTCTCCTGAGTGGTTGCACAAGCTCCCAGCTTACAGGGAATACTGCCAGACATGCAATTTTAGGATATTTTTCGTTCCAAATGTGCAAAAATTATTGTACAGGAAATGAAATATTATTTTTAGACATATCTGAAAGCAGTGCTCCAGCTGTTTCCATCCCATGAAAAACTGGTAGCACTTGTGTGAGTGCACTGGTTTGAATTTTTGCAAAGAGAAAAGGACTCTGCAGGAATCTAATGTGGAATCCTGGAATCCTTTGTGCTGCTTGTAGAGCTCCTCCTCTTCACACAACTCCTATGGCAATATAAAACTTGACAGAATCCCACATAAACTTGTGGCTGTGTATTCTGTTCTGAGGAGGTAGAAGCCATGGTGAGGAATTAATGCTATATCTGCTAGATTTATTATTGGAAACCTGCTGTCTTAGGAGGGAAAATGATACCACAGATGTTTACGGAATTGAATTGAGATTTATCCTTTTGGTATATTTCAGATGTAAATGGATACTGAAATAGTTTTTATAGTGGGGGATCTGAGAGCCATTGAACCAAACTATATGCTCCGGATGTAATGGAAATCACTTCAAACCAGTCGATGCAGCAGTAGCCCCTAGCTCCAGCATGTATGGATGTAAAAGTGATATCAGTTGACAATTCCATATAATTTATGTAACATAACTCCCTAGCATGCATTACCCTGTACAATGGGGATGGCTGGACATATTTTCATTGCAAATCATAATGCGAAAGTAGTGATTGTGGTTTAGTTTTTATTTTGCTGGTATATTTTAATATAGCAGAGTTTCCCACCACATCTCAGGATTCAAACTCTCATCCCCAATGAAAATGAATTTGATAGTCTCTTTGTGGTTGGTCTTTTTTTGTGTGTAATTCGGTATGAAGTACACTGTATTTGTTCATGAAAGGAACAGTACAGGAATAGCATGGGAGCTGCAAATCATGAACGGAACATATTGAAATCGCAGTGTGGGGAAGCCTGCACAACAGCTGCCTACATTAATAGTCCTGGACAAAGGCAGGCATAATTTCTTACTTTTATGAGTTTTAAATTCATTCACAACCTCCACAAAATAAAGACGATTTATTTTGCACTGATTAGGCCTCAACTGCAGTATTTTGTTCAGTTGTGAGTGCTATGTTTCAGGAAGATTAGAGACAGTCCAGAGAAGAGCAACAATAACAAATTTCTAAAAATAAGGGAAAATTGGAAAAAGTGGGCTTGTTTAGTCTGGAGAAGAGAAGACTGAGAGGGGACATGATAGTTTTCAAATACTAAAAGCTTGTTACAAGGAGAAGGGAGAAAAATTGTTCTCAACTTTTGTGGCTAGGACAAGACACAATGTACTTAAATTGCAGTGAGGGCAGTTTAGGTTGGACATTAAGAAAAACTTCCCAAGTGTCAGGGTGGTTAAACACTGGAATAAATTGCCTAGAGTGTTTGTGGAATCTCCATGATTGGAAATTTTTAAGAGTAAGTTAGACAAATGCCCTGTCAGGCATGGTCCAGATTAGGACTGGGCAAAATACAGCCCAAAGGCCAGATCTGGCCCACCAAACCACCAGACCCACGCCACAGAGGCAGTGGGGAGCCCCAGGCAGACTCCCTTGCTTGCCCCACATGCTGTGCAGAAACATGGCTGCCCCTCCCTGCCCCAACCTTCTGCCCCCCTCACTCAACATACCCCAACTCTCTGTCCCCCTCTGATACCCCAATTTCCTGCCCCAGATCACAATCCCCTTCTATCCTACGTCACATCCCAAACCCCTGCACTCCAGTCCCCTGACTTAGGTTGCAACCACCTCTTTCACCCAAACTGCCTCCCAGACTCCAGTCTCCCTCTTGCACCCCAGTTAGCTCCCCTCTGCACCCAACCTCCATCCCATACCCCGCATCTCCTCCCTTCATATCATGGAAGAGTGCGGCCCTCGGCCACTTACCAAAATCTTGGAGTGAATGCCCATCAAAAATTATTGCCCACCCCTGGTCCAGATAGTAGTTAGTCTTACCATGAGTGCAGGGGACTGGAATAGATGATATCTCCAGATCCTTTCCTGTCCTATGATTCTGTGATTTCTCATACTGATCTGTAGCGGTGGGCATTGATTAAAAATTTGTATCCACATCTGTATCCACAAAAATGAGCCACATATATACACATAGACACTCCTGGATGCAGATACCTGTAGATATAAGGTGGATATCCGTAGATTTGCACTTCTAGATGTAAAATTTGTATCTGCATCCATTTCCACAAAAATGAACTGAGAATGTCGATGTTCACAAAAGCGGATGCAAAATGGATCTCCACAGAATTGTACGGCTCTACTGATCTGCAAGCTACATAATTCTATTTCTCTGGTTCCTCACTGTTGACTTTCTTTGCAGTGTCAGTGTTGATGGGCAAGCCTGAATTGGAATTTCAGCTGAGTAGCTACTCGGTCACAAAATTGCTTAAAAACCTGTTTCTCTGAGTTTTACCTTCTTTCCTGGAATGTGGTGGACTAAATGCTTTTCAGCATAATTCTGAGGGTGTGTGAGAGTGATCAGATGATACACTTTAAGTGGTGGTGTAGTTTAACTCAAACATTTCTGCTAAGGAACAACTTTCTTTTTTTTCTTTACTAGGGGATGGACAGCAGGTAGTAATTTGCTGTTGGCCTCTACCAGTCCTTGTAGAAAATCCCCCACAAACTTGCCACCCCATGTTTGTTCAGATGGTCTAGCTGGCACATGAGAGTGGGCATGAAGTGAAAGCTTCATTCATTCTCTTTCCATCTGTTCCATTTGCAACCATGGTCAAACCCAATGTCCTATACATATGTGAAAATGAGGATTCTTACTGCCATTTACAATCTACCATGGTCATGTATTCCTAGCCATAGTCTAGCCCATAATTGTTAACCAGTGGATCCAACACTTCAGTATTGTCCTCACAAAGCCTGTATTGTCTCTGATTTAGTTGTAACATTGGAAGAGAAAAACAGTAAAAAAAAGATTATCAAATTATTGATATAATGGTAGCCGTTAAGAAATTTTACATCATTCAGCAAAAATAGATATGCCCAAAGTATAGTAGATAATCATAGAATTTAAAAAAAAAATTTGTATTATAAGTTTTAAGCAGTTCTACAGGCTGAACTTCTCTAGTCTGACCCTCTTTAGTCTGGCAACATCTGTAGTCTGGCATAATTTTAGATAGCCAGATGTCCACTTTTCATGGATGTGACCAAATTTCCTATGATCCTATAAAATTTGTTTGCAGACACCAGTCCTGGCTTTCAATGTTCAGTGCTGTTATTTAGATCTAATTTATCCCCTAAATGTCTTCTAAGAGCCTGGTAAGCTGTGGAAATGTTGGTAATACTGCTAGACAATACTGGCCACCTGTAGTTTGGCAAATTCTCTGATTCGGCACCAGTCAGGTCCCGAGGGTGCCAGACTAGAGAGGTTCAACCTCTAGCTCTTTATCCAAGGATAGATCTTAGAGAAAAGTTAAACAGTATTGTGGTTCAAGTTTTAATCTCAAATGAATGTTGTTTATTTCTACACACAAACTGTAGATTGGACTAACTGTGACACGAGTGCTTATAGATGTTCTGCAGGGAAGAATTGTTTAAGTCAGTTCTTTCTCTTGTGTAATAATATCACATTTCTGAAAGAAGAATAGCCAGGAATATCTAAATTAATATTTTGCTTTTGTCTGTCTCAGTTGCAGACATCTGATACATTCCTTTTTGGAGTATTCTGTTTTCTTGCATAATTGTATAATTTCTCAGTGAATAGTAGTTAGGTGATTATGAAAGAGTTAACTCCTATTCTCAAAATAGAATAGGCACTTAGGAACCTAAATCATTCTGTGTCTCAGTGAGTTTTAGGCTCCTCAGTTCCTGGAGACAGATTTTTATGTGTGTTCAGGAGCCTAACTATTCAATGAGGTGCTAGGGGGGTTTTCAAAAGTGCCTTGATACTTAGCTTGCATTGAAACCCAAGAATGTTCTTTGTATCTCTGGCAGGATTATAGTGCAGTGGTTAGACCACACTGAAGCCTTTGCTGCCACATCTTCACTGCTATTATTACTCATAGTAGCTAAACTAAATTACACCTTAATTTCAGAGTAGACACATCCTAAATCTCATTGAAAGACAATGGGATTTAGGCCTTTAAAGCCTAGGCTCTTTTGAAAATGGGTCTTTGGATGTTTGACAAAGTTGAACTTGGGTCATCTTTAAGATTCTCAGTCTTCAAACAAAATTGTTTCTATAAAGGCCATCAAATTGTCATCTGTTCCTGTTGAAATGCCATGTATTCAGACGTAAATTTGGTGTTGTAGATTTTTCCAATATTTCTTTTTTTTTTCCACTAGCCATGAAATGTTTAGGCAATATTCTTTTAAATTTCTTCATTTAAAAATTTGGTCTTCACCAGATTATGGTTTGGTTTCAGTGATTTCCATTAACCTTTCAATATATCCACATACCTAACTAACCTGTGTTCTAACATTAATTTTATTGAAAGTGTCACCTGTGCATAAGAATTAACTTTGCAAAATAGCTGGCAAGGAATGCTATCTTTTGAGGCAGAATGCTCTTAGCACATAGGAAGAACAATCCACCTCTTTTGGGCCTTACATTACCAACTTCATTTTTTAAATTATATTTTAGCAGGTGAGGAATCTGAAACCCTGAGGAATTTATTAATTATGTCATGTATTTCTCTTAAAACGCCCACATTCATAATAAAGACCAGAGTTGATCAAAATGATAAGTGACACTTCCACATATCCAAGATCCTCTTTTACCTATTTTTAAAATTTTTACAGCTGACCTGTAGTTAATTTAATACTTTAAGCTGAATTAATTTCAACTTAGATTTCCTGACAAATTCACTAGGGAACATCGTATTCTGTTTCATTATTTAACTGCTAATATTGTGTTAAGAGATTCTTAAATGGATTTAATTCATACTTTATTGTATGATGTGGCTTACATCTGGAAATGTCAAGATAACTTAGCCTTCAGGGGAAAAAATTGTCTCCATAGTGACTATAAAATCTTTACTTCTACACTCTGATGGAATAGCAATAAAGATTTGTTTGACTGATCGGTTTAATTTCTCTGTGGCTTCTAACAGTGATCCATATTTTTCTAATTTCATCCTCTTTATCATTAAGCATACCTTTTTGAGAAATGTCTTGTCTTAACTCCTAACACATGAATATCTTGGTTTTGGTATTTTTTGTATTTGTGTTAGTCCAAGGATGTTAGAGACACAAGGTGGGTAAGGCAATATACTTTTAGATTAGCTTTTGTTGGTGTTGAATAAATTAATACTGTAGCCCTTTTGTTGCACACATTTTTAAAATAGATATCAAAATCGTAGAGGTCTCCACTCACTCATGTGCTACTGCAGTGTTTCTTAAACTTTTTAAGATCGAGGAACACCAAACAATATTTTTTTTATGAGGAACACCAAGCATTTTTTTTATTGAGCCAAAAAAAAAGGGTGAGGGGACTGGCAGAAAGTTATTGACCCCAAAAAAAGTCTGTTCTCTGGGGCACACCTCCGACTGCCTTGTGGCACAGAACACAGTTTAAGAAATACTGTGCTACTGCGTGTCTTCCATCTGGCTATCAAAGTTTACTGTGATTTGATTTGATAATTTTTTTTTCCAGTCACACTGAAGGTGAACAGGTGAGAGCACCATTTTTTTTGTTTTGTTTTGTTTTGTTTTGTTGGGGAGGAGGGGGTTTGCATGCAGTGATCTTAATTTCTCTTTAATTTTGAATATGCTATTTCTCTAATGACATAGGAAAAGTAATTAGTTCAGCTGATCAGCATGAAGTGAGACTCAATGGTTGCCAGTATTTTAAAAAAAAAACCAAAAACCTGTTGCACTCTTCTCTGGGTATATTAGTTTTGTGTCCGAACTTGAACCATTTTAGTCTGAACTTGAAGCATTTTATGTACGTCTCTTGCCCAGTGGTAAATCCGATTCCATTGTCTATATTCTCTTTTTTCCCTCATTCCAATGTCCCAAGAGAACACCTTTTAACATTTTTAATTTTTGAAAATCCCAGCCTTTTTACAGTCAGGCATGAAAGATCCCTCTGTAGACCTACATTTCAGTTCATTTGGGGATGTTGAGTCTGGTAGGTTCATATTCCAAACTTTGTAATTAAAAACAATTTTACTTCAAAATATCAGTGAGTTGGGCTACAGTAGCATTGTGACCTTTTTCATTAGCACTACCGTAGAGCAGAGCTACTGAACTTTGGAAGCCCCGGGGGCCAATAGTACCCACAGCACATGCTCAGGGTTGCAACTTAAGTGTGGTTGCATATATATGCAAATATATGCAAATAGCATCTTTGACACAGATGGGCATGAATACAAAGATTAGGGCAAGACTACACAGCACACAGGCCCCATTGAAGTCAGTGTGGCTGATATTAATAAAATGCAATATTTACCCTATTTCCACCCATATGAGAGCACTTTTAATGAGCGATGACAGTTCAGCAATTTAATTACTAAAACACATATCAACAGAACATCATTGCATTGACTACTTTTTTGTTTGGCGTCACAATTAACAAATCAAACAAAAACTGCCAATACAATGTTTACTGAAATATAAGTACGATCAATGTGAAGTTAAAGGCACCGAGCGGAGAAGTGGCATGGCTAGAAAAGGAACCCAGGAATCCTGCTTCCCAGAATCCCTTCCTTTCCCTAGCCTGCCCCACCAAGCACCAGCTCCCACAGTCCACAGGGTAGAGACTGGAACCTTCAAATCTAACCAACAGACCCACTGCCCACCTACAGGAAAGGAAAGAAGTCAGAAGTTTTAATGCCCAGTTCCCTGCTCTAACCGAATGCACCCACCCCTTCCCCAGAGCCAGGCACCCTTCAGCCCTCCTGCTCCAACCCAATGCCCCTTTCCTCCCATCCTCCAGAGCCAGGCACCCCCAGCCTCCCTGCTCTAATTCAATGTCCCTTCCCTCCCACAGAGCCGGGGACATAAATCTAGTGGGGCGGAGGATAATGCCCTGGTTCTCACCAGAGCCATGCACTTTCCCTCCAGGTGCTGGGGCCTGTGTGCAGAGCAGCTGTGAATGGTCCGGGAGCGTGGCTCCGAATGTTCCATTGAAGACACGTGCCGCAACCCCCTCCCTCATCCTCTTTATCAGGCAAAAAATCTCGGACATTTTTTGCCTTTAAAAAAACCTGGCTGGCCGGTGATTTAACATGTGAAAACAAGGACATGTCCAGGAAAAACTGGACATATGGTAACCCTACCCAAGCCCCAGTGCAGACCTTTCTCCAGACTCGCTCCGCCACTGCCTTGCTCTCTCACTGCCCAGTTCTGCCACTGCCTTGCCATGTGCCTTGCTGCCCAGCTCCCCTGCTGCCTCTTGCCACCCACAGCAGCTCCTGCGCATGTGCCAACGTGGCCTGTTTTGGAGAGGGGCTGTCACTGTGGCAGGTGTGTTCTGCTGCTGCCTTTTGCCACCCTCCCAGCTGGTCAACAGCTCCCGCGCATGCACCAGTGCTGCCTGTTTCAGTGCTGCTGTGGCAGATGCGGCAGGCGTGCTCTGCTGCCACCTCTTGCCACCCCAACCCCGCCGGCCGGCAGCTCCTGCAAAGGCAGCTTGTCTCAAAGCCACTTGGCTTGTGGCTTGGTGCTGCCACTGGAGCACCAGCGATGAGGCAGGCAAGTGGCCCGGGAAATGGCTTAAGGCACCACGGGCCATATGCAGAGGGGCTGCTGGCTGCATGTGGCCCACAAGCCGTGTGTTGAGTAGCCCTGCTGTAGAGTATATTTCTAGTCCCAATATGTAAAGATCCAGAATTTCCCTCTTTGCATAAGAAGTAACACTAGTAGAAGAATCACAAGAGCTGCTTTTAAGTGCCAGAAGCAACAGCATCAACAGGACTGATCCTTATCAGGAGCAAATTGGTATAACTCAATTGACTTCCACTGAAGTAAGTCAATTTAAACGAGCTGAAAATCCAGCTCGATAAATTCTCACTTTTTAATGAAACTAACTAGTTCATGTGCATTGATGGTGAGTACTTTGTTCTTAACTGTTATTTAAAATGTTCAATCAATTACTTTTGTTTTCTGCTTATGGTTAAAAAAGGGGAATCCCTGATCTGTGCTCCATGTACATACTTCCTGTACAAGGAACCATTAGTGCACCATATTTTTTATTTATTCATTTGTTTGTGGTCAATAATTAAAAACTCTATCATAATGCCACATACATTGTGAAAAGGAAAAACAGAAGCCCTGTCTCATTCCTCACAACAAAACCTCATGATTATGGGTACCGTATTTTCTGGCGTATAAGACGACCCCCTAATTTATTAGTTAAAAGATAGGTTTTCGTCTTATACTCACCATATAAGACTACCCCCCCTTAAGAGGCCAACCGGCAGCGCCCAAGCGCCCCTCCGCCTCCCCAGCTTTGCTCCTGGTGTCCCCGGTCTACTGGAGACGGTCCCCAGCAGACCAGAGGTACCGGGAGCAAAGCCGCAGCAGCAGCGGGGTCCCGCGACTCTGAGGCTTTGCCAGAGCAAAGCCTCAGAAGTGCGGCACCCCGCCGCCGCTTCGGCTTTGCTTCCGGTGCCTCTGGTCTGCTGGGGACCGTCTCCAGCAGACCGGTGACACTGGGAGCAAAGTCTCTGAGGACGCCGGCAGTGGGGTTGCCCCGCTGCCGGAGCCCCTCTGCGGCTTTGCTCCGCATCTTCCTGGTCTGCAGACCAGGGAGACGCGGAGCAGCTTTTCTCGCCCTGGAGTACACGGGCGGCAGGACCGCGAGGTCCCGCAGTCTGTGTCCTCCAGGACGAGAAAAGCCCCGGCGTATAAGACGACCCCCGATTTTTGGGGGATGTTTTTTAGCATAAAAAGTCGTCTTATACGCCGGAAAATACGGTATCAAAGACTGCTAGTCATTCATGCAGATGATTATAACAGTCACCGATCACTGCAAGTTATTGCTGATAAA
The DNA here is from genome assembly GCF_049634645.1 of Pelodiscus sinensis. NCBI lineage: Eukaryota > Metazoa > Chordata > Testudines > Trionychidae > Pelodiscus > Pelodiscus sinensis. Next base: position 20,199,792 of record NC_134720.1, on the reverse strand, counting down.
GAAACTAATATTGTCTCTGAAAGGCTACCTCTACACTGCATGATTATTTTGGAATAAACTGTTCCAGAAGAAATACTCCAAAATAGCTGATTTCAAAATAGTGTGTCTACACTAGAGGGAAGCCTGCAAATTAGTCCGAGGCAGGCTCCCCTAATCTACTTTGATTTAAAGCCCCAGAAGGCACTGGGGAGTAATTATTTTGAGTGGGTTTGAGGAGGAGGAGCTATTTCAAAATACCTGCAGTGGAGTGCTCACACTACTGCTATTCCAAAATAGCTGTTTCGGAAGAGGTGGTATTCCTCATGGAATGAGGTGTACAAATGCTGAAATAAGCTGACCGTTATTTCAAATTATTTTGAAAGAATGGGCTAGCTGTGTAGATGTTTGCATAGTTATTTCAGAATAACGAATGTTATTCTGAAATAACACTGCTTTTTTTTAAATAAAAAGTTTTCCTTTAAAAGCATTTTCGGAAAAGCGCGTCTAGATTGGCAGGACGCTTTTCCAGAAAAAAGCCCCGATTGCCATTTTCTCGATCGGGGATTTTTTGCGGAAAACAGTACTGTGGTGTCTACTCTGGCCCTTTTGCGCAAAAGTCTTTCGGAAAAAGACTTTTGCCTGAACAGGAGCAGCATAGTATTTCCGGAAAATCACTGACGATCTTACATGAGATCGTCAGTGCTTTTCCGGAAATTCAAGCGGCCAGTGTAGACAGCTGGCAAGTTTTTCCGGAAAAGCGGCTGATTTTCCGGAAAAACTTGCCAATCTAGACACAGCCATCGAGACCAGGCCTAATCCAGAAATGCAAAGAATGATAAAGATTAAGGAAATGGGACACTTTGGGTATGTCTAGACTACTTGCCTCTGCCGACAGAGGCATGTAAAATAGGCTACCTGACATAGTCAATAAAGCGGGGATTTAAATATCCCCAGCTTCATTAAAATAAAAATGGCGATCGTGCTGTGCTGGCTCAGTTGATTGTCGAGGTTTCCAGGAGTGGTCAACAAAGGCTTCCCCGGTCAACCGATCCGCGTCTTGATTGCCGCGCTGTGCAGACAATCAGCTGAGCCGGCACAGTGCGGCAGCCATTTTTATTTTAATGAAGTCGGGGATATTTAAACCCCTGCTTCATTGACTACGTCGGGTAGCCTATTTTACATGCCTCTGTCATCAGAGGCATGTAGTCTAGACATACCCTCTTAAATAGCAATAGAGTTGCTTACTCAAAATAGGGAAGTTCGGAGACTGTTGGTAACAGTTGCTATCACAGACTGTGGTCCTAATTACCCATTCTTCTTGCTGAATGCTGTGGAATCTGTTATGCACAAGGGTACCCAATGAACCAGAGCAAACCATTTATTGGAGAAGGTTAAATATAAGTTAGATGCAGAAGCATAACAAAGTCCTTCCCTTGGAAGCCTAAGGCATTGGTGTGCAACCCGTGGGTCGGGTCACGGCTGTCTTCCTGGGGGGTTGCAGCGGTTGGATCCCGCCGGCCACTTTTCCTGGCTTCCCGGCTCGGTGCCCAATGTACACACGGTGGGGGTGGAGGAAGTGGCAGGAGAGCAGCCTGACAATTACAGGGGCCGCTTCCTTTTTTTTTTTTTTTTTTTTTTGCTCAATTAAATTTGGCAGTCCCCGTGGGGGTCATGTATGAGAAAACGTGCACCACTGGTCATTTCTGATAATTTCTCATATCTCTATTCCCTCTATATCCCCTCATTCAGTGAGTAATAAAATAAGGCAACACTGGGGTGATCTTGAAAGTGCCAGCATGGGCCAAGCAGAAGTGGTATCTGGATTTACTCCATCTGTGATGACACATATTCCTGTTGCCGGACATGGTGCAACAACAGGGGATGGTATTCCATGTGGCTCATCAGTCTCTTCACTTCACAGTTGGAGGAGAGGACTCGGAGAGTAGTCTTGTTTTCTAGAGGTGCAAAATGTTCTGCTTAATTCAAGGAAAGAGTCAACATGCAAATGTTATGTCTATGCTTTAAATGTGGCATAGTGGCAGAGTGCACTACTGTAGCACTTCAGTGAAGGCACTTCTGATGGCAGAGCTTCTTTTATGGATATAGTTAATCCACTTCCACGAAAGGCAGTGGCTATAATAGTCGAGTAACCGACAAGAATTCATGAAGTTACTCTACTATTCAATTAACCGATATTTAACACTCCTAATGTGCAGCAAGGCACATGCAGATTTGTACCACGAGTAGAAACACATGTTTCTGGCTGTGGGTGCCCTGCTAATCAGATGGGCATCACGTGAATCGTTCCTGGGTGGTTGCAGGGATCACTGGTGTTGGATAATCTCAAGATTTGTCACAATCAGAAGCTGTGGTGCTGTTCCATGAGTTTGTGAATTGGATGATAGGACATTAGACATTCAGTCAGTTTCTATTGAAGAATCTGTGAAATTTTAGGGGCAACTACCAGACAAGGGGTCTCACTCCCTCTATGAGATGGGTGGTGTCAACCAGCAAAAATGACTTGGACTGTACTTTCATCAGCTCAGCCCATGTTAAAAAAGGCTGATAAACTGTATCAGTTTCTTTAGGAAGGTTTTTCAGTATTCATACTTCTCTTTCCCCTAACTCATTGGTAGTAGAAGTTTCATTAAGTAAATGGTTTCTCACATTCAGTCCATTGCTTCTGGTGAGCGAGGAAAGAGATTAGGTGTGTTTGGAAGAAAAAAAATATCTTCTGCTTTTTTATGTATGTGAATAGTGAACTCTCAAAGTGTGATGCTTATATATCAGTACTACATGATGCATCAGCTAGAGATGTATCCTCAGCCAATTTTTTTGAAAATACCATGCCTGGCTAAAACCAGTGAACCTTCCTCCTGAGAGAAGGATAAGAATTAAAGATTTTCCATTTGAATGAGAGAGTCTGCTTTGTATAAAGAAAGTAGAAGTCCTAGACAAAATTAAATAAGTAAGATCTGTGGCTAGGTTTTTAGGCATTCTTCAGACACCTGAGAAGTCATCTGTTCTAATATGTAGGCACCACTTTTTTGGTTGTCTTCTTACTTCTATCAAAGAAATAATTATCATTTGCTTCAGCGTTACAGTCAACAGCAACAGAAGAAGTGGTCTTTTAAGCCATGTAGTAAAGGCAAGTCTGTAACTGCACCATCAACAACTTCCTTCAAAGTTGCAAATTGACAGAAGACAGAAAGCTATAAACAGTTCCTATTAGGCACTTCTGGTCTTCCACTTGGACTTGCCGATCCCATTGTTACCACCAATAGCAGTCCCTTCTAGTTGCAGGGGTAATAGAGAATGTACCTTGCAAATATAGGTGGAGAAATGTTTATTTCTATTATTTTAAAAAAAGGCAAGGCCTTGGATAGCAGAAATGAATAAATTTATAAAAATGTTCCATTCCATATGTTGTTGCTAACTTTTATAAGCCCCTCTCTCTAGCTTCAGAATTGGTTTGCAGCTCTGGATTTGAAAGATGCATATTTCTATATTTCAATAAGGCCATTTCATTCAAGAAATGAATGTATTCAGGAAATACTTATGTTTTATGGTAAAACAGGATTATTTGAATTCAGGGTTCTCCATTTTGGCTTGTCAACTGCTTTGAGAATGTTTACAGAACACCTTTCAGTAGTAATAGCCGAAAATAAGGAATAATCAGGGCTGGCCTTACCATGAGGCGAACTGCCTCAGGTGCCAGACTGTGGCGGGGGGTAGGGGGGTGCCACTAGGACCCAGAGAATTGAGACCTTTTAAAGTTTTGGCCCAAGTGAGGGAGCATGGGGGCGTCATTTGAGCTCCCTGCCTCAGGTGCCAAAAAGTTGTGGGCCGGCCCTGGGAATAATTGTATCTTACATAGACAATGGTTAATAAACACATTATCAAGGACAAAGATCCGGATATATGTAAATTGGGTACATTTATGTCCACTGGTCAGGGGTTACATATAAATTGGGGAAAAATTGTTCCCGAGTCCAATGCACAAAATCTCTTTTATATGGGTCACATTTGATTCAATGGTAGGCAAGGCCTTTATTTTAGAAGAAATGTTATGAAAATAAGATTTTTTCATACTCCTGCTTTTGCAGTCTCCAGAGAAGGTTATAGTCTCTTTTCTAAGGTTAATGAGTCTTCTAACATCAACCATGTTAGTGTCTCTGCATGTTCATTTTTGCCTGAGACTGTTACAGCATTAGTTATTGAACAGTGACAAACTAGAGGTGGGCAAAATACATTGGAGATAATTATTGGAGGTATTATCTGCAGTGAGATCAAAATATGATGTATGTTAAATCTGCTGATCATGTTAGTTTCCACCAGTGAATCCACTCTGGGTTGAGGGCCACATTCAGACAACAATTTGATTAAGGGGCATTGGTCATCTGTGAAAGAAATTGCATATCAGTCTGTGAGAACTGAGAGCAATCAGAAAGACTCTTAAATAATTTTTGCCTCTACTCAGAGACAAAATAGTTTGGGTGATAGCAGACAGTCTGACAGCGTTATATTATCTGAACAAAGGGAGCACATTCCCTGCAATTTGTTCAGGGAGACAGTGTGTCTTTGGGAATGATATATATAACACATGAGGTTCAGCCCATAGCAATGCATGTATCAGGGGAATACAATATTCTGACAGGTAAATTGAGCAGGGCCGCCTCTCAAATGCACATATGGTGTCTGAAGAAGGAAGTGGTAGCAGAACTTTTCAATTTATGAGGAACTCCTGTAATAGGTCTTTTTTGCATACAGCTACAACAGGGAGTGTCAGAGATTTTGTTCAGGGGCAGGCAGGGACAATATCAGACTCAATATCAGATGCATTTTTGATAATTTCTCATGTCTCCATTCCCTCTATATCCCCTCATTCAGTGAGTGATAAAATAAGGCAACACTATAGTGATTTTGAAAGTGCCAGCATGGGCCAAGCAGAAGTGGTATCTGGACTTACTCCATCTGTGATGACACATATTCCTGTTGCCTGACATGGTGCAACAACAGGGGATGGTATTCCATGTGGCTGATCAGTCTCTTCACTTCACAGCTGGAGAGGACTCTGACAGTAGTCTTGTTTTCTAGAGGTGCAAAATGTTCTGCTTAATTCAAGGAAAGAGTCAACATGCAAATGTTATATCTACAGGCAGAAATGTTGCATACTGTGGGTTTCCATGTATGAGGTAGATCCATATGCTGCACCTATTAGCTGCACATTGGTATATGTATTAGGGCTTGACAAGGTGGGGATCTCTCCCTCTCATCATATAGATCAATTTGTTCATATGTAGCATACCATATCCATGTGAATAATAAATCATATTTTACTCAAAGTTTTTTTATCATTCTAGACGATCTTAATAATGTATACTCTTCAGTCAGAAATGTTGCACAACTTTGGGTGTAAACTTTATGCTTGTATAATGAATGCAACAACCATTTGAACTTATAGGAAGTTGTACATTGTTCCATTTATCACTTAAGAGGCTATTTTAATAGCCATCGCCTCAGCAAGGTGTAGAAGCAAATTACAAGTATTATTGGTAGACCTGCCATTTACAGTTTTTTCATAAAGATAAAGCAATATTACATATTCACCCAAAGTTCTTACCCAGAGTGGTATATGATTGACATTTTTCCTATGTTCTTTCCCAAGCTTTGTGCTGAGGTTGGTGAGGTTAGATTACCTACACTGGAGGCTAGGGCATAAGCCATTTATTTAGATAGGACAAAGTATTTTAGATCATCTCCTAACTCCCTTATCTCCTGGAGAAATAATGTATGTCTGTCTATCAGCATGCACAAACTCTACAAATGGGTTAGAGGGATGGCCTCTTCCAAATATCCTGAGAAAACCTGCTTCAGTTTAGAAATAGCCCCCATCCACATCCCTAGTTCTGATCTACCATCCCACATTGGAATCCAGATGGGGTATCATCAAACAACTACAATCCATACTCAGTGGGAACCACATGCTGGAAGAATATTTCCTTAACCCCCTCTTCTGGCCTTCAAAAAACTCTCCAAGCTCATAATTTGAAGCAATCCCTCTCTAGACCAGGCTACACCAATTCTAAGCAGCAAGAGATGCAAAACTTCCAGACATATCCCCACTGCTTCAATAATCAACACCACCCATAACACATGAAGATCCAGAGGTCCTATACATGCCTATCACGACATGTGGTATACATCCTCCAATGCACTACATGGCCCAATGACAAATATGTGGGTGAAACAAAACAATCCTTATGCTCATGAATGAATTCACACAGGAAAATAATAAAACAAAAACCCCTGTGGCTGTACACTGTTCACAAAATGATCACTATATATCCTCATCCTCAATGGAAACCTTTCAAAAGATGAGGCTGGGATCTTAAATTCAGAAATTTGCTAGACACTAAAATTATGGACTGAGTAGAGATGCTGGATTTATGATTTATTACAATAACAATCTCTAACCCGCTAACAACCTTCCCACCCCCCAATCTGTCTTCTCTTTCCCTTCCTTTCCCTCTTATGATTGGAGGGTATTAACAGGCCACTGCACTTTGTCTACTTCCTTGAAATATGGGTTAATGCTAAATGATCTGTTCCACCTCATATTTAGGTGTGACATTCTGAGTGTATTTCCCAGATCTGAAAAAGAACCCTGTGTAAGTTCAGAAGATTGTCAGTCTCGCCCACAGAAGTTGGGAACTCACCTTGTCTCTCCAGTATCCTGGAACCTACAGGACTCTAATCACACTGCATAAATAAAAGCCAGGCTATCTCATAAGTCTTCCAATTTTTGCAGTTTGCAATGTAGAATGTTTTAAAAAGGAAATAGAATCCTGAATTATAAATTTCTGGAGTGGGAAGCTAACTAAAACACACAGATCTGTACATATTTTTTTACTGGATTGTCACTATGGCTGTGTCCAGACTCAGGGTTTTTTTTGAAAAAAGTAGCCTTTTTTCGAAAAAACTTCACCTGCGTCCAGACTCAAGCCGCGTTCTTTCGAAATTAAATCGAAAGAACGCGGCTTTTCTTTCGACGGCGGTACACCTAATTCTACGAGGAAGAACGCCTTTTTTGACGGAGATCCGTCGAAAGTAAGTGAGTGTGGACGGGGGAGCCCTTTTTTTCGAAAATATTGGCCTCCAGGAAGAAGCCCTGGTGGACAATCTGGGGCATGGGTTGCATGTCTGTGGTTCCTGTCTGCAGCCATTCCTTAAAGGGACAGGCACCCTCACAGCCACTTGTTGCAGAGAAGGAGCCAGAGCACACGGCTACTTTGCTGCAGCATGTCCCAGCCCCAAGACCATCCTGGCCCTTCCACAGAGCCTTCTGGGGACCCAGCCAAGAGCTCTGGGGAGAGGAGGAGGCCTTACAGGCCCTCAAAAGCCAGCGGCGAAATGCTGATATTTATGGCCGCATGGCTGAAGCCCTGGCCCAGAAGGGCCAATACCCCCGCACCCAGGACCAGGTGCGCTCCAAAGTGAAGGAGCTGCGCCAGGGCTACGTCAAGGCCAGGGAGGAGAGCTCCCGTTCTGGAGCAGCCCCCTACTACTGCCCTTACTACACGGAGCTGGACCAGATCCTGGGTGGCAGTGGCGAAGCACGCACACCACGGCGGTTCGTCCAGTCAGGATTGGCAGACCCCGTGGTGGACGCTCCCGAGCAGGACCCAGAGCACTCAGGAGACGGGGACATGGTGTCAGAGGAGGACAGTGAGGAGACGGCGACCCTCACCCTGGAGCCAGTCACCCAGACCCCAGAGGCCTCCCAGGCGTCATCTGGCGCAGGAGAGGAAGCAGCAGGTGAGTACAGTGAGGTTGTGTAACACCCGGGGGGGGGGGGGGAGGTAGGTGGGTGCACAGTGGATGATGCACAAGGGAAACCTGTCATGCTCAGGCTGATGCCCAGGTCACACACACACAGTGTTACCTTCAGAATGTCTGATTCCCCTGTCTCAAGGGAGAGGGCATGCCCTTTTGGACAGCTGTTGCACACATGACTGATTGTGATAGAAATGTAGCCGTGTTACTCTGATCTGAGGAAGTGGGTCTGGCCCAGGAAAGCTCATCCCCTAATAAACCATCCTGTTAGTATTTTAAGTGCTACAGAGTCCAGTTTTTAGGACTGATTGTGTCTTCTTCTGTTCCTCCACAGCCGGACCAGCCGTGGAAGAGGGCCACAGCACCCCAGCCCCACCTCCATCTCCATCTCGGAGACATGGGAGCCGAAGACACAGGCGTGTCTATGCGGACATCCTCAGGCAGCACGTGGAGGCCGTGCAGGAGCTGAACTCCATCCTCAGAGAGAGGGCGGAGGCAGAGGATCGCTGGCGTGACCGGCTCATGGAGGAGCTGGTCCTGCAGCGCACGTCCCTGTGTGCCACTCTCAGGGAGGTCTGCGGCTTGCCTGCTCCTGTGCCTGGTCCTGCTCCTCCAGCACCCCATGACCCCACCCCACCAAACCCCCCTTCCACAACAGCATCCCTTTCCCCCCTTGGACCTCCCTCTCCCCCAGCCCCCCCAGTTCCCCAGCCCCTCTCTCCCCCTGGCCCTCCTCTCCCCCAGGCTTCCATGTCCCAAGAGCACCCCAGCCAGCCAACCGATGGGTGCACCACCCGATCCCGTAGCCATGGAGCACCCCGAACACGAGGCCCAGGCAGGAGAGGGAAATCAGGCAAGCACCGTGCAACCTGATCCCCTTCCCCCCTCCAGGTTTCAAGTCCCCTTCCCCCCTCCAGGTTTCAAGTCCCCTTCCCCCCTCCAGGTTTCAAGCACCCCCATCACCCCAGTTAAAGCACAAAGAAAGGGTTCAACAATATGTTTGTTTATTGTAAATAGTTTTTTCAACAACAAAAATGAAAAAAAATTTTTTATGTTTGCTACAGGTATACTATTTTTTGAGAATATGTAAAAAAATTAAACAGAACATTTTATTTTGCAACACACCCTGGTGTTACTGATTTGTCCAAACACGGTCAGGAGATGGGTTGTGGAGGGAAGCTTCTATTGGGCCAGGGCCCAGTCCCCAGGCAGAAGCCCCTCAGTACAGTCAGTGGCCTCCACTGGAGAATTGCTCCCGGAGGGCCTCCCGTATGCCAACAGCAGACCGGTGAGCCTGGCGGATGGCAGCTGTCCGGGGCTGGGCAAAGTGCCTCTCCTGGCCATCAGCACCTCTACCCCACCCTGGTAGGAAGGCCTCCCCTTTCCTCTCCACCAGGTTATGGAGAACGCAACACGCAGCCACCACCTCAGGGATGTTGCTCTCCCCCATGTCCAGGCGTGTGAGCAAGCACCGGAATCGGCCTTTTAAATGTCCGAACGCACATTCCACCTGGTTGCGAGCCCGGTTAAGGTGAGCATTAAACTGCTCCTTGCTCGCATCCAGGTGGCCGGTGTAGGGCTTCATCAGCCATGGCATCAGGGGATAGGCGGCATCAGCCACTATGCACACCGGCATGTGCACATCCCCAACCGCAAACTCGCGATGCGGGAAAAATGTTCCTGCCTGAAGCCTCCGGTAGAGGTACGAGTTCCTGAAGATGTGGGCATCATGTGCCTGCCCTGACCACCCAACACAAATGTCCGAAAACTGGCCACGATGGTCGACCAGGGCCTGGAGGACCATAGAAAAGTAGCCCTTTCTGTTGATGAATTGGGCTGCTCGATGGGGCGGTGCACGGATTGCAATGTGTGTCCCATCGAGCACTCCTCCACAATTCGGGAAGCCAAGGGCAGCAAAGCCGGCCATGACACTGTCCAGATCTGGTAGACAGATGAGCCTGTTGAGCAGCTCCGAATTGATGGCCCTCACCACCTGCAGAACGAGACAGACAACAAAATGTTAGAAGGGGTGCCTTATCTCTTAGGAGGAGAACCCACCGCCCACCTTCCCTCTCAAACACCCCGGGAATCCCCTCCTCAGAACCCCCTCCCCCCCCAACAATTCAGGGTGAGTGGAGGAGCTCCCTCCCACTCCCACTCCACTTGGCCCTTCCTGACCGTCTCCCTTCCCCTCACCCCAAACTGTGACTGTCCCCAGACAATGACTTACCTCCATCAGGATGGATCCAACGGTAGATCTGCCCACTCCAAATTGGTGTCCCACGGAGCGGTAGCTGTCGGGGGTTGCCAGCTTCCAGAGGGCAATGGCGACCCTCTTTTCCAGGGGGATGGCGGGCCGCAGGTGGGTGTCTTGCCGTTGCAGAGCAGGGGCGAGCCAGGTACACCGCTCCTGGAAAGTGGTCTTTCGCATCCTGAAGTTGCGTAGCCAGTCTTGGTCATCCCAGATCTCATCACGAGCCGGTCCCACCAGTCAGAGCTGGTGTCAAACCTCCAAACACGCCTGTCCACAAAAAAGTTTGGAGGCAAGGGCAGTGCGGCTGCTTGACGGAGGAGCCCCTCGTACCTCTGGTCTGGGTCCAGCTGGGGAAGTAGCCTCATGACTGTGTCATGCAGATGCAGCAACAGCTGCAGTATGGTGGTGTGGGGCCATCGCCTGCCCAGGGGCAGCTCTGGCTCCATGCCACAAAAATGGGTCTAAACCAGAAAAACCTCCAGAGAAAAAAGCTGCTGGGGTGTCCCAGGAAGCTGAGCACTCCAAACCAGCACTGCAATGCCTTGCTTACTTCCTCGAGGGACAGCAAAGGCAGCTGCAGGAGCAGAGCAACGGGTGTTCAGGAGTGTCCCTTTCACCACGCGTCTCTGCAAAGGGCAGGCAGGCAGCACCCGGAAGGAAATGCTGCCCCCATGCCCTGGCAGAAGCAGTTCCGGGTGGCTTTGAATTTCGAAAGAGCGTCCAGCAGTCAGGACGCTCTTTTTCGAAAAAGCGGATCGATTTTCCGATCCGCGTATTGTAGTCTAGACGCGCTCTTTCGAAAGAGGCTCTTTCGAAAGTGCCTCTTTCGAAAGAAGCCTACAGTCTAGACATAGCCTATGTGTCCATTTTTCTGTTGAATAGCTCAGAGTTCTCTGACTTGACCATGAATGTTTTGGATTTAAGTAGAGAACTTATTATTGAAAAGCAGCTTTGCTAAATAGAAGAACTGTTTTCATTATTCACTTTAAGAATTTAGATGTTCCTGTTATTAATGTAGAATGCACCGTAAGTGTAATGTAAATGTAGCCTTTGTAAATTAAATAGATTAAATTGAAATATTTATTACCTACTAAAGGCTTACTATTTGAATTGGTTATTTTTTGACAATGTGTTAATCATATTTGCAATGTTTTGGACACAGGTTAGCTTATTTTTTGCAATGTAAAGAAAAAAGTGGACAAAAATAGCAAGGAGACATTTAAAATCTGTGATTCTTTTTAAAAGCGGCTTTGCTATGTTTGCTGGTTTCTCAAGTAGATTTATACAGTCATGCTTTTGTTCGCAAACAGAAAATTTCTTCAGGCATTTTTTTCCTGCTTGACTGAAGTAAAGGAAATGTTCTATATCCGTTGTTATATTTACTGGCAGTTTCATTATTCTGCATATTCAAAACTCATAGGAGTGGAAGGGTAACTTGGAAACAATCCAATGTGCTTGTGGTTAACAATATTTTAAAGATGAGATTGGTGTTCTGAATTATCTAATAGGCTCCTCTATCTGCCAGATTTATTGATTTGACTAGAAGATTTTACCTGGTGTTGCTCGGCCTCTTCTGGGCAGAGGACTGGGTGTGTGGGCTGCAGGAATTAGGATTGGGGGATGGGTGTGTGGCGAGTACAGGAGTCAGGGTTGGGGGATGAGGAGGGATTCAAGGTAGGGGGTGTTGGATGCTTGGGTCAGAGCAGGGGAGAAGCTCAAGACAGAGGTTGAATGGATGGGGAGGCTCAGGGCAGGAGATAGGGAGGGGTGGGGGGACTCAAGGGAGGGTTTGGGGATGGCTGGCAGCTTCTTCCCAAGGTGGCGGGGTCTGTGCTGGCCAGCCAGTGGCTGCTCCCTGGGGCCAGGCTGGGGTGGCGGAGGAAGCCATGCTATCTGGCCAATGGCTGGTCCCTGAGGCTGGGGCACTTGCTGCCACCCTCTGTGGTCATTTGAGGGTATAACTGTCTGCTCTCACAGCCTTCCCGTTCCATTTGTTGAGAAGCAGATGGGAATTCCATCCCATTGTCCTGGCACAACCACGCCCTCGCCTTGCTTTAAGTGATGATAAGAGGAGCTTCATACCAAATGTGGTCTTAGCTCTTACTGCTTAGGAGGAGTTCTTGAACAAACAGATGCAAAGACAGATGGACAGACAGACGAATGCACAAACACTGTCAAATATATAGTAGATGTATACTAATGGGGGCCAAATTACTAAAAAAAAATAGGATAAATATTTGCTTCTAAGAAGTTGATACTTACTTGTAGCTGTAGTATGATGTAGTTTTTTTTATTGGTTTTGTAAGAGAAAATTAAATATTCTTTCCAACTGCCTGTTGTACTGATTTTTTCATAATTATAAAACTAAAGTGGTTGTCATATATAATGTGCCCTTCCATCTTATACTGGAAGCAGAGATAGGAGTGGGAAAAGGATGTTCTCACATTACCATGGTTTCCTGCCCCAGCCCTGGCTCCTTTGAGGTTTGCTGTGTTTTGTGGCTGCTACTAATGGACATCCAACACCCCAGTCATCTGAAGAAGTGGGTTGTGCCCATGATACCATCTACATATTTTGTTAATCTTTAAAGTGCTACCAAACTATTTGTTGTTTTTTAAGTTTTTCCTATTACAGACTAACTCAGCTACCCTCCGAAGTTTTTAAAAACAGGTATTTACATTTTAAAATCACCAAATAAACACTTCCCTCCCTGCATTGAGTTTTAAGGTTGCAAAGGCCAGGCTTAAGGTGGCCTGTGTGTACACGTTATGATACAGTTCTTTATTATACAACATGCTGTTTTTTCCCCCACAGGATTCCTGCCTCATTCAATACAGAGGATAGACTGTTCTCTTGGAGAGAATTGTGGTTGTATAGTGAATGAGGCTGTCGTCTTTACACCCCTTGCCCTTATCTGTGGCATAAGTTGCAGTGTGCATGGTTAAAGAGCTGGAGAGCTACAGGAAAAAGAAAGGATAGTCTCATTGGTAAGGCAGCTGATTCCAGCCTGCAGAATTGGATTCTGTCCCTGTCTCAGTGTTCCAGGTTGATCCTGGGCAAGTCATGTAAACCAAGACTTTCACAGGTGACCACTGTATTCTTCATTTTCTGGGTCCTCAATATGAGAGACCTGGGGTGTGATTTGTAGAAAGGCTGAGCCGTCACAATTGCTGTTGAGTTCAGAGGGAGTTGTTCTTTGAACATTAGGGCATGTGTGATGGTTCCATGAGGACCTGCAACTGTGAGTCACCTTGTCACCCCCTGCCTCTATCAAGATGTACTCATGGTGGCTGGGTGTTAGCTCTCTAACACAGGGATAGGCAATAATTTTTGAAGGGGGCCATTTCACAAATTTCTGAAGTGGTCGTGGGCTGCCGGGGCCTCGGGTGGAAGGGGTGGGGGCAGGAGGTTTCCCGTGCTCCCCAGCTCACAGTCCCTGATTGGCCTGGGGATCGGGGGAGTGCATGAAGTCTTTGCTGCCACCCCCCAGTGTCCAGAGAGAACCGTCAGCTCCCCCGTCCCCAAGTCTTGATTGGCCGGCTTGGTGAGCTGGATCTGGCCTGTGGAGGCTGTTTTGCCCACCCCTGGGGTAAGGGATTCAGGTGCAGGAGGGCCTGGGAGGTATGGGAGGGTGTTTGGGTAAAGGGGGCAGTTGTGACCTGGGGCACGGGACTGGGGTGCAGAGGTTTGTGTTATGACCTAGGGCAGAGGATTGGGGTGTGGGCTCTGGAAGGTGGCAGAGGGTCTGGCTTGTGTGGGGTAGAGGGTAGAAGTGGGGAGGAAAGGGGCAGAGGGTTGGGAAAGGGAGGGGCTGGGGTGCCAGAGGCAGTCTTTGGCCCGGAGACTTACCAGTGAGATTCCAGAGCAGCAGCCCAGCTCGTTTCTCAGGCAGGAGTCTGCCCTGCTCCAGCATAGGCTTTAGGGCCATGTCCTCTGTGAATAAGAGTCGGAGGGGAGGGGAGGGAGAGTGATGCTTCATATGCTGCCTGTTTTTCAAACAGGCAGTTTCCATTGGCCCGAAACCAGCCAATGGGATTGTGTTGGGGGCAGGAGCAGCCATGAAGCACCCTCCCCTTTGGGCTCACAGTTTGTGGAACACAAACAGCTGAGAAGCTGCTTTTCTGAGTGGCGTGCAGGGGTGGGGCAAGCAGGGGAGACTGCCTGAGACTCCCTGCTGCATCTGAGAACCGGATCTGGTGGCTTGGCAGCCCACAGAGGGTGTTTTGCCCAGGCCTGCTCCAACACCACTGTCTTTCAGCCATGCAAACATTCTCCTTTGGGCTGAGCCAGCTCTTTCATTACAGGTTAATATTAGGTGCGCTTCAGTCCTGAGCCCCCTTAAATTTTTCCACTGCTGCCCTTGGCATTAGCTATTCGCAGAGATCCCAGATCATGTATCTCAGTTTAATAGTTCTACAAATCCATTAGTACTTGTGAGCACTTACCATAAAAGAAAAGTTAGTTTTATTTAAGAAAGACGAGAGGTGCTAAAAACAGGAGAGAAGGTGGAAACAAAAATTCTTGTGTGTACAACTTGGAATTTTTGTGTCTCTTCTCTGTCCTGCTTTTCTTTCATTTCCTGGTTTATGTTAATGTTTACTAGTCTAATAGCATAAATGGCAGGTAAAGCTCCTCTTCAGAGAGGCTAGTCCTTAGCTCTCCCCTTCTGCCTGTGCCCCTTCTTCCCCGCTCTGTGGCCAGAGTCCAGGGAGATTACCGATGAATTTGGGAAGTTGAATAGTATATGCTGACTCCTCAGCTGTCCCAGAACCTGCATGGGGTATAATAAAGGAAAAGTTTCCTTTGCCAAGCCCCACAACCAGGGGTCGAGCAGCAGTGGCAGCACCAGGGGATGCTCCTCCTATGTCCCTTAAAATATAATTCAATATTTCCCTGTATGAAGGTTGGAATTAGTGTAAGTTTGTATAATACCAGGAACATAGCTGAGACATTTCTTTAGGCGATCACACCTGTAGATAGCCTTTACCACCACTGATATGTGGAAGATTTAATTTTGTTTCTATTTGTTGTTCATGAAATTTATGAGCATCAACTATGCAGTAACACTTTAGCTCATAGGAAAAACCTTACTAGTTCCAGCGAGTCATCTTACACTTTTTAAAAACAGTTGACATTTAAGGCAATAGTTAAGTTTATAGTAATATTCTTTTTACAATTTTCAGGAATCATCAGTTTTTTAATTCATTGCTCACAGCAAAACCCAAAATGTGTGGAGTACTTTGCTTTACCAGTGGTTTAACCTTGATGTCTCATTTGCTTCAGCACAAGCATAGCTGTCTTCATCACACAGCTCATGGAATTCCCTTCCCCATCTGGTTTGTAAGGACACTGCCATCTGTTTGATTATTCATATCTTTCCTAGAATCCCCTTATTCTATGAAGCTTCAAGAAAGCCACTGGCTCTTTATGATTGGGTTGAGGTATTTGGTTTGATCTGTGTATTTTATAAAAATAATAAATCAAATTGTATTTGTTTGGTATGCAGTACCTAATGTGGGCACTCTCTAGCTAGCCCTTTTTCCAATCCTTTGTCTGTTTGTCTCTCTCTTTTTTTAAACTGTCTCCCTTCCAAGTAGGGAAGGTGCCACCTTTACATTTGTAAAGTGCCTCCCACATTGTGGGTGCTGCTGGTGGAAACAAATGCTAAATAAGAATAATTGAAATTTTGGTGGCAGCTGTTGTCTGCCATACAATTTGGCAGACATTAAATAGAGTGTGCATAAGCAATTTAGAAAATCTCTTTTGATGGCTAGACTTGCTGTGTGTGTGAGGTATGTTACTACAGCCAAGAGACAAACTAGCTTCATGTTGATCCGGGTAGTAGGCCGCATTTCTACAGTACAAAGTGAGCCAAAAGGTAGCTTTGCTGTGAATCATCTAATAGGATTGTGCTAAACTTGTCTCTGCTGGAGGGCAGTTTTCCATAGCATGCAGCAAATCATTTACAGTTGCCTTTGTAGGCTTTTCTCCTTTTTAGTTTTTTCTTAATTTTAAAAGCTCTGTTGCCTCTATGTAGAACAAATAGAAAACTCCAAAAAGATGATGAACTGGGGTATGTATAAAAAGGCAACAGATTTGTGTTACCACAAAGTTTCTGTTTAAATGTCTGTCTAATGTAGGATAAATGGCAGCATTCCACATCACTGGATGCACACTAAAATAAAATCTTAAAAATGAATTGACTAGCATACAGAGAATCCAGTCTGCGTACCTGAATGTGATTTTTAAAAGATTCAGTATTTATATGGTAGCTGTATTAATGTTCTACCTGCTATGGAGTAACTGTAATTGCAATATCAAGGTGACCTTCGTGTGCATCTGTGTTAAGATTTTATAGTGGAAAAATATATTGAAAATTATAGCTGTGTAGACATGTGAAATACTAATTGGCTGAAATAAATCTTGCAATTTTTAGCTCTGCTTTGTCATGTACTGCAACTGCTGACTATACCAATATACTATGAATAGATTCTGAAAACGTAGCAGTCAGATGGTCACTAGAAGATACAGAAGCAGATAATTAAATAGCACGTTGCATCTATTTTTTTTTATTTTTCTAAGATTATTGGAATTTCACAGGTAGGTAGGCTAACTTTAGTAGAGGCAATAAATATGCTTGTTTATTTAATTCATCAATGACTGGTAGATGTCAGACTAGCTGCCCCTCCTGCCTTTTCATTGCATAACTTTGTTTTAGGCTATGATGTGAACTTCAAAATATTTTAATAATGACAACCAACACATTATTATTAATTAAATTCTCTCACCAGTTAGATCTCATTTTGGGGATTATGCGTTTTATTTTATTTTCAGGCTTTCCAAAGTTTTGTCAAGGCGAATGCCCTAAAATCTGTTATCTGCTTATTCCTTTTGGTCGAGAAGCTCTCTCCAAAGATCCATAAAATTATTGCCCCAAAGCTGGAGGGAGAGTAAAGTAACTGCAGTAATATCAAAAGCAGCCCAAACAAACAAAACTTTCTTTGTCTTTACCTGACATTTTGGAATTGCAAAATAAGGTTAACTCTTTGTCCAGCAGAAAAACTGTCGGCCTTTTAACCCTGAACACAAGAAGAAATATTTTGAGAGATGCAGAAGTATTGTAATTTCTACTTTGCCTGTTTTGAGGTTTCTTGATATTATAGTGCGCTGTCTGGAAGAGAGATGAATTGCTAAGTTAAGTAACTGAGAAGTCAAGGACATTCAATCCACTAATTTAAAATAAAGAAAAAATAATTCCATACTCAGACAACCACTGGTTGGAAGGATGTTATAGAACTCTGTGAGGGGGCTTCTGCCCTGCACTGGCCCTTTAACGGTAAAACCCAGCCCTTGGGAGAGAGCCGAGATCAAAGCCCACAGCTGAGGCAGATACTACCAATTAGGGCCCACTTAGGGGCTGTACAAATAAGGGCTCCAAGAAGCGGGAAGTGAGACAGACACTTGCTCTGGCTGTGGAGCAGGAGGGACCTGGCCGCAGGGCCGGCTTTAGGCTGATTTGGCCGATTCCCCGGAATGGGGCCCCGTGCCTAAGGAGGCCCCACTCCCGGGTGCGCAGCGCATGCACACTGCCCCCCTTCCCCCCCCAGGCGTGCAGCGCATGCGCAGGGCCCCACCCCCGGAATTGGGCCCTGAACTTGTTAAAGCCAGAGGCTTCCTGAGACTGGGCAGTGCTGGGGAAAGGCAGGTAGAGGGCCTGAAGCAAAGCCTGAGAGTTCTATGGCTGCAGCCATGATAGTAAAAGGCAGCAGGTTCACATCGCCTTGCCACTGAGTGGTCATTGCAGACTGCAGTTTACTCCTGTGGCAGGGACTAGATGAAGACTGGAAGTGGGTCACTGAGGCAAGGTGGATGCCATAGTCCGGGAGCAACGCGGGTCTGGAACTGGAACTGGAACATGGAGTGATGACATGGAGAGACACCAGCCAGAGGGAAGGGCCCTGGTGAGAAGCTAATTCCCAGTGCTACCGGCAGGAGACACAGTGACAGTGAGTCTGCCCCGTGACAGATGGGGTGGGCAAGAGGTGGCTAGTGGGCCGGATTCGGCCCTCCAAGGCACTGGATCCAGGTCATGGCCGCCTCGCCAGCACCCTTACTACACAGAAGAAGCAGCAGGCTTCTAATTGCTATGCAGTCTGGGCTTGGAGGCAATAGCTTTGTTCACTGTCTCTGCCCCCTAGCAAAATCCTTCAGCTCCCATTGGCTAGTTTCCGGCCAATAGTAGCTGAGAAATTTAGCTGAAAGCTCACTCTCCACTCCCTCATTGTGCTGGAGCAGAGCCATGCGGAGCAGCCAGTGCAGCAGACAGGCAGGGAGACTGTCTCAGATTCCTGCAGAGCTGCCGGCTGGGAGCTGCCTAGGTAAGCGCATCCCAGACACAGCCTGTCTCTGGCACCCCACCTCCTCTCCCCCCCCCCCCCCCCAACTACCTGTCCTCAGCTACCACCCAAATCCTCTGGATCCCATCTTCCTACCTCCTCCAGGTCATAACTATCTCCCAGACTCTGCATTCTTTCCTATATCCCTCCTCCAGGCCAGAATCCTCTCCTGCACCCATACCCTTCCCTAACCCTGCACCCCATTTCCCTGCCCCACGTCACCACCCAAACTCTCTGCACCCCGTTTCCCCTCTTCTTCAGGTCACAACTCCCTCCCACTCTCTCTGACACTCCTCCCCAGGCCAGAGTCCTCTCTTACACCCATAACCCATCCTGAATCCTGCACTCCAAACCACTGCCCCGATCATAACTCCCTCCTTCACCCAGACTTGCTCTCAGACCCCACATTTCCTCCTGCACCCCAGTCCGCTACCCCAAGCACCCTTTTTCACCCCACTCACCAGCCCAGCCCCATGTCCCTTCCACAGAAGTGTGGCCCTTGACCACTTACCAAAATTTTGGAGTAGCCCCCCCATTAAAAATTATTGCCCACCCCTGTTATAGGACCTCCTGCTAACCCATTAAAGCTCATAAAATTGGCATAGTAGATCTCAAAATAGGCCTGATGAGATTTTAATAAATTATTTTGCTAAGAAGCTTACTTTTTATATGAGGCACTGACCAATAGTTTGATAGAAGAAAAACATGATTTGTTTTTGTGCATTTCTGCGTCACTAGAATAGTGAGATTACATAGTTCTCATTGCTACATGCAACTAATCTCCTTCATATAGGTTGAACCTCTCTATTCCAGAACTCTCTCAGAAACATCTGTCATCCAGAATGATTTTAGTTACCTGGATGTCCATTTTTCGTGGGTGTGGCCAAGGTTCCTGCAGTCCCATAAAGTTTTACAGCTACCAGTCCTAGCTCTCAGGGTTCTGTGTTATTTAGCTCTGATTTACCCCTAAATGTCCTCCACAAGCAAAGTAAGCAGTTAAAGTGTTGGTAATGCTGCTAGACAATATTGACCTCCCATGTTCCAGAAAACTCTCTCAGAACCCGCCAGGTCCCTAGGGTTCCAGACTAGAGAGGTTCAACCTGTACTACATTGGAATTGCAGTAGCATTAACAAATATCCAGGGTTTATATATGTGTACAGATTACATACAAGGTGTTTCATGTGCCTGTGTGGGCAGCACTGGGTTGTAATTAATTTTTTCCTTGTACTGTGAGGGAGATAAATGTTTTGTGATTGCTTATCATTTGGAAATGAAAGCAAGTTACTTATGAGGAAGCAGAATTTGTCACTTTGAGCACTTTGAGAAACTTGCTGTCTCGTCTTAAGGGGATATTTAAGAGAAGGCCCATAACTTGATATGTTCTTATTGTTTATAGTTTGTGCTGGATGCGAGAAGTGTCATGCTTAGCTAACCTTTAAGCCTTTTTAAAAAAATTTTGTTTATGGAATAGTATGTGAGGCTCACAGAGTGTGAAATGTACTCCTGAGAGAATTCTGCACCACTGCACAATGAAGAATTTGTGTAGAATTAATGACTTGTGTGGAATTTCATTTTTTTTCTGCAGAACTGGCCTGGCAGAGTGCAGCTCCCAAGCTTGTAGTGCACCTCTGCGGGGTGTGTGGGTGAGCTGCAGTTCCCAAGTTTGCCAGCCCCACTTGGTCACATGGTGTGACCAAGCCACCTGTCTGCATGACAGGTACTGGAGTCAAGCAAGAAGCATCTTATGGGGAGAGGTAGGAGCAACAGATGGGAGCAGCAGGGAGGGGCTTCCGTTTTGCAGGAGGAGTGACTGAAGGTAAAGAAAGGTTTGCTGGCCCGACTTAAACTGTTCTGGGGGTGCTCAAACCTTTAAATGGCACCTCCCACGATCAGTAGATATGAGTCATCTCTGCCAGGTACGACTAATGAGACTGTGTGGAGTAGAGCCTGCAGCAGGGGTTTGGGGGCAGTGGGGATCCCCCTCTCCAATCCTCAAATATCCCTTCCCAATAGAAATATCCATCCAGTATCTCTCAGCTGTACATTTCCTCCATCCTTCATGCCTCTCCCTTCTCTTCCTCCTGGCAGGAACTTCTATATAGGAACTTAAATTATGGCAATCCTAAGCTGGGGGTGGGGGGCAGAGTAAAAAATGAGAATCGGTTAAAAGGCTAGAGGAGCAGTTTTCCCCCAAGGTGTGCGCAGCTGAAACGCATGACACATCCAGACTGAGGTACCAAACAAGAGCATAACAGAGAAATAGGAAATGGGTTGTCATAGGAGTTTCTTTAACTCTCTGCTCTTGGGGAAATCGTTTGTTGTCTGTATTGTTACTGACATACTTGCTGACAGGTATTTTGAAATAAATTACCAAAATAGGTGAAACTGGGCTAATCATATTTTATTTGTCAAAATAACAATATAAAGAATTTTGTAAAATTTTAAAATATTTTTTGCAGAATTGTATTATTTGGTGCAGGATTCCCCCAGTAGTAGAAACATTATTGCTCTATATAATATTAAGAAATAAAAAGGAGCTGAGATTAATAGAATAGTCTGATTCATCATTGAAGTTAATTTGAAATGCAGTGCATGACAAAACACTACAAATTAGTTTTCAAGTACAATGTACTAAACCAGTAAATGGATCTAAAGAAAATACATTTTCTCCTTTGTGATCATCTGAAATTATTTTATGGTCTCTGTTTTAGGCATGTCAATAACAAAGCAAACATTTTGAATGTGTCTAGAAAGATTAAATTAAACCAGGATAGTATTACATACTGATTGATTTATCAAAGATGGTCTTTAAAAAGTAAATGATGTCTTAAAATTATGAGGGGATGAATGGATGGACTGGTCTCAATCTCTGATGGAAGGGAGGTCATATTGCTCCTTTGAGACTCAAATCAGAGCTATTCCAGGCACATGGAACATGAAGCATTATTTATAAAGACTTCTTGACAGAGCTTTGTTCGTTTTCCCAAATTTTGAGGGTTTTTTTTTTTTTAAATCTTCAGTACCCTAAAATGAGAAGCAATTAGGAGGTACCTTTAAACTGCATTGATTCCTGACACTGGACACAAATTGAATTTTAAAAAATTAACTGAGAAACTATAAAACACAACTGGATGAAGGCTTTGCTCCAGACTGCTAATTTTTACTCTCAGGAATTTCATATGTAAGAAAAATTTTGTTTGATAATGATCTAGGAGCAAATCACAGAGAACTACTGCTTTTATTTTAATTTGACAGGAAGGAGGGGAGCAAATGCCTGTCTGTTCATCATCAGTCACACCAGAGTTAATGATTCTAGCTAACTGTAGATTTAAAAATACTTTGAGCAATGTTGTCTTGCAAAACAAAGCCATGTTCTGAAGTTCAACTTTTTCTTCTGTGATTCAAATGGTATATTTTTATGTGTAGTACAGTCCTCTGTTGCATGCTGTGTATGCAGAGCTTGCATTGATTAACTCTGTGGTGCACATTGTAATGGAGAGTCAGGGGGTCTCATCCTTCCATCTAATGTATTACTGACTCATATGTGAGATATAAGTCTCAGAGGGTTAGCTGTGTAAGTCTGTAATTTTGAAAACTAGTAGTCCTGTATCATGAGCTTTTGTGGGAAAAACCCACTTCTTCAGTTGAGATGATCTTCAGTGGAGAAAAAAATTGATAAGCGCTAGCACTGCAAACACTCAGTCCTGGCCAGTGCCAGGTTCCAGGAACTACCCTCACTGCAGCTCTGTAGGTGGGCAGGCAGCCTGGCTCAGTCCTGGCTCACGTCGGGTCTGGGAGCTACCCCTCTTGTGGCTCTGCATTGAAAGTATTTTAGGAACTGGGCAGGCAAGCAGCTCCTGGGACCCAGTGTGAGCTGGGACTGAGCTTGGCTTCCTCCTGGCCAGCCCTCTAAAAAATTTACTAGCAGGGGAGAGGGGGAAAGAATGGGTGCAGTCGATAGTATTATCCAATAAGCTTTTTGCTTATCAGTTAATTGTTTAATCAACTACACTATTCCATCCCTAATGCGCACACACACACACATGTAAATTGAGCCCTGTGATAAGTGAATTTGTCATGAATTTTGACTACCTCATCTGATCTCTGCCCCACTCCATCTCCACCAAAACCTACTTTAACATTCCAAATGTCTCACCAACTTCAGTTACTTTATGAAATATTAAATTGGAATGTAGAAATGGCCATATATCCTGAAAATGTGACATTCTTAAAGTACAGTTTCTCATGATGCTAGAGCTTTGTCCTAATGGAAAAGTGATGGAGTTCTCAAGGGGATCCAGTACTTGTATCTATCCATGTAAAATGCTGAGATAATGCATTTGAAATTCTTGATTTCTTTTTATATTGAAAAGTTATTTATATAGAGGGTTTTTGCTGCTTTAAGCATCTGGATGCATCTACTCCATCTCCATAACTAGCAATTTTAAAATACAGATTTGGATTTTTTTCCCACAATGTTAAAGTAGGGTAACATTTGCACAAGTATAGCTAGTTCGTGTTTCTTTGTTCAATAGAATGAGCAAGCAAACATGTTAATAGCCATTTAACTGTATAGCACATCATACCTGACATTAAGATGCTGAATGTAAGCACACTCATTAAATTAAGACTTCATGGTCATTATTTATTTATATAATTTGATATCCTTTCTGATGATCACATCTACGCTTCTTTACTGGTTACTAAGCTACTATATACAGGTTGGACCACCCTGGTCTGGCACCCTCAGGTCCTGACCAGTACTGAATGAGGGGATTTGCTGGACCAGGGGGAAATCCTCTGCCAACAGCCCCAAAACCCATGCCCGATGAGCGTTGCCTGCTCTTCTGTCCTGTGCCTGGCCCTGTTGCCCCCGGACTCCAGTCTTAGCCCCTGTTGCCAGAGCTCCCTGGCTACCAGGACAGGTGTGGCACCTGAGTTCCCTGCTGTGCCGTCCACTTCCCCTGCCACAGGGCTCCCAGTCAAATTGCCAGCCCCCACTGCCGCACTCCCAGCTCTGCCAACAGACCTCCCTGTCACTGGTCTCTGTGGTCTAGGAACATTTGTGGTCCTGCTAGTACATGGATGTTGCTGGACCAGAGACTCCTGGTTAAGGGAGGTACAACTTGCACTATTAATGTTATTGAAGTGTCAGATATTTTGGATTTTATTTTATTTGTTATTCCTGTTTTCTTTTTAGAACCCTAATGCTTGTTGTTTATTAGGCTATGATTTATATAACAAAACAGGATATTTTTAGTATTCAGTTTACTTGTATCTCTCCCATGGGGCTGACAAATTGCAAATGTATTGAAATCTAATCTAGGAAAATTCCAAGCTGGAGTATTTTCTTATTTTGTAGTGCATGTTGGGAATATATATGTAATGATATAAGCAAACCATGACTAGTGACAGTGTATTGTATTAAGAAAAAGGTACATGAGGTAGTTGTATTTTACTGGGCCACTTCTATTGACGAAGGAGACAATTTTAGAAGCTTACTTAGAGCCCCCTTTCAGGTCTTTTGTGGCAGCTAAGTGTCAGTTCATCTTTAGAGTTCTCTTTCTTAATTTAGTCCATTTTCTAAGCTATTTCATCAAATTCAATAGGATTTGAAATTCTGATTTCAAAAAGTATAAACATTCTTGTTTTCAGTTCTTAAAATTGTCTTTTAAAATTAAATAATTCTTAGAGAGAATCTTCAGACTGGAATAGTTGTTCAAAAAGCTGTCCTTTCTAAACAACTTTGAAGGGATATTCCTGCTCTTCTGGTGACAAGCTTCTTAAAGTTGCCAATTAATTCCCCAGTTAATATAAATATCAGTATTCTTATATTAGTAATCAGCTTAGCAAGGTCATTATATCCCATTTTGGTACATAAAGCATTTTTCCATTAACATCGCAACGACATTAGGAAATTATATTAGAAGATCTGCGATTAGGTGGAATCAGATATCCAAGCTGAAGTGTGTGATTAAATGAAGATACACTGAGGTTCCTTTTCCAGGGTATCTCCTTACACAGGCATAATGTACACAATAAGTGCTTTAAATAATACAGAAATTTGATTAGAACTAACCTTCATGGTGGGTTAGTGAGCTAACTGAACAGATCTGCTTTGAGTGGGCTGAGATGCTTATTTATTTCCCGCAATTCCTAGAAAAACAGTTTATTTCTGTTACTGTCACTCTGCTGTTGCTTCTCACATGAATGATATTGGAGTCTCAGTGCTAGAAAAAGTACACAGGTATGAAATTCTTTACTGTAAAATCATCCTGGTCTATTCTAAAGGGAATGCTGAGGAGTAAAATGTAATGTTACTGTCAAATCATTGGAGGTTGGGATATGATTTATCTTGGATCTGTGGTAAGAAAGAAAAGAAAGGCACAAATGATCATAAATAAAAGGAATAATAGGTTGCTGCCTTCCCACTTCTGAAAAGTAAAATAAGTTGAACAAAAATCCAACACAATTTTGCAACCGTATTAGAATTACTATAAATAAGTGATAAATTTAAAAAACAACAAATGGTCTGGTAGCACTTTATAGAATAACAAAACATGTAGATGGTATCATGAGCTTTCGTGGGCACAGCCCACTTCTTCAGATGATCGGAGTTTTGAGTTTAGGATGTGCAGACCCAAAATAAATAGTGGAGAATGGAGGGGGAGGGGAGAAGGAAACAAGGAGCAGCGGGTATGAAAATATCAAAGGGAAAAACAAGTAGTGAACAGGAAGAGTTTTCTGTAGAAAAACAAGTAATAGGATAGTAAAAAAGGGCATAAACCCCCTGGAGAGTGAGTTTGATGTAACTTTATAGAAATCTTTCCATGCTTTCTAACAGCTGCGAACCCCACCTAAATTAGTTTAAAGCATGCAGAGTTTCATTGCTTCAGTTTACCGTAGAAGTCAAAATGTAACCCCATATGGCAGTTAGAGAAACAATCATTTGTGGGTTTCCTGCTGACTGCCAGCCAGGATTTTCCAGCCTTCATGCAGGATGCAATAAAAAAATGCTTACTATGTGTATAATACATTCCATATTTCAAAATAGTTTACAAAAATTTGGTAATTAATAACATCGGTGTCACTGTACTTCAAAAACTTTCTAGAAAGCAGTCTCCATTGGGGTCACATTTTCCCTCATGTGAATGAAGTTTCAGTACTCAAAGGGCACATTCATGGCCTTTGCCAGGTTGAGATCACATATTGGGAGAAACTCATGGATCACTGAAGGGAAGCGACTGTCTAGGAAGGAGCATGGCGGAAAGGGATCTAGGGGTCATAGTGGACCACAAGTTGAATATGAGTCAACAGTGTGATGCTGTTGCAAAAAAAGCAAATATGATTCTAGGTTGTATCAACAGGTGTGTTGTAAGCAAAACTCGTGAAGTCATTCTGCCGCTCTACTCTGCACTAGTTAGGCCTCAGCTGGAGTACTGTGTCCAGTTCTGGGTGCCACATTTCAAGAAAGATGTGGAGAAATTGGAAAGGGTACAGAGAAGAGCGACAAGAATGATTAAAGGTTTAGAGAACATGACCTATGAAGCCAGGCTTCATGAACTGGGCTTGTTTAGTTTGGAAAAAAGAAGATTAAGGGGGGACATGATAGCGGTTTTCAAATATCTAAAAGGGTGTCACAAGGAGGAAGGAGAAAATTTGTTCCTCTTGGTTACTGAGGACAGGACAAGGAGTAATGGGCTTAAAGTGCAGCAGGGGAGGTTTAGATTGGACATTAGGAAAAAATTCCTAACTGTCAGGGTGGTCAAATATTGGAATAAATTGCCAAGGGAGGTGGTGGAATCTCCCTCTCTGGAGATACTTAAGAACAGGTTAGATAGACATCTGTCAGGGATGGTGTAGACGGAGCTTGGTCCTGCCTTGAGGGCGGGGGGCTGGACTCGATGACCTCTCGAGGTCCCTTCCAGTCCTATTATTCTATGATTCTATGAATTGACCAGAACACAGTGGCATTGTCAACTGGATGAGATGCTGAGGTGGCAGAAAGATGCACATTGGCTGTTGACAAAGCTGGAAAGACTTTATGTACTGCAAACAGTCCAAAATAGATTATATAGAAACAGAACACAGAGCCAGATTGCTTTCTACTACCCTTAGGGAAAACATCTCCCAATTCTGAGGATAATATTTCAGACTTCCAAATCTATAAGATTTTTTGGACTTCTGCAGAACGGTCTAGGGAGGAGTTAGTCAGCATCCCATAGTCCAGGCTCCAAGGGGAAATAGAACCCAATTGGTTCTGCATTGGGAAATAGAATCAAAATCATTTTATTTCATCAGGAGGCCTGACAATATTGATAAAGAATAGGAGTGTTCCCATGAGAGATTCAGCACAGTAGAGCACCAATATAATGGCAAGCCCACACCAGAGCAACCATTATGACCAAAGATTTGCCTTCTCACAACTTTGATGACCACTGGAATCAGTGCAAAAACATGCAGTCTCTTGTTAACAAGAATGTGTTTGTGATTGAATTTATCAATCCTTTGTCTGACACAACACCAGAGGCATTTTGCATTGTTGTTTATTTCAAAGAGTTGATTTCATATACTTTTGCTCCACTTCTTCAATAGCAGAAATTATAAGTTCTGTTCTTGTCCATGACATTCGTATCAGAGCATGAAGAGAAATAGGGACATTTTTGGAACCACATGGTGAAAACTCATATCTCCTATCGATGTATATGTCCCCTAAGTCTGTGCACTGCTGCTCCTTTTATTTCCTGAGCCGAGCTAAGTTTAGAGAGTTGGGATCCTTTGATTGCTGTGCTGTTTCTTTCCCCTGTGGATGGGAGTAGAAATGATACTTCCAGAAAGGATAAACCTGACCAGGGTCTTGATAAAGATCTACAAGAAGCTCAGCAATGGCAGAGTCTCCCACTAAAATTTGGGTCTTCCTTGGAACTCCAACATTGAAGGAGTTTGTCATGCTGTTGGGAGTGGCTCACAACCAAGAGAGCCAACCTAAGGGCAGGCTGTCAAAAAGCAGGACAGATGCCTCAAACTGGTTGTATGCACTATAAATAGATTTCACCAAACTAATTACAATTGTGAATTCCCCAAATACTACAGTAGTATTATAATGGAGTCACAAATAGGTATGTTAAATTTAGATTATTTGGGTAATCGAATAGTCAATGCAGTTTGCATCGATTATTCAATTAGTTGATAAGGGTGCCTCTGACTTTGAAGTGTAGCAACAACCCTAGGGCCGTTGCTACGCTTCAAAGGTGAAAGCACTGCAGGGAGCATGGGGCCAGAGGGGGACCCAAGCAGTCCCCCACTGGCCCTGTGCTCCCCATGGCATTCCAAAGAGGCAACGCCGGATAGGCTGACACCGGGCTCTATGTGGCACTGCCACTATGAAATGCCATGGGGAGCCTGGTGTCAGCGGTGGGGGTCAACTAGTTGGTCACATCCCTAGTCACAGATAGTCCCTTTGGACACTCCAGTCTATTTTGCACTCAGGCAAGCTGGCCTATATGAGAAATGGTTACTTGCACCAAAGATCACCTAATATTTAAGAAACCAGTCACTTTCTCTAGACCAATTTGTACCTTAAATATCACACCATAGGCTTGTAGCTTGTATGCAGTCCTGTAATTAACTACGTGTGTATTAAGTAGGAAACAGAAGTAAGAGTTATTTACAGCTTAAAGCAAGTAAGCATATCTATACAAAGGAATTTCAGTCTGTGATTCAAACTGACAGTTGTAGTAATCTGTTTATCATCCTGTGCCATAAGCTTTGTTGGTTTCCCGAGAGATTTTCCAAAACATTTTGCAATGTATGGTTATCATGAAGAAACGATGACTAAAATTGAATTTAGAGAAACAGATGTGCAGACTGTGGTGGAATCAGGAAAACCAAATACTGGTTTTATTTACCCATATGTAAATAAAATCCTTAGATGGAATTAGAATTACTATGTATTCATAATTTTATACATTGTTGCAAGACTGCAAAAAAGTTATACTGAGATACATTTGCTCAGACACATTGGCACAAGTGTAAGTACAGTACTAATTTTGACAAGATACTAACATGCTGTGGGATTTAGCTTTTTAGTTAGATGGTCTAATACCAGATGTTCTGATTTTAGTAATTTTTTTCAAAAGAGAACATGATATATTTATGGTAGGGAAGTAATTTTGGAAATAAAAATAATAATTGTAATAATTATGCAATAATTGTAGTAGAATTTTGCTGTTTTCTTGATTTTCTTCTATATTTAACAGGATGCAAGAGAGCAGAAGCCTAGAATTCTTTTTTTAATCTCCTCTAACACCCTTCCCCACCCTTCCATGTAATACTTTCTTATTTCCTGATTTAATTAAACTAGTTTTTTTTAAACATGCATGTTGGACTTTTATAGTAAAGAAGATACCTGTAATTTTTTCTGAAACTAAATTTACATTAAAATTTAAAAATTAAATCTTTTCATTCACGATTATTGGCAGTCTTTCTTTCTCTTTGTTGGAGCAGAGCCCTTACTTCTCATGCTGCTACACTATTTGTGCTAGAAATTTCTGTTTATCTTTGTTTCATAAAGATACCGATGGTTTCCTTGGTATGGCCTTTGGAATGTGGCAGATTATACCAATGGCAGATATTTTTAGAAAACATCCCCAAGAGAGGATACTGTCAAGTCTTTCTATGAGGATTACTATGATGAGTTATACAAACTATATACTTGCCTGGAAAAGTTAATGAACTGCAGTGGGCTGGGTCATCCCTGTCCTGTAAGATCGGCAGTAGACCTTGGGTTTATAGGGTAAGGTTAAAAGGGGAGATTCCTGCTTAGTTGGCTGCTAGGTGGGAGAAGATGTCCTCCTGCTCTCCCTGAGAGGAAACTAGCTCTGATCAGAAGTAACTAGAGAATTTCCTGACGTCTCCTGAGGTAGAGGTAGGACTGATGGGGGGCTGCTGTTTCGATTGGCTACCATGCTATGCTTATTGTTGCTGAGTAAGACTGATGTGGGTGGTGACCCACTTAAAAGGGTGAGGCAGCTGTACACCGTCCTTTTGTCGTTTCCACTCAGCTGGAGATCCAGAGCGGCTTGTCGCGAGCCCAGGACCCACCCCGTCATACTTGCAAATAACCTAATTTGAACACTGCTGATGCTTCTGTTTCATTCACTACTCCTTTGTAAGCCTGTCATCAATGAACCTGTGTTAATTGACCTGGGAATAATGGACCTGGGAATAATCCCTGTTTTTGAATCCTCTGAAATGATATAATTTACACAAAGGATTAATTTTGACCCATAAATATATTTTTGGATACTAAATATTGGACAAATAAATCATGTTTATGGCATTTCTAAACTGCAGAAATAAATCTTTTGTATGAAATAATTGACCCATATGTTTTTTTTCCTCAGTTTGTTTCAGATCCTTGTG
This sequence comes from Pelodiscus sinensis, assembly GCF_049634645.1. Taxonomy (NCBI): domain Eukaryota; kingdom Metazoa; phylum Chordata; order Testudines; family Trionychidae; genus Pelodiscus; species Pelodiscus sinensis. Next base: position 20,169,902 of record NC_134720.1, on the reverse strand, counting down.
CCAGCAACCCTTGTCGTCATGGTAACTGCAGCAATAACGGTGATGGCTACCTCTGTGTTTGTAATGAAGGCTATGAAGGTACAAATTGTGAACGCTCATTTCACAGCCATCCAGTCTCTGAATGGGCTGAGTCACTGCCACCAAGACAGATCAGGCCAGTATCAACAACCTTGGAACCTGACATTGTTTTACCTCGTTCAAGAGCAACTGTGACATTACCTACTTGGCAGCCAAAAGCAGGACAAAAAGTTGTTGATTTAAAATGGGATGAAATAGAGGTGAGACCACTTTGTTTAAAGTCATACTTGAAAGGCTTCTCAGTGTCACTTTATTATTTTTGTTGTTGTATTTAGTTACCATTTGTCTATGGGCCATAGGTATATGTGTAGGAAGACTGAAGATATAATCCCTGACCTGAGTTGTTAATCCATAAAATCAGCAAGTAAAACACTTGGAAATGTTTTTAGGCTTAATCTTGGCTCTTTTGAAAATAGATGCATGCTTTCTTAGGTAAAATATATTGGGAATATTTCATATATATGGTACAATATCATTTAGTTCTGTCATTTTATTAATACACCAGAAATTCTGAACTTCAAATCAGTTTAAGAAAAGCAAAAGGGTGAGGCATTTACTTTTTAGCATGATTTTCTTCGATGTTGACAGTAGTAGTAATCTTTTTCATTTATATAGCAAAGGATCCCACATTGCTTTGATATATAGTCCCATATCACTACTGCAGTGAAGCCATCTCTGAGGTAGAAGATTGCGGACTTGGTGACAAAAATAGCACACAGCATGCGTGCACAATGGTAGGGATCTGGGATATGGGAGAGAAAACTTCAGCAAATATATTTGAAGGGTTTTTTTAATAATCTTTTGAAAAGTCCAAAGGTTTATCATGGCTATTCAACATCTCTGTTTTTAATAAGCTCTCATTTGAAAAACAAAATATATGGCAAGAAATGCAGTTAATTATTCTAGAAAAATAAACCCTGTGCACACCCTACTCAGATTTGAACATGTCGTTCCAGGAAGTTTTATTTTGTAAGAAAGTAGGCACTGGTTACAATGTACACTATTAAAAAGTCACATTCGTTGAATCTACCGAGGTCACATTTACATACTGCTTTTCAGTCATAGCTCAATTGTGTACAATACTATTAACGAAGTCTGCAAAAAAAGTGTGTTTCTAGTCTCTCCAGCTCTGCTGTCTCATCAAGTTTCATCTTCACTTTTTGTAGCTCTGCTTTGAGCACAGCAGGCTTGTCTGTGATTGCAAGTGTTTTAGAGTTGTTGTTTTCCTATTTGTAGATATTCTTTCTGATATTATTACATGGGAGAAAAATGTATATTTTATGGATTCCTATCTGGACCAGAAGTTCCAAAAATGCTGTTTGTTGTTTTGCAATGATAAATACCATCTGCCTCTTTCCCAGATCTGTTTTCACACTGTAGGGAAACTGACTAGAAGAGTCTCAGATCAGTCAATGAATTCTGCAGAGTATCCAGTAGCCTTTTATTATATATTTCATATTTTGAGGCTTCGGGGGTAGCCGAGTTAGTCTGTTACAGGAAAAAAAACAGCAAGCAAATGATCTGGTAGCACTTTATAGACTAACAAAACATGTAGATGGTATCATGAGCTTTCATGGGCACAGCCCACAGTGCTATAAAGCGCTACCAGACCATCTGCTTGCAGTTTTTTTTAACATTTTGAGAATACTAATAAATACAGATGCTCAATACTTACAGCTAGGCAATGTATGTAATAGTTACTTTGACAATACACTGTACCATATACCACATGCTATAGTTTTCCTTCAGATGCCTTTAGAGATGCCTTTAGAGATGAAAATTTTGTGTGTGGACATATCAAAAATGTATATATACATTTTTCTTCTTAGTTACATTTAATGCCTGTCATAGGTATAGTAGTGACCTCCAATCTCTTATTGGTCAGCATGCTGTACATTGCAGTTTGGATATTTTCAAATTAAGTCAAAATCAACTAATTATATTGCTCATGATTTATCTTATTTTAAGCGTTTACATTTTCCAGAGCTAAGTGTTAACTCCCTGGTGTGTTTTGAAGTATGTTTGGAAACCAGTTTTGATCACTGTTCAATAAAGATGAATTTAAACTGTAACAGGTGCAAAGAAGAACTACTAGGATGATCAGGAAAATGGAGGTCCTATCTTACGAGAGGAGACTAGAAGAAGTTGGCTTAATTAATCTTTCAAAATAAGTCTGAAAGAGGATATGATTTGTTTGTATAAACACGAGAGGGTAAATACCAGGGAGAGTGAAGAGCAATCTAAGTGAAAGAACAATGCTAGTACAAGAATAAATGGATATAAGCTGTCAATGAATACATTCAGTATGGAAATTAGAAGAAGGTTTCTAATTGAAGAAGAGAGTTTCTGGAACAACCTCCCAATACAAGTTGAGGGGCAAACAACTTAATTGGTTTGAGGAGAGAGCTGGACAAATTTATGCCAAGGTTGAATGATGTATTGAATGATTGGGTTATTTTTGATGGTGTGGAGCAAGGAGTAAGTCTCACAAGCACTTCAGTTCACTTGTGGTTTATATCTTATGTTCTAAAGCTCAGACATCACGGTTTCAGCCAGCCATCATCAAGAGTCAGGAAAGGATTCCTCCCCATAAATGTATTCTTGTAGATTATTTTATGTCCCCCTTCTGAAGGGTAAAGTAAGGATGGACATGGTTGGAGATGGGACACAGTGCAGGATGGACCTGTGAGATAACACTGGACATTTTCAGGCACTTGACCGGCTGGTTCTCATTTGCTCAGGGTCTAACTGATTACTATATGTGGGGCCACATCTTTTTCCAGGTCAGAGTGACAGTGACTGTGAGTGTTTTTCTCCTTCCTCTGCAGCATACAGATGCAATTCTCTTGCCAGGATTAGATAAGTATATCTCATTTAAGTCTTTCCCTGGGATTGCATAGCCCTTGAGTGCCAGTGCACTTTGGTTCCTCCTATTTGCTGCCTGTGACACATAATAGTGGGTATCATTTACTTTGGCCTCATTTCCTTTGTTGGGCTTAGTGTACGAGTGCTGGATGGTGTTGGTGACCTGTAATATTCAGGAGATCAGACTAGATGATCTTAGTGGTCTGTAATGCTTTAAACTCCTGTGACTCTAACCTTAGAATCTGCTTCTCCTTGCTATATTACTGCCACTGTTTCCACAGGTCTCCATTAATAGATTGGGAAAGACAGCTCAAAATATAATATTTATGTCTCTTTTCTAATACCAATAATGACATGGAAACAAATAAGCAAGAAACATGTTTGAAAGAACAAGAGAAGAGAGGACTGGAATTTGTGAAGGATTTTTGTTAATAAGTTCGGAGTCAGTCCTTTTTCCTTAGGAGAATGTGAATTTGTTTCCATCTGTCTTTTGGTGAATTGTTTGCTATTTGTATTTTGCATACTCTGTTTGGTGGCTGTTGACTGTTATTGAGCTGGAGTCCTCTATGAGTGCACACTGGAGATTTTCTGTCTTTGAGCACAGCTGATGGACAGGTAACTGCCTACCCTTAATGAGGGGGCAGGGCTAACCCAGGAAAAAGGTCTATAAGCCACTGAACAGGACAACAAGTAGGGGAATTTGTGTGGGATTTTGTGGGAGGGAGTTTGGAGAACTTTTGTCCTTTCACTTTTAAGATTAGGGACTGGGAAGAAAAGAAAATGATGGCTACTGAGGCAGCACTAGAGGTGACCTGAGGAAGAGAGGAGACAAAGATGATGACTAAATGCAGAAGCTGCAAGCTGTATATTATTTTAACAGAAACTATTTACGTATGAAATATCACGCGAGAGAGCTCATGGAAGAGAAGATCTAAGGACTAGAGATAATGGTGGAGTTGATATGGGGATTTAAAGACATGATGGAGGAAAGGAGAGAAGAGACTACACATACAGTTCAAGATTGGCTGACCTTGTCCCAAAAGTGGACCTAGAGGACAAACCACTAGACAAGGAGGATGGTCCATGTAGAGAAGGCAGAGCAAGAGACTGGCTAGTTGAGGACAAATAGAGTGGAGGGCTGCACTAGAGAATGAGAAGCAAGCAGAAGGTGAGGTGGCAAGGAAGGAAAGCAAGGAAACTAGTCCCAGCAGAAGAGAGGAAGTGCTGATGGAGAAAGCCAGGGATGGTGCCTTAGTGAAGATAAGGATTATACAAAGGGGACAGCAAGGGAACACAGAAGTCCAGAATGATCTTCAGACAGAAGGAAGAACATCTGGGAGAGAACCTGATATCCACACCGAAACTTGTATGAGGCAGGCCTGTGTGACTACAATTTCCTTACTAACATAGATTGGAAGGCCTGTCACCAGAGCAGATCCAGAGGATGGAAAGATGTGCTGTCTGCCAGAAGCAAGGTCATGAGATGTGGTCGTGAGGCTGAAAGGAATTCTGATAGGTGTGGGGTTTAGTCCACAGGTGTGCTTTATGTTGGGACAAATGACACTGCCACATTGCTGCAGGAAAGGATCAAGGATGACTGACCAAGGCTGGGGAAACTCCCAAAGAAGCAGAGGTTCAGAAGATTTTCTCGGTGGAATTTTTCCAGCCCTTAGGGAAGGAAGGTGAGGCAAGATAATAAAAGCAAACTCATAGCACCAGTCCTTGTTGAAGTTTTTTGGACTTTCACAGAATGAGAGAACCTTTCTCAAATAGACTAATTGTACTAATCTGGGATCAAGACTGGCATGGTTGATAAGATTTTATAAACTAGGAAATGAGGTGGAGAAAGTTTGGAAGAGACTCCTGTAACATCCATGCTTGGCATAGGCTGTACAGCTAGAGGGCTGTCTGGGTCCTGTCCCTACCAATTTTACACAACCACATGGAGAATAAGGTTGCTTCCAGTATTCCCTCTAAGCTGCTTGGCAGCACAGCTTCACAGGTGATTAATTAGTCCCACCCAGTCAGTCAGCTTCCTGCATGGAGCCCTGAGCCTCAGACTGGGTGGGGCTAATTAATCACCTGTGAAGCTGTGCTCCCAAGCAGCTTAGAGGGAACACTGGTTGCCACCTGGCTGTTTTTCAACTGGCCTGCCCAGTTTTCCTACTCTCTTGCCAGCTGATGGGCAAGAAATTAAATTTGCTGGGCTTTTCTATTTCTGTGCACACATACAACAATCTTGTAGCTAGTAACTGCACAACTGAGTTTGGGCATTTGTTATAATTCTTGTACTAAGTCCCATATGATAAAGTGGGTAAGGGACTGGTTGAAAGGGAGATGACAAAAGATTGCACTGAAAGGAGAACTATCTGGATGCAGAGAGGTTACTAGTAGAGCTCTTCAAGTGTAAGTCTTGGGATCAGTCTTATGTAATATTTTAATTAAATGACCATGGCACAAAAATAGGAGTATACTAATAAAATTTGCTGATGACACAAAGTCTGGAGATATTGTCAATACAGAAGAGAATTGAAATACTATACAGGAAGAATTGAATGACCTCGGGGAATAGAATTATGGAAATGGAGTGAAATTTAATAGTATAAAGTGCAAAGTCATGCACATAGGCGCTAATAACACAATTTTCTGAAGCTACGGACCTATCCATTAGAAATAATGGAGGTGGAGGAAAAAGACATGGATGTGTTAGGTCCTCAGTCATCCTGTGATCAGCTATGTGGTGCAGCCATAAAAAAATAGAATTAAATCCTATGATATATCAGGTGAGGTATTTCCAGTAAAGAGAGAGAATTAATGCCATGGTAAGACCTTATTTGGAATCCTTTGTATACTTCTGGACATATTTAAAAAGGATTAATTCAAACTAGAACAGGTAGAAAAGGGCTCCCAGTGTGATTAGAAGCTTTACAAGAGGATATTGAAAGAACCTAGCTTGCCTTGCACAATAATGATTGAAAGGGAATTTGGTTGTTGGCTACAAATACACTGGTTGGGTAAACACTGGAGGAGGAAGAACTGTTTCAACACGTAAAGTACAGTCTGGCACAAGAACAAATGCATATAAACTAGCTAGGAATAAATTTAAGCTCAAAATTAAAAGAAGTTTTCTAGCCACCAGAAGTGAAATTCTGGAACAGCCTTCCCAATAGGAATAGTGCAGACAAGAAAGTTTATTGCTTTTAAAAGGGAACTTGATACATTTATGAATGGGATTGCATGACAGGGTTGCCACTAGTAGCAGCAGAGTAGGCTGCTCAGATCTCTCTGAGTCCTATGTTCCAAAATAAGTGCTAACACTGAATTATACTCAGGATTGCCAAAGTAAAATGATAGAAAATTATAAACAATTATCATATCCCCGATACCACAAGCTATAGTATCTGTCAAGAAAAGTCAGAATGTAGACAACATAATAACTTTAATTAAAGATCTCTGCTCTAACAGATTATGAGAGAATCAAAGCAACATCACTGGGGAATCTCTTCTCCATTACAACAGGCCCTAATTCATGGCTGTTGATGCAGAAGGGCAGATGAAGGAGGCAATTGCCCTGAGCTGTAAGCCCTGTAAATTGCCACCAGAGCCCAAGTGGCATGGTCTGGGCGGTACTGAGGACTGGCTGGGGGTGGCACTGTACTGACAGCCCCTTCCATCTGAGACCCTGCCCCCAGAACTGCTCCTTCCAGGGGGCCCAGAGCAGAGTTCCAACCATTAACCAAGGCCTGGTGAAGTCTATTGCCTGACCTGTCCAAATGTCTGTGCATCAGAAAACATCTGTGCACTTGACTGAGGTCTTTTTAGTAATCTCGGCTGAGGCATGATGAATGTTGCTTATTAATATTTGGGGGGGGGAGGGAATCTGTTCAAAAAGGGTTTGGGGGGGGGACTAGCATTGCATGGGTTTATACTAGCAGTATGTTTGTAATAACGGATATGTCTGTACTGCAATTGGAGGGAGCATCCCAGTCTGGGTAGACAGACTCATGGTAACAGGGTTGAAGCTAATTGCTAAAAAAAAAAAAAAATAGTAGTGTGGACACTGGAGCTTGGGTTCTTGGGCCTAATAAGGCACCAAGACTTGAGAGTCTGCACTCCAGCCTAGCGTTAAATGGATATGAGCTCATAGTGTAAACAGTGGAAATTGCTTGTCACAGTTTGAGACTTAAAAATACAACCAAACCATAAATAAATAAAAAAAAAGGAAAACCTTCCTTGAGTTTTCAGTTTTAACATTTGGAATATTTCAGAAGGCATATTGTACTTTAAGAATTATAATTTTAATTAGCTGTGCAAGAATCTAGAACAGTGTTTCTTAAACTTTTTAAGACTGAGGAATACCAAACAATAATTTATTTTGAGGAACACCAAGAATTTTTTGTTGAGCCAAAAAAAAAAGCTTGCCCCTTGAACACCAGATGACACTTTTACTAGCAACAACAATATTCACTGTCCTATGAAGCCTTCTAGACGTCTGCCTTTTCGATAGGGAAATGTAATTTACTCTGTTTACTCATATTGGTGGAAATTATAAATTCAATACCTTATCAAGCATGGGTTAATGTCAAACAGCTGACTGATAGCAGCCATAGCAGCCACTCCAGCATTAGTGGCACTGAGGGCCTTACCCTGCCCTCCAAGTCCCTTACTGCTTAATGTTTTATCCTTCAGTAGTCCTAGCTCCTGGCTCTGTTATTTTTGACACAGAATATGGAAGGGAAGGGCCTTGTCTGTGCAAGAGGGTGAAAGGTGCTGGCCCTCCTCAGCTGTAAGGGTAACAAGCGAGGGCTAAAGACAGCAGTGCAAAGACCCGGTTGGCGTGGCAGCTTTAGGGCAGTTCTCTCCTCTGGCAAGCAGGATCCCCAGACCAGCAGCGGAGAGAGCCAATCAGAGCTAGCCCTGCTGCTGGCCCTGCAATACTCCCTTCTGGCAAGGGGCACAACCGAGGCATGGAGCTTTCCCAGGTGGTTGCAAGCCGGGCACAGAAGCATGTGAGGAACGTGGGTAGCGCCGCCTCATTTCTTGCTGTGTCATCACTTGCTTGCCTCTTCCGCCCTTCGTGTGGAAGCACAGGGAGGAGGAACACGGGTAGCTCTGCCTCATTTCCAGCTGTGTCACTGGTCTCTCACCTCTTCGCACCACCCGCTGCGTCTCAGCAGCTCTTGCGTACATTTTTTTTCTTCAAACGGCTGCGGCACACTGTGAGTTCTCCATGGAACACCAGTGTTCCAGTTTAAGAAACAAGGATCTAGAATTATACTATGTGGTATTCTGTATCATCGTAAGTATCTATTCAGACTAAACCAATACCATAATAGAACAATAAACCAAATAAAAATAGCCTTTGTTTATCAAGCATTTTCCTATCCCTATATAAATAATGCCCCAGTTCATCAAAGGATTATGTATGTAGCTGTTCCATTCTAAGTAGGTCCCCTGAACTCAGTGGGTCTAGAATTGCAGCTAGGGGTGCAGTTCCCAGCTTGGAAAACCCATATCCTTTCTAGCGTTCACATTAAAAACAGTAGTATAGCTGTATAAAATAATGCAGAGTGGAGACGTGGGCTAGCTACCCCAGTTACAAATGTGCCTGGACCAAATTAGTGTGTACTCGGTGTGGATATTGTGTGTGCTAATCACTACTGTGTGGTGCTACCATGAATACAGGAATCACAACCCTGTCTCCAAGTGCAGACATAGCTAGTGCATAAAGTTAAGCATGTACATAGCGTATTAGTTCCTAAACAGGGAACCAATGGTCATAGTTTCATAAAGAACCATGGTTACAATGCTACCAATGCCCTCCAGAATTTGGAAATAAAGACTTAGGGTTGTTTTCACCCTCCAGGTAAAATGCAAAAGAAGTTGACTTCATTTTAGTATCAAACACTAGTAAAGCTCAGTGGTGCAGCAATATTTTGAAGTTCAATAAGTGATAAAAATTTCATAACCTTTTGTGACTGTTTCTTAATGAAACAACAGATTGTAAAGAAGAGAGAATTTAGGTGAGTTTACTTAGTAATAATGGACAAAATGTTAAGCCTGTGGTTGACTTTTAAAGTATTTTAAGTGCAGAGATTTTTTTTGAGATGGACACTCAAGATGTAGAAACCAGTATTAGCCTTGATATTAGCTGAATCGCTTTTAAAAATCAATGGCATTCATCATCACTTTCCTTTGTTAGCCAAAACAAGAGGGTTTATATAGCCATATTAGCAATTCTCTCTAATAACCTTTCAAAGCATTTTTCTTTGCTTTGAGCATTATGATCCACTGGTTACAGGTGAAGTAAAAAGCTGGCTATAGGACAATCTGGCATTCCTTTCTCTAGTAAAACTCCCATTTCATTGATGACCTTTTTTTTAAGTGGGGGATTTTGATGAGGAGTGACTGAAGAACCAACCTGGATGACAGGAACATTTCCCCGCTTCATCAAAATATATTTCAGTGCAACAAATCTCTTTTTGAGGCCAAACATTGAATTGAAGGGCTCAGCCTGGCTACGAATCTAGATCAGACAGTGAGGGAAAGAATCCTTATCCCTAATGATAGAAATGTAGCCGTGTTAGTCTGGAGTAGTTGAAGCAAAATGCAGGACAATGTAGCACTTTAAAGACTAACAAGATGGTTTATTAGATGATGAGCTTTTGTGGGCCAGACCCACTTCCTCAGATCAAATCTGATTTGATCTGAGGAAGTGGGTCTGGCCCATGAAAGCTCATCATCTAATAAACCATCTTGTTAGTCTTTAAAGTGCTACATTGTCCTGCATTTTGCTTCACTTATCCCTAATGTCTGCTTTAAACCTGATAGCTAACCTGCTGCTGGCTACTGCAAGTGTGTGTGTGTGCGTGCATGCGCGTTCGTTCGTTCCAATAACTGGATTTGAGCCATGTAGGTCTAGGCTATGTGGATACCTTGTGCATTTCCAGAAGTGATTTCTATAACAGTGATTCTCAACCAGGGTCCAAGGTCCCCGGGGGAGGAGAAGAGGTGATCAGCAGGTTTCACGGAGTCCCTCCACCTAAAGGCATGGATGCTCCATGGTTGACCTGGGCCAGGCACCAATGCTCTGAGTCAGTCCAGGAGGTGCTACTGAAAAGCAGAAAACCTTCTGCCCAGGCTACCGTATATTGCAGCGTACAAGACGACCTCTGATGTTAAAAAACATCCCCCAAAAATCGGGGGTCGTCTTGTACGCCGGGTATACATCCCAGGCGTGCCTGGGATGCCCCGCCGCCGGCTTCTCCCGAGACTTTGCAAAGCCGCGGAGGGGCTCCGGCGGCGGGGCATCCCAGGCGTGCCTGGGCTGCCCCCCCACCCGAACCCCTCCGCAGCTTTGAAAGCCTCAGGGGAAGCCGGCGGCGGGGCATCCCAGGCGTGCCTGGGCTGCCCCCCTGCCGGAGCCCCTCCGCAGCTTTGAAAGCCTCAGGGGAAGCCGGCGGGGGGGGGGGGCAGCCCAGGCGCGCCTTGGCTGCCCCCCCCGCCGGCTTCCCCCGAGGCTTCGCAAAGCTGCAGCGGCTTTGCTCCCGGTGCCTCTGGTCTGCTGGGGACCGTCTCCAGCAGACCAGGGACACCGGGAGAAAAGGAGGCGGAGGGGCGCTGGGGTATAAGATGAAATCCTATCTTTTAATTAAAAAATTAGGGAGTCGTCTTATACGCCCAGTCGCCCTATACGCTGGAAAATACGGTATTTATCAGGCCAAGTGGAAATGCTTTTCCACTTGGTCCTTGCAGAAGTGAATCCCTGCACTGCAGCTTCTGATCTCCCTTATCTTCGACTATCTGCTCAACCTAAAACAACAGGGATTGGCCACATCATCAGTCAGGGTTTACCCGACTGCCATTTCTGCCTTTCACCCTAGGAAAGGTCTGTTTGCATTAACCCACTGGTAAACAGCTTACTTAACAGATTAGACAGGTTGAACCTTCATGTACAACAACCTCTTTCCCCTTGGGACCTCAACTCGGTTCTCACTAGACTTATGGCTGTGCCTTTTGAGCCCATGTCAACATGCTCTTTACTCCACCTCTGCTGGAAGGTGGCTTTTCCAGTGGCTATCACCTGGGCCAAGACAGTTTCCGATGCCTTAGATAAGGGGTGTGCAAACTCAGGGTGCTAATGTTGGAGCTCCCAGTGCACTGTCTCTTTTAAAAACAAGGTGCAGCTATGCCCACATCCTTTCTCCTTAAAATGGTATTGCACATGAACCAGGCTATCTACCTTTAGGTCGTCTTCCCTAACCTACACACCAGTGACAGAGGATGCATACTTCACTCTTTAGATGTCAAATATGCTTGCACCTTTTAGTTAGAGCATACGAAACCTTCCGTAGGTCACCTCAGCTCTTGGTCTCCATAACCAAGAGGCTGAAAGGGCTCCCAGTTTCATCCCAGTGCATCTCGGCATGGATCAAGTCAAGCATTAGAGTGTGCTCTGATCTTGCAAAATTTCATTCCATCAGGGGTCAACCATTCTCAGCTGCATTCCTGGCACAGGTGCTCATCCAGGTCATATACAGGGAAGCCAACTTGTCCTGCAGTCACATGTTCACCTCTCGCTACACAATCTCCCAGCAGGCTAGAGATGACAGCCTTCTGCAGAGCAGTGTTGCAGGTGCTTGGGGGTAGACTGTGGGTGCGACCATACATAGCTGTTGCACAGTCACCTACAGAGTAACTTCTCTCTTTAGATTCCATTGTATCATGCTGATCCCAAAGAGGATGACACACAAAAACCAGGGAAAAATAGACTAAGGCCATGTCTGCAGGAGAAGAGTAAATTAAAGCCACTGCACTGTTGAGTGAAAGCATTCTCAGGGGGTTAATGTACTTGATCTTATGTATATTGAGTTCATACCCGCGTAGACAAGCCTGAAGACAGACTGCACTTGTTTGCAGCGTCTCACTGACACAAAAGATGTACTACCACAGTTGTCATTCCCAGTATGTTCTTCAAATGGATTACGTTATCTAAACATAGAATGCAGTCAAATTATTCACTCACTAATATGCTAAATTCAGAGATCAAATGCATTATAAACTTTTAAATGAGCTATATCTAGGGATATAAGTGAGTAGTTGAGTAAGCTTATTGGGTAGTTGTGTCTGTATGAGAGGCAGTGGTGGGGAGGAGGGAGGAACAGGAGCCGGTGCTGGGGGAGCCTACTTAAATGCCCATTCTTTCCAGCACCATCTCTGTGGTACCGCCTGGCCCCTCCACTGCCTCTGACAGGCAGCAGGGGTGGGGGTTGGGAGGCGGTCACAAAGCAACTTCTGCCCGCAGTGGGCTGAGGCTGCACCAGCAGTAACCTCCTGTCTGTGGGGGTCACAGTGGGGAGCTGTTCTCCCCCCCCCCCCATGGACAGGGGCTTCTGCTGCCTGTTTAAAAACCAGTTAAAAAACCAGCTCCCCGTGCAGACAGGCTGCCTGCTGCCCTAAGCTGCTGCAGGGTGGCAGCAGCCCCTGTCCAGCTGCCAGGCTGGTCCAAGCTGCTGGGACCAGCCTCTGTCCATGGTGGGCCCAAGTTTGTCATGGACAGAGGCTGCTCTGCGAGGAGCTTGGACCTCCCAACAGACAGGGACTGCTGCTGTGAAGCAGCCTCTGCCTGCGGCGGGCCTAGGTTCACTGTGGACAGAGGCTGCTCCAAGGGATGCAGAGCAGCCTCCATCTGCAGTGAGCCTGGGCCCGCTGCAGGTAGGGTCTGCTGCTGTGAAGCAGCCTCTGTCAGGGCCCACTGCTGGCAGAGGCTGATTTGTGGCAGCTTCCCTTCCCCCCTGCTCCACAGGTGGCACTGCAGAGTTGGTGCTGGGGAGCTGGCTTTTAAGCTGGCTCCCCCCCAGCACCAGCGTCTGCTTCCCCCCGGCTGCCTCTGATATAGAGGCAGCAAGGGGGGGGGGGGGGGTAGAATGCAACTAGCTGACTAGAGTAACCGATAAGTCTAGGATTATTGGTTAATCATCTAGATGATTACTCGTTGACATCCCTACTTTCTGAACTATATAGTACAGCCAGTCCCTGAGTTACGAACACATCGACTTATGATTGTTCGTATTTACGACCAGCCTCCTATACAGCTGGTACCCAAGTTACGAACAAAATCTGCACTTACAAACAGCACAGCCATACGCAAGTGAATGTAATCCGACTTACGAACAGATCGAGTTACAACCAGGTGCTTGGTACGTAACTCGTTCATAAGTTGGAGACCAGTTGTAAATAACCTTTTATGTAGAGCTGTTCTGAGTCTTTTATATTTGGCAACTTAATGTTACAGCAGAAAGAAATTTTGGAACTCTTTTCTCACCTAGTCATACAGTATAAGGGTGTGGTAGCAACCTCCATGTTGAGAGCCTGTTCATTAGATAAAGGGTGGGCAAGCTTTTTGGCCTGAGGAACACATGTTGGTATGGGAATGGTATGGAAGGACCTGAATAATCAAAAAATTGGGGGTTGGAGTGCAGGGTGTAGTGCTCCAGGGCTGGGGCCAAGAGATTCAGAGGTCTGGAGGGGGCTCTTGTCTGTGATGGGTTTGGGATGCACAGGGAGGTAACAACTCCAGCTAGGGATGTAAGTGACTAGTTGACTATCTGATAAGCAGAAGCTTATCGGATAGTCAGCTAGTGATGCAACTAATTGCTTCCTCCCCTGCCCTTCCCCCTCGCTGCTTCTGTCAGAAAGCGGCAGCAAGGGTGGGGGAACAGGAGCCAGTGCTGGGGGAAGCTGGCTTAAAAGCTGGTTTCCCCAGCACCATCTCCACGAGGAGGCAGGGAAGGTAGAGGCACAACGGGAAACGGCGCAGGCACTTCTCCTGTGATTCTGCTTTTGAAATGTACAAGAGCTCCAGTGGGACTCTTGTACATTTGAAAAGCAGAATTCCTGCAGGGAGGCGGAGCCAGTGGGGGACTCCCCTACTGGCTCCACGCTCCCTGTGGGGCTTCCTTTTGACATCTACAAGAGCCCCAGTGGGGCTCTTGTAGATTTCAAAGGCTGAGGCGCTGCAGGGAACACAGGGCCAGTGGGGAAGTCCCTGCTGTTCCCATGCTCCCTGCGGGGCTTCCACTTTTGAATTGTAGCAAGAGCCCAGGAGAGCTCTTGCTATAGTTCAAAGGCAGAGGCACCCTTATAGACTAATCAAATAGTCAATGGAAATCCACTGACTATTGAATTACTTAATGTAAATTTAACATCTCTAGCTCTAGCTGGGGGTATGGGCTCTGGGATCAGGCTGGGAATGTTGAGTTTGGAGTGGAGGAGGGTACTTCGGGCTAGCTTGGAGGGGTTCAGAGAGCAAGAGGGGTTCAGGCAGGGGATAGAGGGTAGGAGGGGGATCAGAGGTGCAAGATCTGGGTGTCCCATGAACTGGCTCCTGGAAGCAGGGGCCTGTCCCCCTCTAGCTCCCATGTTCAGGTGGGGCCACGCAACTTTGTGCTGCCCCATCCACAGGTGACATACTTGAAGCGCCTGTTGGCTGAGGTTCCTCACCAATGGGAGTTACAGAATTGGCACGTGGGATATGGAGAGTGGCTGGAGCGCTCTGGCTACCTGTACTTCTGGAAGCCTCTGTAGAAATGGAGAGGGGCAAAGCAGGCCTCTGTCCCTAGTCTCCTGGTGGTTGACTCTTAAGTGCTGCGCAACAGTGTCTAGGGAGGAGACTTTGCGTGCTCCCCTGTCCCGAGGCCCTGATTGGCCTGTGAGCGGGGGAGTAGCAGGACATCTATGAGCTGAATCAACCTGCATGGCGGGCTGGATTCAACCAACGGAGGCCCTTTTGCCCACCCCTCTTCTACATGCTGCATAACAATTGAAGAGTTTATTTCTGTGCTGATTAAAGAGCATGTCTCTGTAAGCAGTTCTTGCATGTGCTTCAGGGCTTTGTCTGGCTAGTGAAGGTTTTATGCTTTTCTTCCTAATGACTGTTTTTAAAGTGGTGGTGTGTGCCGTAAGGAGTTGCCTTGCTCCTTGCTGAGTTAAAGGCTGTGAGCTCTTTCTAGTGCTACAGAGAAATCTTGGAAAAACATGATACTGCAGTTCAGTGGATCTTTTTTTTTTTCAGTTTCAGCAGGAAGAACTGCTTGTCTGCTCTCATGGGTGTGGAATTGGAATGTGTAGATCATGATCATCTCTGTGTCTCCATTTTTAGGGGAAAATGTATCACATGTCCTTTCAATTTTATCTTCAAAGAATCCTCTGAGATTACAAATTCAGTTGATAAAGTAAATAGTGCTGATGTAATATTTTTAGATTTTTGTAAGATAGTACCAGATGAGATTTTTATTATATAGTTAGAACGATATAAAATTAACATGGTTACACAATCAGTGGATTAGAAGATGTCTGTCTGATTGGTTCAGGGTCCTGCTCTATTTAACATGTTAAATAATGATGGGGATAGGTCACTGATAGAGAACAACCTGGATTGCCTGGCAGACTGGGTACAAGCAAACAAATATGCATTTTAAAAAGGCTCAGTATAAAGGTATACAGCTAGGAACAAGGAAGGCAGGCTGTGCTTACAGGATGGGAAACTGTGTCCTGGGAAGCAGTGACTGAAAAAGATCATGTGGATCATGGTGGATAATCAGCTGAACATAGCGCTGCCAGTCCTCCTGGTTTTGCTGGGAGCCTGCTGGAATCAGGCTATATCTCCTAGAGGCTACTGAAGCTAATCTGAGAGATTTTAAACCACTAAAAGCCTGGCAGAGCAGTGAGGATAAGGCAGGCTCCCTGCCTGTTGGCCCCGTGCTGCTCCTGGAAGCAGCTGGCGGGGTCTTGGGGTCCCTAGTCAGGGAGGAGGCAAAGGATCTCTCTGCATTGCCCTTGCCTTACGAGCTGATTCTACAGCTCCCATTGGCTGGGAACCAGGTGAGTGGTGCCTGTGGGCAGGGGCAGCACACAGAGCCACCTGGTTCCCTGCCTGCTTCTGGGAGTAGCACGGGGCCAGGTAGGAAGCAGCACCTAGATCAGATAGGAATCCTGCCTTAGCCCCACTTTGCCACCACCCAATGTAAGCACTTGCTGGCTGGAGCCCTCACCCCCTCCTGGCCTGCTCCCCTTCCTGCATCATAGCCCTCTGTGCTAGCCCCGAGCCCCCTCTAAGAACCTGTACCCCATCTTGCACCCCCTCCTGCACCCTGTACCCCAACTCCCTGCCTTATCCCTGAGCTCCCTCGTGCACTGAAACTCCCTCCGAGAGCCCATACCCCCTCCTGCACCCCCAACCCCTACCCTAGGTTCAAGCTAGAGCCCCCTCCGACACTCCAAACCTTTGGCACCAGCCCAGAGACCACACCTCAGCTCCTTGCCATGTTTGTTTCTCACCTGTGCTTCTCCTTCTTCTGTTTGGGTGCTGATCTAAAGCCCAGATTTTTTTTTAAACTGAAATCAGCTTTTTGCTCTTGTAAAATTCTGTTTTGGTCCAGTGACCTTCTGTTTTAGATGGTGATTTTATCAGCTCAGCGGGCAGTGCAGCCAGAGTGAAATGCAAATGGAGCTGCTAGTTAGGTCAGCATTGTACAACACCTTCCTCTGCAGGCAGAACAGTGAAAACCCTGTAACCCTTTGCTGCCTTGGCTTGCATGAAAACATTTTGTGTGTGTCGCTTTTCCTGAGGAGGTTTAATTTAAGAGAGTGTTCTTGTTTAATTTCATGTTGGTTTTCCACTCTCAGTATATTATTTTTGTGGTACCCCTTGTCTAGTTGTACTGTCCAGTTTCCTTCTTTCTGTTTCCATCTGCCTGCCAAATCTATAAAAAGGAAATAAAGACCAGCTTGGGAATTACAGACCAGTCATCTTACCTTCAGTACCCAGAAAGAAAATGGAGCAATCAATTTGCAAACACCTGGAAGATAATCTACTATATATTTTAGAGAGTTTGTCTGTCTGTCTATGTGTTTGATCTAGAACGCCTCCTAACAGCTAGCACCACCAAATTTGGTATACAGCTTCCTCCGATCATAACTAAAGCAAAATAAGGGTTAGGTTGTGCTAGGAAAACAGATTTGCCTAGAATGGGATTGTTTCTCATAAAACCAAACAGAGACAGAATCACCAAATCAAGTACAGTTCTCAAAATTGATGTAACTCAGCAAATGCTGAAAGAGACTGAACCAGAGGGGAAAATAAGCCAATGAGCCTGAGAGTGCCACTCCAGTAAGCTGTCCAGCTGGGGCTCTGCAATAGGATGCCACACTAAGCAGCAGGCAGCCAGTCAGGGAGCAAGGGGAAAGTGCACAGCTTGCTGCATTCCTTTTCTGGTTGGGGAGGGAACAGGCAAGCTGTGCACATTGCTCTAACTCCCTGACTTGGAGGGGAACAGCAAGCAGCTTCATTCCCCACCCATCTTCCCAGTACACCCTTCCTACACATACACCACACCCACATACACAATGACCCCCTGCCCTGAGCCCCCCCCATCATACCCAGGCCTTTACCTTGACTCCTGTTCCCCTCCATAGACATCCCAAACCCCTTGCTCTGAGCCCTCCCATCCCCAGACCTTGCTCTGAGCCTCTCCTCACCCCCAACCTGACTTCTGCACCCCCTCACAGCAACCTGCCTGCCCTGAGCCCTCTCCCACGCCAATCCTCCCCAAATCCCTGCCTTGAGCCCCCCGCACTCCACCCCACACTTACATTTCTTACAAGTATTTTTATATTGCAGCTCCTCCCTCCAGTTTCCTGCCTTCCTGCTTTTGGGGATCTGTGTGATATGATGGTATCTGTAAGAATTTGTTACTTTACCCTTGTATTGTACCAAGATGAGCCAGAAAAATAGAATGAATCAGGAATAGGATTGTGTCTCCATAAACCCTTCAGAGGAGAGAGAAATCAGAGAAATTTGGAGTAGTGCTCTGTTTTGGCACAGCTAAATTAATGCTTAACATTTGAAAACAAGAAGATAATGTTATTGGATGCCTAATTGACTATAACTCTTTTTTGTTAAACACAGCAAATAATAAGAGTTTATAGAGATGAAGAAAAATGTGCTTGCTGGGATTCCCATTGAAAAATTACAAAAAAAATTAAATGAAACAATGTTAACAATGCTTTAATATATTAAAAATAAAAATTAATGTAATAAAAATAACACTGTTTTTAAAAAATACAGTCATTTACATAAAGCATGTACATTTTTTTATTTAAAATAAATTAATTGAGTTAAAGACTTGAGCAATGCTGTGTAATTCTACTGGTAAATAGATACGTAGCAGCATGGATTTGTCAAGAACAAATTGTTCAAAACCAGTCTGATAGCTGTCTTTGACAGGGTAACAAGTCTGGTGGAAAGTGGTAGATGTGGTCTGTCTTTTTTTTATTGTGTTAAATGATAGTGAATGTGATCATAATCATTAAATGGTAGAGTTCTGATTTGGAGGGATGGTAGGAGGGAGAATAGTGAAATAAAGAAAATGGATTTCAAGAAGGCAGACTTTAGCAAATTCAGGTAGCTGATAGGTAAGATCCCATCAGAAGCAAGTCACATTGGTCTCTCTAATTTGCACATCGTCTCCATGTTGGTGCATATTAAAAATGTATGTAGTGGGAGCAGAACCAAGGGATTCAGAATGGGGGAGGAGGACTGGGAGCTTGGGCAGAGGGTTCAGGTGTGGGAGGTGAGGGCTCTAGAATGGGTTTAGTAACAAGGAGTTCAAGGTCTGGGAGGGTGCTCAGGGCTGGACCAAAGAGGTGAGTGTGAGGGCTCTAGATGGAGGTGTAGACTCTGCGGTGGAGCCAAGGATGAGGGGTTTAGAGTGAAGGCTGCCCATAGGCTTTGGTGGGGAAAGTGGACTCCCCAAAGTTCTCTCTCCTCATAACAGCACCAGGGTTGGTAGGAAGGGACACCTCTTCCCCAGTGGTGACATGCTGGCTTGTGGCCAGGGAGAGGGGTGCCTGTCACCCACCACAGTACGTCAATGCTGGGGCTGGCAGGGAGAGGCACCTTTCTCCACCACAGCTCCGAGCCAATGTGTGAAGTTTAATAGGCCGTTCATTGACTGTTTGGTTTAGAGGGTAATTAAGTCCTAGAGGAAAAAACAGTTCGAGAGAGTTGGCATTTTTTCCAAGTGACATTGTTGAAAGCACAAGAGCAAACAACAGGAAAGATGGGAAATCTGGCAACAGACCACCCTGCCTTAACCAGGAGATCCTGAATGATCCAGAGTAAAAAAGGAGTCCTACGAAAAGTGGAAACTAGGTCAAAGTATAAAGGATGAATATAAACAAGTAACACAAGTATATAGGGACAAAATTAGAAAGGCCAGGCACAAGCCGATATCAAGCTAGCTAGAGACAAATGGTAACAAGAAAACATTCTACAAATACATTAGAAGCAAGAGGAAGACCAAAGACCAGGGTAGCACCATTATTCAGCAAAGAGGGGAGACTATAACAGAAAATGTGGAAATGGTAAAGATGCTTAACAACTTCTTTATGTTGATTTTCACCAAGAAGGTTGGTAGCAATTGGACATCTAGCATAGTGAATGCCAGTGAAAATGAGGTAGGATCACATGCTGAAATATGGAAAGAACAATCTAAAAAATCACTTAGACAAGTTAGATGTCTTCAAGTCAGTAGGGCCTGACAAAATTATATCCTAGAACATTGAAGGAGCTGATTGAAGAGGTATCCGAGCCATTAGCAATTATCTTTATAAGTTATAGAAGATGAGAGAGATGCCAGTAGACTAGAAAAGGGCAAATATTTACAAAAAGATAAATCAAGACAATCCAGGGAATTCTAGACCGGCCACCATAAGTTCAGTATCCAGAAAGACAATGGAGAAAATAAATAAGCAGTCAAATGATAGGTAACAGTCAGCATGGATTTGTCAAGAACAAGTCTTGTCAAATCAACCTTATAACTTTTGTTTACAAGATAATAAGACTTGTGGATAAGGGAGAAGCAGCAGATGTGCTATACCTAGACTTTAGTAAGGCTTTTTGTACTGTATCACGTGACCTTCTCATTAAGAAACAAGGGAAATAAAACCTAAATTGTGCTATTATAAGGTGAATGCATACAAGGTAGGAAAACCATTCCCAGAGTGTAGTTATCTGTGGGTCACAATCACACTAGAAAGGCATAATGAGTAGGGATCCACAAAGGGATCAGTTCTGGGTCCAGTTTTCTTCAGTATCTTCATCAGCAATTTAGATAATGGCATAGAGAGAACACTTATAAAGTTTGCAGATTATATCGACTTGGAAGGGGGGACAGGTGCCTTGGAGCGTCGGACTATCATTCAAAATATTCTGGATAAATAATCTAAAGTAAATCTTCCTCATAGATCATGTTTTCTAGACTTTTTTTGTTCTTCTCTGGACTTTTTCCAATTTGTTCACATTTCTCCTGAAATGTACCCAGAACTAAACTATATGCTCCAGGTGAGGCCTAATTAGTGTGGAATAGAGTGGAAGAAAAAATTTCCTAATGTCATTGTGGTGAAACACTGGAATAAATTACCTTGGGAGGTTGTGCAATCTTCATTGTTGGAGATTTTTAAGAGCAGATTAGACAAACATCTGTCAGGGAGGATCTAGATAATATTTGTCCTGTCATGAGTGCTGGAAACTGGACTAGATGACCTCTCAAGATTCCTATCAATCCTATGATTCTATTATTTGGATTGTTACTTTTCCCAATACATTCTAAGTCAATGGATGTATACAATTCTGCTGTAATACAATTTATCATTGATATTTTTTATTGGTAGTTCTCTTGGAAATTGACTGTATAATACAACTGTTGTCATGCATATTGGCAAACATGAAAGGAAGGATATTATCCATATTTGGTTGATGGAGCTTTGAACCTAATCCCATCATCATGGTTGCCAGAATTACTATTAATACATTTATTAACATTTTTCTATGTTACTTTAAGTAGCACAACAAAATTACACATTATTTATTCAAATTTGAAATATCCAAATTTGAAATATCAATATCTGTAGAAGCCAGAGAAAAAAATCATTAACTTCCTGGTGAAGCAATCAACTGAGCCAGGCATGCAATTTTGCTTATTGTGACTAATTGGCCACATAAGTAAAAATTGAACTTGTGTTGCTTGAAAATTAGTACTTTAAGTAACATTCAAGGATTTTCTTCTGTGTCTGTTTTTCACACATACTTCATTGTCAAGTTTAAATGTGGATTTGAATGAAACATGAGTTTAGAATTTGGATTCTGGCTCTTCTTGAAATGATGATTCACTCTTTGGAAGGGTTTTCAGCCAACATTCTCAGTTTATCAATAAGCATCATGTAAACCTAGCATAACAGGTGTTCTATACAAGCTTTTTATCATACAAGATGCACTACAGAACCTATCCTTTTTGGCAAATGTAGAAAAGAAATTGGCTCACTTCTTGTGCTACATATGGTGTTATTTCATAGTCAAGCTGTTAGGGATGCACACAAAAAATAAACTAGATGATGATATAAAGAGACACTTCAGAGTCCCCATCCCACATATTATATTTATCTGTAGCAACAGTGGGTTGGTCCAGACTCGTGGTTTTCAAGCAGGGGTATGCAGAAGTCTTCCAAGAGACATATTATCTCATCTACAGGCCTAGTTCTACAACAGGCTACATTAAAAAGCACTAGTAAAGCCAATAGAAACTAAAATGTCATACAGAACCACTAGTTTATTCTGTTCTGTATGCTGAAATGTAAATATAGTATTTATTCTCCAACTGATTTATAATTATATGCTAAAATGAAAACAATTTTTCAGTAATAGTGTGTTATGGCACTTGTATTTTTATGTCTGATTTTTGTAAGCAAGTAGTTTTTAAGTGAGGTGAAACTTAGGGTATGCAAGACACACCAGACTCCTAGGAGGGATATAGCAACTGGGAAATGTACATGAATTTATTAGAGGCCAGCATTGCATGGTCAGATATAAACGTCCATGGTTATACTGCCAGTGCTATGTGGTAGAGAAGGTTTGATTAACAAATGGAATCATAGGACTGGAAGAGACCTCAGGAGGTCATCGAGTCCAGCCCTCTGCCCAAAGCAGGACTAATCCCAACTAAATCATCCCAGCCAGGATTTTGTCAAGCCAAGACTTAAAAACCCTTAGGGTTGGAGATTCCACCACCTCCCTAGGTAACCTATTCCAGTACTTCACCACCCTCCTAGTGAAATAGATTTTACTAATATCCAACCTGGACCTCTCCCACTCTAACTTGAGACCATTGCTCCTTGTTCTGCCATCCGTCACTTCTGAGAACAGCCTCTCTCCATCCTCTTTGGAACCTCCCTTCAGGAAGTTGAAGGCTGCTATCAAATCCCCCCTCACTCTTCTGCAGACTAAATAAGCCCAAATCCCTCAGCCTCTCCTCATAGGTCATGTGCTCCAGCCTCCTCATCATTTTGGTTGCCCCTCTGTTGGACCCTCTCCAGTACATCCACATTCTTTCTGTAGTGGTGGGCATAGAACTGGACACAATACTCCAGGTGTGGCCTCACCAGTGCCGAATAAAGTAACAATAGTGTAAAAGTAAAGTAGTGTAACTGCTGCAAAGATGGCAGACAAATCAATTACTGACAACCAGTACCAGATAGGGTTGCTGAGCTTTCCCACCAGACGGACTGGACGCCATTGCTGCAAATGGTGTCCAGTCTGTGCAGTTAAGAAAGCTGGCAACCTAGCACCCAGATCACAGCTATAGTCAAGAGTTGTTTCCCTAGGTAGGCTGTGGATGCTCCCTTCTCTTTGCAGAAAGTCTCCTGTCATTGGAAAGAGTGACAACAGGCTTCATTATTATGGGTCTCATGTGGCGGAGTATTACTGTGAATTTAAAAAGGAATAACAGGCTATGCAATAAGTATAGTTGAAAGATAACTCTAGTCCTTGCTGTTGGTTCTAAATGACCCAAGATCTCACATTTTCTCTGACTTGTGGCAACTCGAGAGATTTATTTAGTATTTGACATTGAGATATCCATTTATCTTTTTTTTCTAAGGGGCAGTATGATACTTTTAAAGGCAGACACCTCTCATAGTAAGTGCTGATTAAAATGTAGACGCTATAGCGAAGGGTTTCTTTTGCTATGTTTTTTGAAAACATTAACCATAAGGTAAGTTTCCTAAATAATTGCAAATGAGATAGAACCTTCTATTACCTCAAATGTGCACTGGTGCTGAAACTTTAGCGTCTGTCCTGATGATTTTTTAATAGATCAGGATTGGTTAATGGTGCTGTTTTTATATTCCTTTCTTGTTTTATTAATTTCCCTCATTTTTTATATTCTCTTTTAAAGGACTACATCTTTCATGAAAATTCTTTACTGTTTTCAGATAACCCCAGATGTGGCTTGTGGAAATGCCAGTTCTAATAACTCTGCTGGAGGCCGACTTATCTCCTTTGAAGTTCCACAGAACACATCAATAAAGTAAGAATATTGCTTTGTCATCGCAGCCTGGAAAAATAAATACTCTGCAGTGTAGGCGTAGCCCCTGCATCCATGGAAAAAAACTGAAGTCCTGCTACCCAGGGCTGAAGCCGAAGCTTGAGCATTGTAGCTTTGCAGAAATCTCTGTGGTATGGGGCCCCAGGTAGTTCCCCAGCTTGCTACCCCTTAATTCTGGCCCTGACTTTTATATGCAGAAAACTTGTTACTGTAGCACAGGTGGGCTTTGGAGTTTTTATAGCATGTTGTGAGGGAGGGCTCAGAAAGAAAAAGGTTGATCACCACAGCTCTGAGTGACCTTGGCAACCTTGCATAATTCAGTTGATTCACAAGAATTATGGACTTATTGTTTAATACACTGGATAATGTATTATCCAGTGTAATACACTGGATAATGTATTATCCAGTGTATTAAACAAAACCAGAATTTCTGTCCAGATCAAACCCTCCTTCCTTGAATTTGTACTAACACCATGACAAAAGAGGATGGAAGCAGGAGTATTGGCATCATTATGAATGCTAGGAAGGAATCTTTGGAGTGGAGGGAAGTACCACTGTAAATGCATTAATATTAAGGAAAGTGATTGTGTTTGGTAGTTAGCACAAAAGCAGTATCCATTCAGAACACATTAAATAAATAACTACCAAATATGTCGTGTTATATAAAGTGTTCCTTGAACAGGAAAATGGTTCTTTAAAATTATTAGAAATCAAGAATATGCATAATGTTTTCTTTCAAATACACCATTATTCAAACCCGACTGTTGATAGATTTTGTATTGTAAATGTGCATGCATTAAACCGTATTGAAGTGAAAATTGCTTGTTAATAAAAATATTTGTATTTTGATAACTCTGATTGTATAATTGCTACAGCGGAGTTGTTCTTGTTTGTTAATTAATTTTGGTCCAGAATGATGTATTCTTTCATAAGACTGATTTTCTTCAACCTGATGTGATTATTTTTATTCTTCATGTCCCTAGAATAAGGCAAGATGCCATAGCTTCCCTTATCCTGTTGTGGAAGGTTACAACGGCTGGATTTAAACAGTGCTCACTTATAGATGGTAGAAGTGTTACTCTCCTCCAGGCACTGGGTGGCCTTGTTCTTTCAGAGGAAATGCTTGCATTAGGAAATAACTACTTTATTGGTGAGTTGTACTTACATTCTGGTATCTTGATCTCCAGCCTTATACGAGAATCAGTAACTTATACAAAACTTAAAGAAATGTAGAGGAAGCTCTGTTAATTTACCAACGGGTTTAAGTACAAGATGTGATGGTCAGACAATATTTTCAAATTTTGTTTATTCAAAGTAAATGGATGCTACCTGATGCTGAAAATGTAGCACACTTGTGGAACCTATCTAATTTGAAATCCAGTTAATGTTATTTGACCAATCTACTTCAGACACACACAGGGTTTATTTTACATATTTTAATTTAACTATGTTAAGTGTGTTGATTTTTGTTAACATCTGGAGGCATGTACTGTAGTATTTAATATTCAAGATATTTCTTGGATCATCTGAGAATAGAATTTGTCTGAAATCCAGTTAAAGGAATAAAATACATAGAATATGAAGGAAACTTCAAAATATATTAAAAGTGGGGATGTTAAAGGTTAACTGGTAGGCATTGGAGCAGCTCCCCGCCTGTGGGAGTAGGGGCTACTGCACAGTCCTGGAGAGTTGGCTGCCGAGCCTACAATGAAGCCTCCTCCTTCGGTGTACTGTCAGCAACCCTTGTCAGCCTCACTCCTGGGGAAGCTTCACTGCAGGCTCTGCAGTATAGCGGTTACACGGGTTACCTTTTAAAATGACTTTTTACATCCCTAATTAAAAACAACTATACTTATTACCCACCAATAACACTTGTGAATGAGTGAAGTCTATGTAAATATGACACAGACACAGAACTGTTTGAACTTTCTTTTATTATACAGAAGTATAGTTTATTGAAAAATGAAACAGTAAACTTCATGGCAGGAAGTGTGAAATGAACATTTGTATGCAGTTTAAAATATAGGGACTTGAGGTTTGCAGATGATAGAATTATCATCAAGGAAGATGAAGAGAAGTTAGTGAGAATGGTATAGATGCTAAATGAGGAAGGGAAGTGGTATGGACTGATTTATGAATATTAATAAAACAAAGACGATGGTATTTGGAAATAGGAAGGGAAGATCAGTGTAATTGGGTTTGAACTAGAAAACGTAGAGAAGTTCACATATTTGGGGAGTAACATGACGTATGGTCTAGACAGTAAGAAGGAAATAGCAACTAGAATAGTGAAAGCAAGACCGAGTTAGAAGGTGATGGGTAAGATCTGGAAAAGTAAAGCGATTAGCTTAGGAACAAAGCTGAGCTTCTTGAAAATGTGTGTATTTAGCAGCATGTTGTACAGATGTGAGACATGGGTGTTAACAAAAGATTTGAAGACAAGGATATTGGCATTCCAGAGGAGTTGTTATAGAAAGATCCTAAGAAGAGGATGGATGCAGAAGGTCACCAACGAGGAATTATATAGGAAGATACAGCCAAAAGAGAACCTACTGCAGAAGGTTATACAGTGGAAGTTACAGCTATTTGGGCATATCTGCAGAATGAACAACGAGCGAAAAGTTAAGACCTTGGTGTAACGAGTCCGCACTTGTGTCTTATATAAATTCCACCTTTTTATTAGATGGTGCGCCCCTTACCCCTGATTACAGTCTACTTTGGCGACTGGAATGCGGTTATGTCGCCGCATGTGACAGATGAACATCCTGGCTGGAGCCTCTTATAGCAGCCTTTCGACGGCGGAGAGGGGGACCCCGGCCCACCCAGTCTTCCATGCCCCGGCCCAGGGCCCTGATGTAGGGAGTTAGACTCCCTACTATCGCAGACAGGGGTGTTGCCCCTAAACACGCCTGCTCGCGGGCCTTGCGACTCTGCCCTGGGCCATTTCCTAACTCCGCTGTCAGGGTACTTACCCGGAGGCCCTGGGCTCAGTCCCCAATGGCACCTCCGGCACTAGCCCTCTTCTCTCTTTTTCCTTCCACCTTCTTCTCTCCCCTTCCTCCCCGCACTTCTTCCATTTTATCCCCATCTCCGGCCACGCCGGGTGATGTCACCCCTTCCCCCAGCCCCGGCCTCCTCCCCCTCATGATCTGACATCATGTCACCAAGATGTGTGACATCATTCCCCTGCGCCGTGTCTGTGGCTTCCCCCAGGGTACAGGCTCCCTGCGCAGTTCTCAAAGCCAGTCCCGCCGCTTTTTGATCCAGGCGAGTGTCAGCGTTTTTAATTTCCCATGCCTCCCCTGACTTGTGGCAGGGGCGGGGTTGCTTCACCCCATCACACTTGGTATTTGGCATAATGGATGGTCCGAATAGGAGAGGCAGGCTCCACAGAGAATGGGTAGATGATGTAGCAGATTGGTGCGGAGCTAATTTACAGAAGCTAAGCCACTCTGCACTGGACAGGGAAAGATGGAAGGAACTAGTGAGGGAGGCATTGGACACCAACGGGTGTTGAACCCATGGTGGTTGATGATGATGAAAATAACATGGTTTTAAAGACACTCTTTAAGAATGGAGACCATAGATATGATTATTTTGGGCTCTGTGGACAGATGGTGTGTTGAAATTAGGACATGAAATTGAAATCATGGTTGTAACAGTACTTACGTGTTATAGTCTTGAAATGCTTTTCATTCCATAACAAAGAAAAAGCTGGTACAGATTATTGTTCATTAATTTGTTAGGCACGTTGCAAGTAAATATAAAACATCAAAAACACTTATGTGAAAATATTGGCCATGTTCTGAATGGATGTCCCTGCCAGAGAGAAGTCCAAGTACATTTTACCAGAGATAGGCAACAATGTATCAGAGATTCTGTTGAGTGTTGTTAGTGCACCTACTTTATCAGCAACAGGTTTCACTTAGTGGCATTTATTTTCTTCAAATGGTTTTCCAATTTTTACATTTTCCCTCTTTAACTCAGATAGACACATTCTCTTAAATCTCTTACATTTTAATTTAAAAAATTTGCATTTAATTTGCAGAAATTAAAAGTTTCTTTCTGAGGATGTTCCTAAAATGGCATGGCTGCTAACATAAGGTAAAATCCTAGTGAAGATGAGGCACTTTGTATTGTTTACACGTTAGCATGTCAAGGTAAAGACTGTAGAGGACCTATAGCTTACTTTGATCTACTTACTCAAGTTGCAGCTCCATTTGCCTTATCTTTGTTAGGCTTTAATCATGTGTTAGTTAACGCCTGATAGCTCTCTCAGGATAAAACATACCCTTTTCCCTAGTGAAGACATAGCTCATGTGCAGCTTGCAATAAGAGACTCCAGTCATCAAGCTTCAGGGGTCAGCCGAGTTAGTCTTTTCAGGATAAACTTAAAAAACAACAAATAGTCTGGTAGCAATGATGATCAAGTACATCATTACAGATTCTTCTTTCGTAACATTTTCTTCTACCTATTTTGGAAATTTGTGATGAGTTTAATCTTCAGATACTGCTCTGTATCTCCTAACTCTATAGTACTGGTTTTTTTAATAAACCCAGAGAACACAATAATCTTGACTGATGTTAGAGGACACTATAATCACGAATTATTATGGCATGGAGAAACAAGCAGATTCAAATAACTATAATGTGATCCCATGTATCAGGGGCTAATTAGTGTTCAGTAAAGATGGAGGTATGCACAGTGCATTTTGTTGTAAATATTTTATTAAGACACACAAATCTTCTTAAACTCTTCATTTTAATTTTATAATCTGCTGTGTATTAATGGCACTCTGAGTTCTACTTCAAAGAAAGTAAATATAGAACATCCTCTCTCCCTGTACCTCGTTTTTATATGCATTAAAGCTAGGTGAAGCATCAAGGTTTTTATTTTCAGTGTTTACAAGAAGATCTACTGCACATATGCATCAAAACAGGGACATGAATGACTTTGTAGTATACAAAAAACAGTTACTGTAACAACTACTTTGATAGTTAAGCTGCAATACGCTTGGGCTACATCTATACTGCAGACTTCTTTCGGAAGAAGCTTTTCCGGAAGAGATCTTCAGAAAAAAACTTCTTCCGAAAGAGTGTGTCCACACTGCCAAAGCACATTGAAAAAGTGATCTGCTTTTTCGAAAGATAGTGTCCACACTGCATGGACACTATCTTGCATTTAAGCTGTGATTATTATGGACAGAGTGGCCACCAGGTCACCTGTGTTTTTTCCTCTTCTTTCAAAAGAACTCCCTCTTCCCCGTCCTCACACGCCTTCTTCCAAAAGAGCTCTTTCAGAAAAAGCCTTCTTCCTTGTAGGAAAAACCCCTCAGTTCTTTCTGTTTTTTTTTTTTTTTTTTTTTTTCAAAAGAACGTGGTTACAGTGTGGATGTAAGTGAAGTTTTTTTGAAAAAACAGCTATTTTTCCGAAAAAGCCCAAAAAACCTCTGTAGTATAGACATAACCTTGAGCTAATAGGTCATGTAGTGTGATATAAGCTACTTTCCTTCTAGGTATATATTAGCCAAATATTAGATCTCTTGGAGAAATGAACTTAGTATTTTTTCTGCCTATTCGATGGAGGGTTTTTTTTATTCTTCTTTCCTTAATTAATTTTACTAAGAAAGATTTTATTGGCCTCTTATTTTTTCCATTCTAATTCCTAATTAGAGATCATATAAAAGAAAGGGAAGATGTAAGTAAGCTGAAGATCAAAGGAAAAAAAGATTACATGAATCTCTCAAATCACTTTCCCCAATGTAGTCTCAAAGTTTATTATGCATCTTACATCTTAAATTATTTCATAAAGTCATCCTAAATAAGCCTAATGTGCCAAACACAAAACATTCAGGGATATATTTTATTTGTTTTATCTATCGTCTCTTGGTGTCTAATTAACTAAATTAACATTTGTTTAAAGTAGTTTAGACATCACTGAAAGGAATCAGCGAGGAGACAGTAATCAAGCGATGCAGTGTGTAAACAGTATTTATAGAGTGGTGGTAATGGAGAATTACAAATAAATAAAATCTCGAGGTCACGTTTTTTCCCTACATAAAAAGCAACCTTATTTCCTCAGTCTGATTGACATTTTGGGGGGTTGAGTGTTTAGTAAATCAAGAAGGAATAAAAGTCTCGAACAGAGAGCACAGTATGCCCTCTCTTTAGCAGGATACTTCAATTTTGTCACACAAAATGGCTGCTGACTCTGCAAACAGATTCTTTAAAAAATGCAGTGAAGAAATGAAGTCATCATAGTTCCGTGGAGGTTTAGACTGCATTTTTAGAATTGTTGCATTTACTTTATTAAAGCTAGGTCCAGGGCCGGCCCACAACATTTTGGCACCTGAGGTGGGGAGTTCAAATGGTGCCCACATATGCACCAGCAGCAGACAATTTTTTACACTCTGGGTCCTAGTGGCGCTCCCTCCACTGTCTGGCACCTGAGGCGGCCGCTCAGTTCGCCTCATGGTAAGGCCAGCCCTGCCTGGGCCATCTTGAGACAGAAGAGGGGTGCCAATGTCTATACTCACCAAAATCAGTTATTGTCATAGCATATATGTTCCATAGCAATCTTATTACAGTACACTTCCAATAATCCGTCACGTTTGAGGCCTAGGTGGTGCTGGATTATTGGATATGCAGGGGTACCAGGAGGTACTATAAGGGGGCATACTCCCAACCCAATCCCCCTTTTACCCCCACCTTATGCTCGGGTCCTGGAGCCTCCGGTACAGCCGCGCATCTCCTTCCAGGTGCTGGAGCACGTGCTTTTCGATGAGACGCCGGCTTTTCGATGAGCTGGCCAGGACGCTGTGCGCAACCCAATCCTCTTCCCCTCCCCTTCTGTTCCCTAGTGCCAAACACCTCCCCTCCCTGCTGTCACCCAATTCCCCTTCTCCCCCAACCTTATGTCCGGGTCCCAAAGCAGATGCCTGTGCTCAGCAGCCGGCTGCTAGCATGTGCAGGCTGGACACTGTGTGCGCTGGGGACCATAAGCGGAACGGCGCAAGCTGTAAGTGTGCATGCAGCTCACAGAGGCCCGGCTGTGAGAGTAGCTGACCTGAGCAGTTCCGGGTTCCAGTTGATGCCGGGCTAACAGGAGTGCTGGACAACTGGATGCCGGACTATTGGAGTCTTACTGTAATACTATATCCCTTAAACAATGATTTAATGAGTTTTTAGTAAGACTTCATACCCAGAGCATGTGGCTATCTTATTTTTTCTTAGTTATTAATTAAGAAACATAAAAGATGCATTTTTTATAAAGGGTGGGTGACCTATTATTTACAAAAGCTTCAAAGGGGTAGCCGAGTTAGTCTGTAACAGGAAAAACTTAAAAACAACAAATAGTCTGGTAGCACTTTAAAGACTAACAAAACACGTAGATGGTATCACGAATACCATATACTCCAGGATGTGATTATGTCAAAGCTTTGGTGGCTATGTAGTTTTTGCAGGGTATCTATTTAATTTCCTACTTCGCTTATGGCAGGGAAGCTGCAGTTCTAGGGGAGGTAAGTATATTGCTGGAGTCTAGCGCAGTGGCTGTCTGATCCCTCTTCATGCCAGAAATGTACCATGCTGGGCTTGTATAGTGGGTTGTGCTAATCAAGGCAATAATAGCTACTACAGCCACCTTTTGCTGCAAAGACCATGTTCATTTCCCTTTTATGTTTGTTCCCACCTTGGTGGGTTTGTTTGAATAAATGGATGGGTTGTGTGCCCCAAGGTTTTGAGTGTCTTTTTGGGGAATCCCATGGACAATGAGCTATCAGTGGACAAAAAAGTAAAGAAAAACAATTAAAAATTGAAAACATTACTGTGTCGAATACCTGTGACTGAACAAAAGAGTTGTCCAATTAACTCCAGATTTTCCTAAATAATCTACTCTGGACAAAGACTATGCAAGACAAATTTCTGAGGAAAGCAGGGTTGTGGATTTTGTTTTTTATTGAATAGTAGGAGGTCAAAAGTATGCTTACAGGATAACTTTTTCACTCCTTTAATGATCAAGTTACTGATGTGAGTCTATATTTGTCCTAGGAAAGACTGGTTCTCAGAGCAATTAACATATGACTAGATAGGGTATGTAACGAAAAACATTATCTGAAAAAATAATCTGTTTAAATTAGAAAATGAAAAATTTACTGTAGGTAAAGTCCTGGCCCCACTGAAGTCAATGGGTCAAATCATTTGCTTCAGCGAGTCTAGAATTTCACACTATATGGTCCAAAGACACTCTAACTTACTGGGAGATATTCCTCTAAATTGGCAGGAGAATGGAGCCCTAATGTCCTATCATATTTACAAGATTGCTGAGCTTTAATAGTTTAACTCCAGATCCCCTGCAGTTTGTGATATTAGTATCATCAGAACTATGTCATAAATGAGGCACTGCAAAAAGTTGACAAGTTCTGGTCGTATGTCTACTCTGTATTCTAATAAGTTCTTTTAATTGAAATCAGATGTAATGCATTTGCTAAGATGCTGAAAAATGACCTTACAAAGGCATATGCAGAAGTATAGTAAACTGATGCATGGGTTTTTTAAATTGTGAAATTTCCATTAATGTTAATAGAAACTGAATAGCTAAGGCCACTTGGTTAAGAATGAAAAACTCGTTACTATACATTTTTCTGGCAATCCTAGAACACCAGATGTCCAGCATATCTCTCAGAAAAAGGATAATACCGTAATCTTAGTTCAATCTACATACATATCTGTGATGGTTGCAGGTTACTTTGGTTTTCATTTTTGAGGTAATAAAGTACCTTTCCTGTGACTGTTCAGTAAAATTTGCCTTTAAAATGTTGCTATAATCAGTCTTGTGAGCCAGGTTTTACTGAGTTAGCCCGATGATGGCCTCTCCCATCTGACATGCTCCTTTTACCTGGATAAATTCCCTGCACCAGACATTGTGTGAAGCCCAGCTGCTTGTGGAAATTTTTTCATATAAGTAGAGTATTAAGGTTGAAGTGAGCCCCAGAATCACCTCATTCATTTTTAGCTTTTTCTCTCTGAAGAATTTATAAAGTAGCTTCTTACTGTGAATGAAATCATAAATCACAGTTGTGCATTTCAAATTTAAGAAGTTTTGCTAAATGTAAGAGTTTTAAAACATTCAGATTTAAATGGCAATAGCTTGTTTACTTTAGTAAATAATATTTAATAGCCTAATTCTGGTAACGATAAGAAAAATTGTAATGTGCTCGTGCAAATGTTACGTTAAATTGTTGTGATGATTTGAAAAATAGAGAACAAAAATGTGTAACATACTTTACAGTTGTCTGTTCAGTTGTAGCCAGTTTTCCAAAAGTGTTCATGATTGGGGCTTGGTGTTTGTAGAACGTTCAGTTGTCATTGAGGACTCCAGATTTTATTTTCAGCTCTGCTTTTGAGCTATGCAATCATGTTAGCCGTGTTTCAGAAAAATGTCTTACTGTGACTAATGCTAGTGCAACTCCATCTGTGGTAACAAGGCTTCCCATGACTGACAGCAAATTTAACCATGTTGTCAAAACCTGCTTATAGTCAATTTGCATGAGATGATCGTCGAACACTGCTGGCAGCCGGTGGCTTTTCTGCTATACCGTCCCCACCGTTATGTCCACTGGTGTAGCTGCAGCAATGTTAATGACAATCTGTAATATATTAGAAAAAGGGTTAGTGTACAAAGACTTTGAGAGAGTCACCTTCTTTCCGTATTAGTAATGTGGTGGAACATTTATTTAACTATCTCACTCGGTTTGGAAGACTTAATTAATATTTCTAAAGTGTTGTGTAAGACCCTCTGCACTGAAAGATGCTTTCTGAGTTTCATAAACTTCATAATAAGGCTAAAAAGGGAGGGCTTTATAGGTTGGCATAGGTATATTTGTTTTTCTTTAATTGTATGTTTAAAAAACCAGAAAAAAGTAATATTTATAGACAAATTTTGCCATTTCAGTCGAGATTGAGAATGCATTTTTTCTTTAAAAGAAAAAAAAACCCTACAGGGTGTATTTTAAAAAAGCATAGCTTAAATCAAGAAACTCTGAATAATCTTTGTCGCAATAAAAGTTCACAGCCAGTGAGCCAAGAGGCCCAACACATTTAGGATTGAATCTTAGCTGCTGTTATAATATAGTTATAATTATATGATTTTAAATTATTTTTCTCAAGGCAGAACAATAATCCTCTCAACATAATTTCCACATTGTAGTGTCTGTTGTTGGGTAGTATTTTGATTTTAGGGATTCAGGCCAGCAGTGTAATCTGACTTTGTGAGGTTGTGCAACTGTTTACATCTAAACAATTTAATCATCTGATTTAAATGATGATTTAAATCACTCAAATTAAAAATTATGAATCCAGTTTAGGCTTTGTGAAATTAATTTGAATAGTTAACTAAATTGTAAATTCAATTTACTTTCTAAAATGTTACCACAAAGGGTATCTTATTTTAAGTTTGCAAAAGCGCTATAATAAATCAAGAAGCAAAATAGTGAAAATTTAATGCTGTAACTCCTTAACCAACTGAGCAGGTATATAACTGCGCACATCAATAATCATTATCTTTACTGAGGCTATATGTGTCTAAATGTTTGTAGCAGCAGATATAAAATTATATTTAAATATTTTTTCTCTTAATGGAATAAGTCTTTGTCACTTAAAAACAATATTGCTATAATGCTAGCACGGAAAAGTACATTAATGGAGTTATTGGGAATTTCTCTATGCATAGGGAAACATTTTCAAAAACTGGATCCCTAAATTAGGCTCCTAAATACTTATATTGGCACCTATGGATAGGATTTTCAAAAGCATCTAGGTGATTTACGAGGCCAAGTCCCATTGACTTCAAATTGCAAAACTTGATGGAAACATTTTAGCTTTCTTAACTTGGAAAAGTTCAATATATCAAAAAACTGTACTGGTTGGCTATTTATTTAGCATTTGCTTATTAATTATAAATTTGAATGTTCTTATAGCAAGAATATTGATAAAGCCCAGAATTCTTTTTCAGCAAATATGATCACTTTAAGTGTGAAACTTTTTAGAAATAAAATCTGTGCAGAATCTGAAATTCTACTGACAATTAGGAAATCATTTAAGGAAACAAGCACACAACATCCAGTTTAGTTATTTTAGATTGTCGAGTGGGAAGAATATAAAGAACTAACAATGTGTAATTAAAACAAATATTAAAATAAAAACATTAAATTGAAAACATTTTTTAAATAATCATGATTTGTATCCAATTGACTTTCTATCCTGTAGTCTTATTTATGATTAGTTTAAGGAGCAATGGATTTTAACATAAATGTATGTAATGAGAAACAGTGTGAACTTCTTACCATATATTTTAGAAATGTGTGTCTGTCTCTGTCTGTGGGACCATCTAAATGATAAGAGCTAGTACCCCAAAATTTGGTGTTCAGCTTCTTCTTATCATAACTTATAGCAAGATAAGGTCATGGAGGTAGTCTACAATCATTTGTAGCAGGGTTCTAGGGAGGGCTTCCTTATTTCTTCCCTCATAGTCGGATATTTTCCCACGCCACTCAGCTGTAATTTCAGTAGGCACCATTGCAGCACATAGCTACCAGCATAAGGCTTTGGGCACCTGTGGGACTCTAGCAGCAACTGTGTTCTCTCTGTCTTTGTGACACACAGGAGTGAGATATCAGGTAAAGTATCACTGCCTATGAAAAATGGTGCCAGTATTCAGTGCTTTTGCCCTGCATTGCTAGAATCATGCAGTCGAGATATTTCCATACTTACCATTGCTGGTGGCGTGTTGGGCACCATGCACAATCAATCCAAAGCAAAGTGAAAATGTGTGTGTGGGGGGAGGGAAGAGTTCAGCATGTTCCAGTGAATATGCTCACAATGATACCTCCTGAGAGTTTCATCTTAAGCTGCAGCCTTTGCAAGCTTCAGGGTCTTCCTTTCCACTCCTGCAGAATGTCTGAGCCAGATAAAGAGAAAGAAGAGGACTTAGGATGACATATTTAACTTGATCCTGCAAGCCAGTGCTGCATATAGGACTATGAGCACAGGGCCTGGAGGAGGAACATTGTGAACAGCCTGGGGAAGGAAAGAGTAGAAAGGAGAGAGGCTCAGAATTCCTAGCAGGAAAAGGAGGCAGATGCACCAGGACATAATGGGGTTTCTTAAGCAGTGCAAACAGATGCTGTAGACTCTGATAGACCTTTAGGTTTAATGATCCAGAGCTCCTCTCCCTCTGCAGTCCACAGAGAACTCAATATCTTCATCTTTCTCTACATGCCTAACATTCCATGTGGCAGCGGGGCTTGCTGCACTAGCAGGCTGCGGGGACAGTATGGGCATGTCTACCCAGCATAGCTAAAGCCAAAATAAGCTAAGCAACTTGAGCTGTGTCAATTGCGTAGCTTAAGTCGAAATAGCTTATTTCATCTTTTGGTGCTGTCTACACAGCAGGAAGTCCGAGAAAGAACACTCTTCCTCTGACTTCCCTTACTCCTCGTGAAATGAGGGTTACAGGAGCTGAAGTAAGAAGTCCTTCAGCTCAGCATTATTTTGACATTGTTGAAAAAAACAGCTTGATGTGTAGACATGGACTATGTTATTTCGGAATAACGTTAGTTCCGAAATAACACTGCTTGTATAGACATACCCTATGTGGCTGAAATGGACATGAACTTTTTCCCCCCTTCATAAGTTCAGGTTGCTTAATTGGTTAAGTTTTTAATATACTTGTTTTAAAATTGAGCAAGATTTTTTTGCAATTATTTTTTTTAAAGAATATAATTCTTTTATTTGGACCATAATTCATCTCTTTTAGTTCATAATATATACTCAGCAGGTCTGAAAGCAACAGATTGCCTGCTACTGCACAGTGTCACAACTCATAGGTTCAGTCACAAACAAAAGTAATAGGTTTATTTTGCAGTGCTATATTGCTAATCACCACACAGTTCATGCCAGGCTACAAAGGAACTGGGCCAGGCAGAGCATACTACAATAGATATTACCTTGGATCACTGTTAAAATGTTCTTTCAAAGTCTCCCTGAGCCTTATAGAGCTGCATTGAGCTCTTCTAGTAGCCAGTGCAGCTTGCTGTTCAGATTCAGCAGATTGTTGCTCCACCTTTGCCTTAGCTCCAGGGTAAACAGCACCCATGGTCATTCAGCACCTGCTAAGTCAGTAATTGAAGAGTTCCTTTATGCTGTCACTCTGACCAATGTGTGGCTTCGTGGGCAAGAAGTAGGCTGGATCCCCCATGATCACTATTATCATTTCAGCATTTCCAATGGTAATCTGTGGGTCAGGAAAATCCCTGCTTGAAGCTTTCAGTCCTGTGTTCTTAAAAAAAAATAGCTTGAAAGGGAAGCTGCAGAACTTAATTTCATTGACAAGTTTGATACCTGCAGTAGAGGTTTAAACAAAAACCTTAAGTGGATTACCCACATCCTAAAGACATAAAAACCAACCACAGGGAATTTAAGGGTACTTAGAATCTACTCTATCAGCTTCATTTAGTATGGATACTCTAATTGGCTATTTTCCCCATTTTTTCCTTCTCTTTCTCTCCCCATCCCCTCTCTTTCTCTGCTCTTTATTTTGCAACCTGGACTCCTTAACTGCATTAATCTGAAGAAGTGTGTTGTGCCATGAAAGCTCATGAGACCATCTACATTTTTGTTAGTCCTAAGGTGCTGCAAGACTATTCGTTGTTTTTTCAGTTTCAGACTAACACAGCTAAAACTTAAAGATGCGAGTATCATGAACTTTCCCTGGGAAGCCCACACTGATGTTGTTGAAGCATCCCTAGTGATCCACCATAATCATAGAGCAGTAACCCTTTCTATTGGTCTACTCGATGGCAAGGTGGTCTGATGCTAAAATAAGGACAGGCATGCCATCCATCTGTCACTGTATTGGTTCAAGAACACCACTGCTGCCAATCCATCAGCTCTGTCCTGCATATTTCCCACAGTCTCAGGCCTGCAACACAGCAGCCCCAACAGTGGATTTTGTAACTCCAAACTGATTCCTGATATCCCAGTAGTAATCTGACATTACAGTTTTCCACAGTACAATCACCTCATGCTTCCCCACTGTCAGTGCCACTCTCATTTTGATGTCCCTGCATTGGAAGACTGGGGTGAACTTAGCACATGAATCCAGGAATGCGGATTTGTGCTTCCCAAAGTTCTGCAGCCACTGCTCATCAACCCTAACCTGGATCATGATGCTATACCACCAGTCAGTGCTTAGTTCTTGGGCCAAGAAGCAGAGCTCCATGTCTGCAACTGCTCCATGACCACCACCAGCCACCTTGCATTGGTTCTTGCTATATCCAATGGTAGTTTGTCCTTATGGGAATTGTCTTTTTCTCCACTCACTCAGTTCTTTTTGTAACTCTGTAGATATTCCAGGATCATGTATCCTGTGCTCTCAACATTCATGACCATAGTGTATAGCTCTTAAGGCTCCTGGCTTCTGTCAGAAATGACAGACATCAAAGAAGGTTGTATGGGATTTTGAAAAAGGTGCAAAAGTTATTGGAAGCAGTTCAGATTCCACAGCTCTTCTCAGAAGTCACCTGTGTTGTGTTGTCAGTCCTGTTGTGAAGGCCCGGAGTATAACAAGATTAAAAAAAGAGCTAGATATATTCAAAGAGGATAGGTCCATGAATGTCTGTTAATCAAGATGGGCAAGGATAGTGTCACTAGCCTCTGTTTGTCAGAAGCTGGGAATAGACAGCAAGAGATGGATTGCTTGAGGATTACCTGTTCTGTTCACTACCTCTGGGGCACCTGGCATTGGTCATTGTCAGAAGACAGAATAATGAGCTAAATAGATCTTTGGTCTGACCCAGTATGGCCTTTCATATGTTCTTATGTTGTGGCTGTGAGATTTCACACCTAGCATCTTGAAATGGGAAATTAGTTGTCTATCAGTTGCCAGAGACTATGTTTGAGTTTTTCATCTGATGGTACTGTCAGCTTTTTTTCCTCCCACTTCAGTGGATGCTGCTATCCACAAAGTAACAAAGCGACTTGTTGGGCAGGTCTACACTACGGCTAATGGTCGGCTTAAGGTATGCAATTCCTGCTATGTAAATAATGAATAGCATCGAGCTTTGACACCATCCTCACAGTAGAAGGTCGATGGCAGAAACACTCCTGTCAGCTTCCCTTACTCCTCATAATAGCAGGAAGTACTGGCACTGATGGGGATGCCCTCAGCATTCAATTTAGCAGGTCCGTATTATACCTACTAAATCAAACACTGGAAGATCAACCGCCACAGTGTCAGTCTTCCTGCTTGTATAGATGTGCCCACTGACACATTTTCTGGTTATTTTGCTGAATTGAAATAAACCTGGATATCTAACTTGTGCCAGATGACAGCAAAACATAGGAATAGCCATACTAGACCATCCAGCCCAGTATCCTATCTGCTTACAGTGGTCTATTCCAGATACCCCAGAGAGAGGAAACACAACAGGTAATCCTCATGTGATCCCTCCCCTGTCACCCACCTCCAGAGAAACAGAGGCTAGGCACACCATTTCCACCCATCCTCGCTAATAGCCATGGATGGACCTAACCTCCATGAATGTATCTAGCTCTTTTTTAACCCTGTTCAAATCCCCAATCTTCACCACATTCTCTGGTAAGAAGTTCCAAAGGTTGACTGTGCACTGAGGGAAGAAAAAGTTCCTTTTGTTTGTTTTAAACCTGCTGCCTATTAATTTCTTTTGGTGACCCTAGTTCTTATATTGTGGGAATAAGTAAATAACTTTTCCTTTTTCACTTTTCCACACCAGTCATGATTTTATAGACCTCTGTCATACGCACCCTTTAGTCTCCTCTTTTCTAAGATGAAAATTCCAAGTATTTTTAATCTCTCTTCATATGGGACCCGTTCCAAACCCCTAATCATTTTTGTTGCCCTTTTCTGAACTTTTTCCAATGCCAATATCTCTTTTTTGAGATGAGGCGACCACATCTGTACTCAGTATTCAAGATGTGGTCATACCATGGTTTTATGTAGAGGCAATAAGATATTCTCTGTCTTATTCTCTATCCCTTTTTAAATGATTCCTAACATTCCATTTGCTTTTTTGACTACTGCTGCACACTGAGTGGTTGTTTTCAGACAACTATCCACAATGACAAGAGAACTATCTACCTTGCACCAGCTCTTCAGAACCAAAGTACTCCCTTCCCTTTGATGTAGTAGAGATTATGATCTGTTATCAGTATTATGAACATTATACTTGCCCCAAAGGAAGATGATCATTTGTGGGTTTTGGCTTCCATGTGATGTAGCCAGAGGGCAAGCAAATACAATGGCACCCCTATTTCAGAAGAGAATACACTGTTGGGATGTCTGACTGCACTGATTAATGGGAGAAGGAAAGACTTGCTTGTAATGGTTCAGTAGCATGATTCAGAGATTCTAATCTACATAACAAAATGTCTCTATGTCTACTTAGTTACAGGACCCAAGCTATGTGCTAGACTGGTCTGGAAGAAGAATGCTGTGTTTTTTCTCCTACATTTTTGTTCCTTGACTTTCTAAAGTGTAAAAAAAAGGACTAAGGTATTTGCTTTATGCTCCTAGACTGAAGAATGCAAAACAGCACTGATGGGATGACCTCTAGTTTATCTTGCCATGCATGGTACCAGTGAAATCGTGCAGATATTTTTCCACTAGTTGTCAACTGATTACGTCTGAAGTTTGAAAGATTCTTTCCTTCAAAATAGATAGAGATTTTCCATTTCAGATTTTTATTTATAAAGCTTTCAATTTATTCACACAACACAGGTGTGAATAATTCAGCCCTGACTTCTTCCCCAGAAATTGCTTTGACATCATTACATTTTAGCTGAGCCTTAGAAAGACTGTAAGGTTAAGTTGAACAAAATTACCTTTCATTATAAGCAGCTATATCATTTTTCTCGAGACTTGAGATAAAGGGAACTGTAAACATGTCTGAAAGTAATCTTCCTACCTGGAATCAAGATAGAGCTTAGATCTGTTCTTACACAATCAGAGCTACTGGATTCGAAGCAGAAAATAACTCTTGGATGTCCTATCACTTATGTTATACAGGACATCAGAGTAAATTATCACAGTGCTCTCCTGTGGCCTTAAAACCTATGAATCTTCTATACCTACATGCAAATACTGTAATGTAAAAATAGTCTTGTTTTATCTTCCCAAACTTTGGAAATTAAGTGAGATCAATGGGAATTCTAATAAAACATGTAGCACTCTAGTGAGAGAAATTATTTCTTCAGCAGTTTGCCAAGAGCTTTTGTTTCCAAAAGAGTAACAAGACTCAAAGTACAAAGGAGGCTGATTCTAAATTCCTTCAGGGAATGGTTCTGAAGTGTGTGTAACAATCTGTTTCACACAAGAAAATAAACTCTAGATACTTCCTAAATACTAAATACTTCCAAACATATACATATAATTACATCTGTATCTAGAACAATCAAATTCTAATTGTGAGAGCAAGAAATTTTTGGCTGCATTTTTATACTGATTTGTAAATTGTTGATTAGGTTCAGAACAGCTTGGCATTTTTCAGAAGAGGTCAGCAGCGTGCCACTTTACCATCAAAGCACACATCAGGGAGATATCTAATACATTTTTCATCTCGGCTATTGGAATATTGGCTAATTGATTGTGGTTAAATGCAAGTTGACGAAATTTATGTTGGACAAGAAGATATTTGCTGTGCTCTTTTCCCCATTGCCCAGTTTGCAACTTGGAAATAACACAAGCAGCTAAGCTGGGAACTGAGGAGTTCCTGTGTGGTTAATGGAAAGGTATTCTCCACTGCTTTTGGCTGTCGCTTAGCAACAGAGCTGTTCCATAGCCCTGGAAATAATCTTAGAGCTAGAATATCTCCCATGGTACATAAGCTCCCCATAGGCAGAGAGAATGTCCAGTGGATCTGGTGGTACACCCATAAGGGTGTTGCTTATCTTCATGCAGGAGGTTCCCAGAGAACTGGTCCTTCTGGTTTACTTGTCTCCTGTGTGTGCTCCCAAGATTTTGCTCAGACTATGCAATTGATTTGCACAGTTTCCACATCAGGCAGGGACCTTTGGAAGAGAATTTATCAAATAGTAGAAAATAACTTTGGAGAAGACATTATGAAACTCTAAGAAAAATAGTTATATTCCCATTGTGAAGGGTAAGAATAGTAGTCTGAATTACATCCCTGTATATCATGTAAACATAATTATCTCTCTGGAAATAATTACATTAGGGAACAACTACATAAGAATGGTATCTTAGGGTGAGGGAGGAGGGTAATGTGTCTTTGAAAATCTTTCTCTCTTTCTATCTTCTGTCATTCTTGTTAATAATATTTCCCTCTCCCCCCCCCAAAAAAAATCATTTGTTTCCCTAGGATTTTACCGTTTGTTCCCTCCAGAAATCTTAATCCTTTATTGGATGGAAATGTGTAACATCAGATGGGGAATAACATTAGGAGAAAGTGAGCTATTAAAAAAAAAATCTCATTTTCATGCAGATATTAGTGTAATTAAGGGTAAAGAAAGAGAAACAAACAAAACTTAATCAGGTTTTAAAACATTTTTCTATGATCTATGGAGCTGCTTTTAAAAAATCAAACTCAGATGAATTTGGGTCAAAGTTTAGTTTTATTAGAATTAACTATATTTATTAGATTAGCTTAATTGATGGTGGTAATGTTATGCCTAATTGATCAATTAGATTAATTGATGGTGGTAATGTTTTGCTTTTTGGCTTATGGCTACGCTACAGTTTACGCTGACATAAGTTATGTCACTCAGGTGTGAATTAATGACCCTCTGAGCAATATAATTTATGCCAACATATACCAACTTAACTTATGCTGTCCAGGGTGGACTGTGTTGTTGGCAGAACAGTGGTAGCTCATAAAATAATGTATATGCATGCTCCACAGAGGCAATGAGGCCATCTAGTCAGAAATTTGGCTTTGAAGACGATGTCATTTGATAAGACATGTTCATCACTGTGTGTTTTGCCAGAAGTAAAGTACAGATAATGTGTAGCCTGGTTTGACCAATTTGCTGCCACCTTCCACTGATTTGATGTAATCCAGATACTGTCTCTGATAGTGTCCAATACCCAACTCTTTAGAGGAAGGTTTAAAAAAAAAGATGAACAAAATCTAATAGACAGTTATAGAATTAGACAGCTTGTAGGGGAGATGTCTTTCCATTAGAGCTTGGCTTAGGGTACAGCTAGACTGCAGGGGGTTTTCGGGATACCAGAGGTATCCCCAAAAACTCTGCTGCATCCAGGGAACACGTTGACTCTTCCGTGTTTTTTTTTACGGAAGAGCAAACGCACTGTTTTGGAAGCCCCTGTATTCCTCATTTCACAAGGAAGAAGGGGGCTTTCAAAATAAGGGTTTTTTTCCAAAATTTGTCCAGTCTAGATGAGCCAAATTTTGGGAAAGCCTCTTCCGACAAAAGTATCAGAAAAAGATATGCAAAATGCGAAGTGCATTTTGCGTATCTTTTTCCGATAGATCCTCCCAGTCTAGCCGTCCCTTACATTGTAAAGCATGAGGGTTTATGCCCTTTGTTTTTTAAAAAAGGCAAAACCACTAACTAATAAAATCTATGGCACTGAAAAGAGACCAGAAGAAGCCTTCCTTTCCCCTTCACTGCTTCAACTGAAAGAAACTGGTGCCGTGCCTTCTTGGATGTCCCTAGTCCAAACATTTGGATCCATGATGAAGCATCC
Organism: Pelodiscus sinensis; assembly: GCF_049634645.1. Taxonomy (NCBI): domain Eukaryota; kingdom Metazoa; phylum Chordata; order Testudines; family Trionychidae; genus Pelodiscus; species Pelodiscus sinensis. The sequence goes on along the minus strand of NC_134720.1, from coordinate 20,126,756 downwards.
ACACAGCCCCATTGGATGCTGCTATAAAGAGCTTTCAGCTTACATATCAAGTGCATGTGTAATAGAGGGATTCATATGGACTGTATAGGTGTTCATGTATTATTAATGGACAGATTATCAGCGTTTTAAAAAAAATCTTGGGATAGTTTTGAAAAGAAGATGAGACTAAAGGTTATGCTTGAGGCAAAAAGAGGATGTTTCCTATGTAAATTCAGAGACATTTTAGGTGGTATAAATAAGAATATCTTAATTCTCCAAGCCTCAAAATATCACAGGTTAGCTAAATCTCTAGAATCAAAAGGCTCCCTTCTTCTACTAGTAAATGTCTCCTCTATCCTTTCAGGTGCCCTCTTACTTACTTGCAGTTGTCTGTTTCAAAGAGAGAAAAATTAGCCTTGCAAACTGTCCGGTCCCTTCCACCCTACTGAATGGAAGCAGCAGCAGACATGTTTTCCCTGTGGCACGTTAAGGGCCCCCTCCGCCCTGTTTTTTCTCCATTGTATCCCCTTTCTGGGTCTCCTGAAAGTTGGGAGTGTTGACCAAGGGCACTTTTCCAAGGGTTTTTACCAGCTTTGTAGATTGATGTTGGAGTAAATGTTAAAAGAGATTTTCAAATACACCTCGCCCAGCAAAGCTTTTTCACCTGAAACAAAGTCATGCTATCATTTCCTGTCCTGTGTTACGGCTTGTTTTAAGATAATTCCAGTAAAAATAATTAAACAGAGTTTTCTCAGTCTAAATCTATGATAATAAATATGTTTCTATGTCCAGGTGGTTTCAGAAAATAAATTGATGGAGGCACAACTCCTCCAGCTAGTAAGTATTTGGTACAAACAATGAGTAGTAGGGATGACAACATGTAGACGACTATATGATTAACTAATGCTTATTGGTTAATCCTGTCGAATACACGCATTCCTCCCCCCTTGCTGCTTCTGTATCAGAGCCGGTGCCCCCCCCCCCCACCTTCATGCTGCTGCCTCTGATAAAGAGGCAGCAGTGAGAAGGGTGAGGGGACAGAATGGAGCCAATACACATAGGGAGCTGGCTTTGCGGACCTGAGTGCCCCTCATTGCTGTCTCCCAACAGAGACGGGGGCGGGAGGAGGCAGGAGCCAGTTCCTTCCCCCTGCGCTGCTGCCTCATTCAAAGGCAGCAGCACAGAGGAGGGGCAGGTGAGACAGCTGTGAACTAGTCTCTGTCTGTGGTGGGTCTGGGCTCACCATGGACAAAAGCTGCTCCATGGCAGCAACCCCTGTCTGTGGGGAGACAGAGGCTGCTGCTACCCTGTGCTGCTGCCTCCGAATCTGATAGAGAGGGGACTCCCTGGGAGTTGAGCTAGGAGTGCACTGGCTGCCGACCCTGCCTCCAGGGACTATCGAATAGTCGGGTAACCACTAAAATTTCATGCGGTTACATGACTATTCAATTACACACTATCTAACATCCTTACTTTTGTTAGTGCCACCAGGCTACTCATTGTTTTTCAAGTTACAGACTAACATGGCTACTCTTCTGAGACTTTTAGTTCCACAAGAGTGCTTTCACACACACATCTTTTGGAGTCTAAAGCACACATCTAAAATAGCAGTAGTTCAGAACAACGCAGATATAGTTACCCAAAGTCTGAGATGACGTTGAGTGGTAGGTTTCTCGTGGCTAGCCTGCCTCCTAGTCACTGGAGAGTTGAACATCAGCCTCCTTCCTCACAGAAAACCTCTTCAAACTTCTCCAAATTACACACACTGTCTTATCTTACAGGTTGCTCAAAACAAAGCTAAAAACTCATAGTAATTCCTTGTAAACTAACAGTACGAAAACATAAGAGCAGCCATGCTGTGTCAGACCAGACATCCATCCATCCCAGTATCCTGTCTTCTGACAGTGGCCAGGTTCCTTAGAAAGAATGAACAGAACAAGTAACCCCTCCCTTGCCATCTATTCCCAGCTTCTGACAAACTGAAGCTAGGGACACCATTCCTACTCATTGTGGCTAATAGCCATTGATGGACTTATCCTCCATGAATTTATCCAGTTCTTTTCTGAACTCTGTTAAAGTCCTGGTCTTCACAACATCCTCTAGCAGAGAGTTCCGTGGGTTGACTGTGTGTTGTGCAAAGAGCTACTTACTTTTGTTTGTTTTAAATCTGCTACCTATTAATTTCATTTGGTGACCCTTAGTTCTTGTGTTATGGGAGCATGCAAATAAGGAAAAGTTATTTACTTTCTTCACTCCCCTCATGATGTTATAGACTTCTGTCATATCCCCCTTAGTCTCCAGTTTTATTAATTTCTCCTCACATGGCAGCCGTTCTAAACCCCTTATCATTTTTGTTACCCTTTTCTGAACTTTTTTGAGATGAGGCGACCAAATCTGCACGCAGTATTCAAGATGTGGATGTACCATGGATTTATATCCCTTTTAAAAATTTTCCTTACATTCTGTTTGCTTTTTTGGCTGCTGCTGCTGCTTCACATTGAATGGATGTTTTCAGAGAACTATCCACAGTGACTCCAAGATCTCTCTCTTGAGTGGTAATAGCTAATTTAGTCCCCGTCATTTTATATGAATAGTTGGGATTATGTTTTCTGATATGGATTACATTGCATTTATCAACATTAAAATTCATCTGCCATTTTTTCTCCCAGTCCCATAGATTTGTGAGATCCTTCTTAAGCTCTTCACAGTCTGCTTTGGACTTAACTCTCTTGAGCAGTTTAGTATCATCTGCAAATTTTGCCACCTAACTGCTTGCTCCTTTCTCCAGATCATTTATGAATATATTGAATAGGATTGGTCCCAGTTGAGCACCCCCCCTCCCCGAAAAGTGACCATTCATTCCTACCTATTTTTTCCTATCTTTTAACCAATTATCAATCCATGCGAGGACCGTCTTATCCCATGACCGCTTACTTTACTTACGAGTCTTTAGTGAGACACCTTGTCAAAGGCTTTCTAAAAATCTAAGTACACTATATCCACTAGATTCCCACTTGTCCACATGTTTATTGACCCCTGTGAAGAATTCTTGTAGATTAGTAAGGCATGATTTCCCTTTACAGAAACCATGTTGAGTTTCCCTCAACAAATTGTGTTCATCTCTGTGTCTGACAATTTTATTTTTTACTATAGTTTCAGCTAATTTGCCTGGTACTCATGTTATGCTTACCGGTCTGTAATTACCAGGATTACCTCTAGAGCCCTTTTTAAATATCGATGTCAGGTTAGCTACCTTCCAGTCATTAGGTACTGAAGCTGATTGAAAGGATAGGTTACAAACCAGTTAATATTCTGCAGTTTCCCATCTGAGTTCTTTCAGAACTCTTGGGTGAATGCCATCTGGTCCCGGTGACTTGTTACTGTAAAGTTTATCAATTTGTTCCAAAACCTCCTCTAATGATACCCAAACCTGAGCCATTCTTTTTACATGACAATTCTGAGGAATTGTCCCGGATTGAGGTATCTCCCTAACATCCTCAGCCATGAAGACCGATGCAAAGAATTCATTTAGTTTCTCTGCAATGACCTTATCTTTGAGTGCTCCTTTAGCGTGTTGATCATCCAGCATCTCAATGTTTTCCTAACATTAGTAAGCAACTCCTAGTCATAACATCAGCAAAACCTCAAAATAAGGAGCACCCAAATCCAAGGTCAACCATCCATACTGTCATCCATTTTCATGATTCTTCCAATTTTCCTTTTCCATTGTTATCAGCAAAACTGCAGCTGCAGATATTTCCCGTGCTTATACAAAGCTCAAGTTATTTCTAAAGATGTGGTGTTCTTGCTTCCAGTTAATAGTGTCTGAGTGCACAAAATGGCTGTGGTGTTGTCAGATCAATTTATTTCATAACAATGCCTTATAGTTACACAACTGTTTTTTTTTTAATATGCAGCAGAAGGAAAAATATATTTAAAGGCGAAAAAGGTACATGAAACCGGTACATTACAGAGTTTGTTGCTTTTACAGACTGAGCTCATTTCACAGATTTGTGACTTTTTATACCTCCATTTCCCAAGCTCCTTGTGTGCCATTCTCCCTGCTGCTTCTGTTTCAGGGAATTTATCTGCAGCTCTCTCACTCTCATCTCATGCAGGGGATTTGTGTGTATCATTTCCCTCTGTATCCTGTAACTAAAGAGATAGCTGTATTATTTTTATGAACACTGTGCATTCCCTTCTGTGTTAGTTTATGATGGGTTACTTACTATGGGGTGCGATCAAAAGGAGGAGTTGGAGAAACCAATTAGGAAAGATAAAATTGTGACCTAGATAATGAGCATCCCAGCAAACACGATAGGCAGAATACTTGCTGCAAAGAGGTTGTCTGAGCAGTGCCAGTGAGATTATACATCTGTTTTCTCAAGCCCAGATGAGAGATCAGAAGGCACTGGCCAGTTAAAGACTTGTTTCTATGGAAAGGGAAAGGAGGGGAAGGAAAGGTTATCAGCAGAGGCTGACACCTGGCTGACTGAGATGTTATAGAGGGTCTGTGGGCATTAAGACTAACTCTGACTCATACGGGTAGTCTGGAATAAGATGGATCTACCAGAGCTATTTATAGAGATATTAAGATTCCCGTAGGCCTCTGTTGTTTAATATAACCCATTTGCTATGCATGTGATGTACCCTTTAGCAAATAAATACTACCTTGTTCTGAAAAAGCTGTTTCTTTCTCATTGCACTTGTTTCTTCCAGAAGACTGATAGAAGTATGCAAGTGTCCGTTTGATCTTTCAGATTAACGTGATTGGTAAAGAGTAGGGCTGCAGGCCAGAGATCCATTTGGAGTGGTAGGACTCTGGGGTTCTACCCAGTATGAGGTGTAGGAGGCTAGAGTCTGTCACCTGAGTAATACATGCATGAAGTATTAAAAGGGATCAAAAGTGCAGCTCGCTCTCTAACTATCCCTATTCATTCCCTCCCCTATACCAATGGCTCTATACCAGTGTTTCTCAAACTGTGCTCTGCGGAGCCCCAGGGGCTCCGCGAGGTTGACAAACTGGAAACATCGATGTGTACAACACGTACAGTCAGTGGACCGCTGGGGCTCCGCATAAATTTTTATGCATGTAAAGGGCTCTGGATCCCAAAAAGTTTGAGAATCGCTGCTCTATACCCATTCTTTCCTCTGACAGGGATTCTGTGAGCTTCTGTTTCTCCCTTCCCCTCATATTTTACATTTTCCAGTCATCATCTCCTATTTTTTCTTTTTTTTCCCAGGGTGTCAGCATTTTGAACTGTATTGGGCGGGTGGGTAGACCTGATATGGAGGTATTGTTATTATGAAAGGTGTTAATGGCTGCCATCAACTCATTTTTTGATCTGTAGATAATTACAGGGTAATTTAAGGTAGCTTGTTCTGTTGACCAGCTGTGGGAACAACTTGGGGGGGGGGGTTCTCATTTTTCCCTTCAAGTTTTTTCATTTTTCAGCAAAATCAATAGTGTTCACTCCAGTGATGCCTAAAACAGTCCCCGGAGTTTTGGAATTGATTTGATGTGGTGTTCAGAAGTTCTCATGTTGCATTCAAATAGAGTAATGCCTTAAATAGGGGGTAAAGTTGCACAGCTTTAACCAAAAATGCTAGTAGGAAACATTTCAGTCCTTACTGATTCACTGTAATTCATGTTGTGTTGTTTCAATTGTGTGTTCATTAATTCTATTCAAAATAATTTTTCCATGCGGCAGATAAAATATTTAAGTTAATTTTTGTTCACTGCATTGGCTTTCCTTTCATGTTATCATTAAAAATTGGGGAAATAGAAAAAAGTTACAGAAATGTTTATTCTTCTTTGAGTGATTGCTCATGTCCACTCCATGGAGGGGTGTGTGCACAGCATGCACTCATCGTCGGATATTTCTCCCTTAGCCGTACCCTTTGGGCCAGCAGGGGATCCCCCTGGAGTGGTGCTGATATACTGACCAATATATACCCCTGCTGGTTGTCCACCCCCTCGGTTCCTTCTTACTGCCCATGACAGTTATTGGAACGTGCTCTTGCTCTCGCTAGCAAGTGCCCTTTAGCTGTCACTCGTTTCTAAAGTTCTTTGTTCTAGTTAGTTCTAGGCTCACATCTCCGAGGCCTGTAAAAATTTGTAAGGCATTTAAACTGCAGATGAAGCGGGGAGAGAGTCGCGACTGAAAATCATTCTAATGAAGGCGGCTTTACGTCCAGCACCGGCATTGGACCCAGCACTGGCAACGCAGAGTGCACTGGCCTCCCCGGCACCAGGCAGACCTCAGCACCGTTCCCAATCCCCGGTGCCTCAGGAGAAGAGGACGTCTAGAAGGGATAGGTCGCCCCCATGGCACATGTCTTCCATGTGCCCTCAAGTGGGGCACGTGGCACCATCAGGCGCTGAGACGGGACCTTTTCAGTAAGGCAAGCATCCAAGTCTGCACCGGGACACCAGCCTGATGGGGAACTTCCCAGAGCCCTTAATTCCAGAGGCTTTTGAGGCAGCCAGGCATCTGATTGAACTGTCCTCCTCTCCTACCCCGGCACCGACCTCAGGAAAGGACCGGGACCCCAGAGCCTAGGCCAACGGATGCCCCAACATCGGATCCCAAGACGTACCACTCCGCTATGGGCACCCACTCCGCTATGCTCCAGGCCAAAGTGTGGCACTGCCTACAGGGCTGGCACCGACGGCAACGTCAACCCTGGCCTGTGACTTGGCACTGGACCCAGCATGAGAATAAGGGTTTTGACCAGCATCGAGCATGGCACCGGCCACCGTTCAGGGCTGCCTGGGCCTGGCCATGCCTCCTCCTCCCTGCCAGCACCGGAGTAAACCAGGGTATGTCTACAGTACCCCCCTAGTTCGAACTAGGGGGGTAATGTATGCATACCGAACTTGCTAATGAAGCCCGGGATTTGAATTTCCCGGGCTTCATTAGCATAAAGCCGGCTCCGCCATTTTTAAAAGCCGGCTTGTTCGAACCCCGTGCCGCGCGGCTACAAGCGGCACGGGCTAGATAGTTCGAACTATGTAGCCATTCCGATCTATCTGTACGCCTTTTAAAAATGACGGAGCCGGCTTTATGCTAATGAAGCCCGGGAAATTCAAATCCCGGGCTTCATTAGCAAGTTCGGTATGCATACATTACCCCCCTAATTCGAACTAGGGGGGTAGTGTAGACATACCCTCAGAGTCAATGGCTCGGCATGCCCCATTAGCCAGCTCACCGACTGCATCTGCCTCCGCCCTGCGATGGTCAGCATCGGAGTAATCAACCGACTCGGAGGTGAAGTTAACGTGGTCGTCCAGGAGATCCAGGTCACGGTCGCAGCTCCGGTCCCACTCCCACCGATCACGGCACCGGTGTACCTCCACTCATCAGCAACAGCATCAATGGGAGCAGCCAGTCCCAGTACCGGTGCTGCAGCTGTCCTGGCCCCCACAGGCTCCAGGTCATTTTGGACTCCAGGGGCCTACCACTAGAGCCAGGGCATGTGCCCCTCTAGGCTGGACTTGGTCTTCTCTGGGTTCAGGGCGCCCCCTTCGGTGACCCCACTGACCTGGTCGCTCACATCGTGGCAGTCACTTCCCCCAGGCCAAACCTGAACAACATACAGGACCCCCCCCTTGAGGGCCCCTCCTTATTCTCCGAGCAGAGAGACCAACGTCTGCATGGCCTCAAAGATACCCAGGTCACCTTAAAGTCTTTGGGTATTCACACCCTGGCTACCCAGTGGTGCTCCTTCTCAGGCAGGAATGCCCCTAGGTCTTCCTAGCCACTTCCGTTGCCGTAATAGGAACAGCAATGGGAGGAATGGCAGACGCTGTTCCAGGTGACCCAGGACCAGAGTCAGGATCTGCCCAGTAAATCCTTGGGACCTCGCTAAGGGTTTTGAGGGTATGCCCAAGGACAGCCAACTAGCCTCATTTCCACCCCCCCTTCCGGGACCATCTATTCCCTTTCCACCGGGTCTGGGAATCTATTACTTCAGACCATTGGGTCCTAGAAACGGATCTTCCATTCCCCTGCCCCGTCCCTCTTCAGGAACCCTTCTCAGGAGCTTCTCCTGCAGGAGGAGGTGCTTCAGCTTCTCCCCCTGGGGGCTGCAGAGGTGGGTCCCCTGGGGGTGTTAGGCAGGAGGTTCTATTCACGGTATTTCCTGGTCCCCACCCAAAGCCAAGGGTGGGTTCCATCCCATCCTGGACCTCCAAGATGTCAACACCTTCATCGTCAAGAAGAAATTCAAGATGGTGACTCTGGCATCCATCATTCCTTCGCTAGCCCCTGGAGACTGGTATTTTACCCTCAATCTAAAAGACGCATATTTTCACATTTCTATTGTGCCCTACCACCGACGGTTCTTCCGTTTTATTGTGGGCATGGACCACTATCAGTTTACAGCCATCTCCTCTGGGCTTTCCATAGCCCCCTGGATCTTTATGAAGTGCCTGGCCATCGTCGCCGCCGCTCTTAGAAAACGAGGTGTCCACTAGAGGTACTTATCTGGCTAAGTGGAAGTGGTTTTATATCTGGTCTGCCCAGAGCGGGGTGCCCCCATTCCCCTGGTTCTGTACTACCTTCTGGATCTTTGGCTTCAGGGCTTGTCATAGAATCATAGACTCATAGGACTGGAAGGGACCTTGAGAGGTCATCGAGTCCAGCCCCCCGCCCTCAAGGCAGGACCAAGCTCCGTCTACACCATCCCTGACAGATGTCTATCTAACCTGTTCTTAAATATCTCCAGAGAGGGAGATTCCACCACCTCCCTTGGCAATTTATTCCAATATTTGACCACCCTGACAGTTAGGAATTTTTTCCTAATGTCCAATCTAAACCTCCCTTGCTGCACTTTAAGCCCATTACTCCTCAGAAATCAAGAGGAACAAATTTTCTCCTTCCTCCTTGTGACACCCTTTTAGATATTTGAAAACCGCTATCATGTCCCCCCTTAATCTTCTTTTTTCCAAACTAAACAAGCCCAGTTCATGAAGCCTGGCTTCATAGGTCATGTTCTCTAGACCTTTAATCATTCTTGTCGCTCTTCTCTGTACCCTTTCCAATTTCTCCACATCTTTCTTGAAATGTGGCGCCCAGAACTGGACACAGGACTCCAGCTGAGGCCTAACTAGTGCAGAGTTGAGTGGCAGAATGACTTCACGAGTTTTGCTTACAACACACCCGTTGATACAACCTAGAATCATATTTGCTTTTTTTGTAACAGCATCACACTGTTGACTCATATTCAACTTGTGGTCCACTATGACCCCTAGATCCCTTTCCGCCATGCTCCTTCCTAGAAAGTCGCTTACCATCTTGTATGTATGAAACTGATTGTTCCTTCCTAAGTGGAGCACTTTGCATTTCTCTTTATTAAACTTCATCCTGTTTACCTCTGACCATTTCTCTAACTTGCTAAGGTCATTTTGAATTATGTCCCTATCCTCCAAAGAAGCTGCAACCCCACCCAGTTTGGTATCATCTGCAAACTTAATAAGCGTACTTTCTATCCCAATATCTACATGATGAAGATATTGAACAGTACGGGTCCCAAAACAGACCCTTGAGGAACTCCACTTGTTATCCCTTTCCAGCAGGATTTAGCACCGTTAACAACAACTCTCTGACTACGGTTATCCAGCCAATTATGCACCCACCTCATCGTGGCCCTATCTAAGTTATATTTGCCTAGTTTATCAATAAGAATATCATGCGAGACCGTATCAAATGCCTTACTAAAGTCTAGGTATATGACATCCAACGCTTCTCCCTTATCCACAAGGCTCGTTATCCTATCAAAGAAAGCTATCAGATTAGTTTGGCATGACTTGTTCTTCACAAACCCATGCTGGCTATTTCCTATCACTTTATTACCTTCCAAGTGTTTGCATATGATTTCCTTAATTACCTGCTCCATTATCTTCCCTGGGACAGACGTTAAACTGACCGGTCTGTAGTTTCCTGGGTTGTTCTTATTCCCCTTTTTATAGATGGGCACAATATTTGCCCTTTTCCAGTCTTCTGGAATCTCCCCTGTCTTCCATGATTTTTCAAAGATCATAGCTAAAGGCTCAGATACCTCCTCTATCAGCTCCTTGAGTATCCTGGGATGCATTTCATCAGGACCTGGTGACTTGCTGACATCTAACTTTCCTACGTGATTTTTAACTTGTTCTTTGTCCTCCTCCTCAATTAAGGTCCACCTAGTGACTTTCTCTGCTTTTCACTCCCGTGCCAGGGATAAGACCCTCTTTGCGGACCCAATGGTAAAAAGGTTTTTGAAGGGCCTGGACAGGCTTTATCCACATGTTCAGCAGCCTGTTCCCCAGTGAGATCTCAACTTGGTCCTGTCCAAACTCATGGGACCTCCATTTGAACCCCTGGTGACGTGTTTGTTACTACACCTGCCCTGCTGGTGGCCATCATGTCAGCCAGGTGTGTGTCTGAGCTGAGGGCTCTCACTTCGGACCCCCCCCTTCACAGTTTTCTATAAGGACAAAGTCAGGTTACGCCTCACCCTGCTTTCCTGTCCAAGGTGATGTCAAACTTCCATGTGTCTCAGTCTTTTACCCCAAGCCCCACGCATCGGGTAAAGAACAGGCGTTATATGCTGTAGATGTTAGGAGGGTGTTAGCCTTTTATTTAGAGAGAACAAAGCCCTTCTGCAAGTCACCTCAGTTCTTTGTTGTCGTTGCAGAGTAGCTGAAGGGTCAGCCAGTCTCTGTGCAGAGGATCTCCTCCTGGATCACAGCATGTATTAGGGAATGCTATGAGCTGGCAGGGGTCCCAGATCCTCCCCTCACGGCCCACTCTACGAGAGCACAGGCCTCCTCTGCAGCTTTTGTGGCTCGGGTTCCGATTCTGGACATCTTCAGGGTCACCACGTGGTCCTCTATCCACACCTTTGCTAACCATTATGCATTGACACATGAGGCAAGGGAGGATGCTGTCCTGGGTAGGGCTGTCCTCCACTCAGTGGAAGGTTAGAGCTCTGATCCCGTCTCCTGGGGTTTCTGCTTTGGAGTCACCTACATGGAATGGACATGAGAAATCACTAGAAGAAGAAAGAACGATTACTTACCTCGTAACTGTTGTTCTTTGAGATGTGTTGCTCATGTCCATTCCAAATGCCGCCTGCCTCCCCTTCCGCAGAGTAGTCCAGTAAGAAGGACCCAAAGGGGTGAAGGGCCAGCAGGGAGTATATATTGTCTGGTATGCTGGCACCACTCCTGGAGGCTCCCCTGCTCGCCCAACGAGTACTGCCAAGTGAGAAATTTCTGACGATGTATGCACGCTGTGCGTGCACACGTACATGGAATGGACATGAGTGACACATCTCGAAGAACAACAGTTACGAGGTAAGTAACCATTCTATACTCTGCATTAAGCAGACAAAATTAAGGAAAACTAGTCTTTTATTTCATCATTTCAATCTACTCTCCTGAGCTATTTTACTTTGTGTCATTTACTTTCCTGCTATATACTTTGTGCCATTTAAACTAAATTATAGTTTTATTGGAAGCAAGGCAAATTGAAGGCCAACTTCAAGGACCAGGTTAAGAACCTTTAATTTAAAGCCATGTTAAGAAGATTATTCATTCAGTCTTTGAAATAAAATGGGAATTTTGCCGGAGTAAGGAGCATCAGACTGTAATAATGAATCTTAGCTCCAGAATGTCTTCCTTTGTCAAACTTAATCAGTAATGTGGACAGAGAGGTGAAATTTGACCCATAGTTTCTTAGTATTCAATATTTTTTACTTTTACGGATATTCAAAATAAAACCATTCACTAGATTTATTTTTAATTTTTGAATTAAAATCTCTGTTCATTTTCAGGTTTTGTGAATGATTCAGCTACTAAATGCATTGTGGCTTTACGCTTGACTGTGGTAGTAAAAGTCAGTACCTGCTTGCCTGTGGGAAGCCATTCAGATGATTTTCAGTGTTTGGGAAAAGGAAAATGTATCACAAAACCATCTGAGGTAAGGCGAAACATTATCAAAAGCCTTATTTAAAGAGTAGAGAGATGAAATGGGTTAGAACAAATGCATAGCTAATACTTTTATTCTCATATTTCTATACTAATTCCACTGTGTGCGCATGCATGCATGTTGATATGTTTGAAGAGCTGGTAAAGGATGAGTGATAACAGTGTACTAATTTGTCACATTATTTACAAAACTCAAGAATTGAAAAGCAAAGAAATAATGAATTACAGTTGTGAAGAATCAAACACTGCCCAGACAACAAAAAAATTCATATCCAATATAAAGTAATTGATATTTCACCTCAACGCAACAAACTTAACTTTGACCTTCAAGGAATACTTTTCCTTGCCACTAATCTCAAAATATAAATACACCCCCTTTTAAAACAAAAGCAGTAATTGATATATGTTCACAGCAATGATGCCCATAGAGTTGTACTGGAAATGTCTTAAATATTTAGGTAAAAGATTGGTACATTGTGTATACAGCTTCCCCTGGTTACTATAGCCTGGCTTGAGAGGAGAGAAGGAAGGGAAAACAGAGACATCAGTGAATGGAACTGAGTTGCAAATAAGGAGTGAACCCAAATCTTCATATGAACATGCAGACTTATATGATCCAGTTAGTGCAGTCCCACACAGCTCTATTATTTGTAAGATTTTATGTAATTTTATTCTCTTCTTGCCATGTATGGTAGTCTATGTAAGAACTTACTTAGAAATTACAAAATGGTACCACGGATTCCTCTGGCATATCCATATATCAACTTGGGTGGAAACAAGGCAAAGTTATTTGAAGAAGGTTGAAAATCTAAAAAAATGTATTAGAATTGGAAAGGTACAGATAAGGGTCTGAAGTATGAGTAAGGTTATGGAACAGCTTCCATATGAGCAGTAATTAAAAAAGACTGAAATTTGGAAAATGGACATCAAATGGAGATGTAAAGGAGGTGTATAAAATCATGACAGGTGTTGGAAAAGTAAATAAGGAAACATTTTTATCCCTTCCATATAACACAAGAACCAGGCAGTCACTCAATGAAATGAATCGGAAGTTTTTTAAAAATAATATTTCATCGTGAAACTCATTGCCATAGGATGTTGTGAAGGCCAAAGGTATAACTGGACTCAGAAAAGATTTAGGAATTCTGTTCTGTTTGTGGAGCATACATCCACCACTGACTATTAGCCAAGATTTTCAGAGATGCAAACCCACGCTTTAGATTTCCCTAAACCTCTGACTTCCATATACTGGGCCTGGATGATGGGGATGGATCACCAGTTCATTGTCCTGTTCTGTTCATTCCTTCTGAAGCATCTTGCATTGGCCACTGTCAGAAGACACAGGATGCTGAGTTAAATGGACCATTGGTCTGACCCACTTTAACAAGAGTTGGCAACCTTCAGCACGTGGACAATCAAGGTAATCTGCTGGTGAGCCACGAGACATTTTGTTTACAGTGGACATGTGCCGGTACAGCCCCCTGCAGCTCCCAATGTCTGCAGTGTGTCATTCCCAGGCAATGGGAGCTGCAAGAAGCATAGCCAGCATGTTCTGCTTCCAATACCACCTGTTGACCAGGAACAGCAAACCGCAGCCACTAGGAACATTGAGGGACTATGCCTATCTCTCAGTCCACCAGCAGTTTACCCTGCTATGTTATGTGCTGAAGGTTGCCAACTCCTGCACTATGACTCTTCTGATGTTTTATGTTATTTTATTTCTTCCTTACTGTTCCTGATTATGGATCTTGTTGCCTTCACCTCTCTTTCCTTTTAATGATACTACAGGCAGTCCCCGGGTTATGTACAAGATAGGGACTGTAGGTTTGTTCTTAAGTTGAATTTGTATGTAAGTCGGAACTGGTACATATTGTAGGGGAAACTCTAGCCAAACATTTCTCCAGAGCTCAGTTTTATTCTCCCACACCTCACTTCCCTCAGTCCTTTATTCTCAAGCTGAGGTGTCTGCTGAGAAAAGCCGCTCTGCGTCTCCCTGGTCTGCTGGGGGGGGGGGGGGGGGGGGGAAGGGCTAGCTTTGCGTCTCCCTGGTCTGCTGTGGGGAAGCAGCTAGTGAGGGGTTGCCTCACCCTGTTTGTAAGTAGGGATCCGATGTAAGTCGGATCCATGAAACCCGGGGACTGCCTGTATATTGAAAGACTATAGTAGAGATGATAGGAATTTCATTGATCACTTCGTAGACTGCATAGCATGCAAAGATAAGAATATTTCTACTGTAAAGCCTTCGGCTAAACTCTGCCATGTCAATGTCATTTTTACCAGTCTAGTCTCTGTTTCTCTGAATTAGGCCACATCTTCTTCATTGGTTTATATGGAAAATGTCTTATATGTATATACTATTTTTATTACATGAACAACCCAAATTTTGGAGCACAATAAAAACCTAGATTAACTGTGAATATTTAATATTCACTTGGGAGATAAAAGTAGAGGTGGCTGTTAACATCTGTGAGCCTTCTGTGCACAGAAAAGTTGGCATGTTCCTGGAATTAAATAATAGCTCAGCTGCTACCATTTACCAATTTAGACTTTAAACAAAAGCACATTATTGACAGAAAATTATAATTTGAACTGCAATGATAATAATTGGACTGCTATAATACATATATCCATGACTATTAATATCTGGAAGAATGAAACAGCTTCTTGAGACCTGAAAAATAAAGTTTTTTAAGGACTTGAGATAATACACACACACACACACACACACACACACACACACACACACACACACACACACACAATTACTACGAGACCATTTGATAATAAATGTTATTTTCCAATTCAGTGCCTTACTATGATAATAGTTTATCAGTGTTGTTGATTCAAGTACATATTTCCTATTTTGTAAAGTAGTTTAATTTTGTAAATATATCAGAACCACAGCTTTCTAAATCACATAAATGTCTTACATAATAATATATTAAATATTTAGTACAGGGCATCATAATATGAATATATGCCCATTCTTTATTTAGTAAAATAATTATTTAATTTGATAAGTATGGATAATTGTATTTGTTTAGATTTTTACATGCATTAATCAACACTTCAAAAGCACAGATACAAAATTTTGAATTTATAAAAGTAGTTCAATGAAAATTCTTGTGGAAGATAAAGCGTAACAACTAGAATGTTCACTGAAAAGGAAGGAAGACAGTACATCTTCTCCCTTTCCTCTTTCTCCCTGTATATTTTTCCCATCTTCTCTCTTTTGTTCATCTGTTAATATGTTATATTATACTTTATAGATCTTAAATATTAACTGTTGTATCTGACTGTTTTGAAGAGAGACCTGTCGGTGTATGCCATGTTTCATTCGTGAAGATACGTATATTATAATTTACAATAAATCTCTTTATATAGATTTTTGACCTATACCATTTTACAAAAATAAATAAATAAAAAAATTCAGCTCTATCAAATAGGATCTGTCAACTCTTATCTTCAAAACCTTGTCCGATATCTGTCACTCTGCTTTCAAACTTTTGGAAAACAAATGCCGAGTATAGGCCTTATTGCAAGTCCTGGCTCTCATTAAATCCAGATTTTGGCAGACCAAAGAGGAAGTATGCTTCATGGGTGAGAGTGCCCAATCAGTAGGTCCCATTCATTTAATCATTACTAGCTTTAATTGTTGTACATCCATAGAACCACAAGGCATCACAGAATTTAAAGTTTATAAGTAAAAACTCAGAAAACTGGAATTTATTTTTACAAATAATGGCCTTTTGCATCGAAAAATTTCCAAATACAGTAACTGGTAACGTACATTTTTCACACAAAAAATTGAAAAAAGGATAATTGTTGACGAAGTTGTGAGACAATTTTTTTGTAACAGCTCTATTTTAAATGAATGCATTAAACCTTAGTCAGAAATCATTTGGTTTGAGTGCCAATCACTCAGAACAGACGTAATGTTCTGCTTATGATAAATAATGGCCAAGTAGCCAAGCACATATATTCAGAAATTTCATTAATGTCTTAAGCAATGTCACCCCATTTAGAGCATATTACATTAATACAATCCAGTCATGCTATGACAAAAGCTTGGATGACCTTGATGAGATCTGAACCTGAAAGAAAATGTTGCAATCGTTTTGCCAAGCACAAACAATGAAATGAGATGCTTTTTTGGTTAAGTGCTGAAACTGTAACATTCAGCACCTTCTGCATTCCAACTGAATTTTATAGCTTGTAAGCCTGCATAAGAAATGGTAGGATTACACTCTCAACTGAGATGCTGATATAATCTTTGCTGTTTCTTCAGATTGCCTCCCCCACCTTATAAGCATAACCTTTGACTTTTCTGAGTTGAACTTCGATTGACTAACCCTCATCAAAACCCCAATCTGTTACATATGAAATAAGTCGTTCAGCTGCACTGTCTCTGCTAGAATAGAGGGAAATATTAAGTTAAATGTCATCTGCATACTATGTTCAGTACAGGTGTACAGGCAGTCCCCGGGTTACGTACAAGATAGGGACTGTAGGTTTGTTCTTAAGTTGAATCTGTATGTAAGTCGGAACTGGCGTCCAGATTCAGACACTGCTGAAACTGACCGCCAGTTCTGACTTACATACAGAATCAACTTAAGAACCCCAGGCGTCCCCAAGTCAGCTGCTGCTGAAACTGATCAGCAGCTGATTCCAGGAAGCCCGGGGCAGAGCAACTCTGCCTGGGGCTTCCTGTAGTCAGCGCTGGTCAGTTTCAGCAGAAGCTGACTTGGGGACGCCTGGGGCAGAGCAGCTGGGGTGCTGCTGGGTTGCTCCAGTAGCGCAGCTCCTGGGTGCAACTGGACCAACCTAGCAGCACCCCATCTGCTCTGCCCCAGGCGTCCTGATTCAGCCGCTGCTGAAACTGACCAGCAGCGGCTGAATCAGGACCTGGGGCAGAGCAGCTGGGGTGCTGCCGGGTTGGTCCAGTAGTGCCCAGAGCGGGCACTGCAGGACCAATCGGCAGCGCCCCAGCTGCTCTGCCCCAGAGTCCAAAACAAAAGTCTGGTCTGCTGGGGGGGGGGGGGGGAGCACACTAGCTGCGCCCCCCCTCCCCGGCAGACCAGGGACACGGGGAGCAGAGCCTCTGAGGCTTTGCTCTGGCAAAGCCTCAGAGGGAGGGACCCCGCCGCGGCTGCGGCTTCAGTCCGGGAGCCTGTGGTCTGCTGGGGACCATCCCCAGCAGACCACAGGCTCCCGGACTGAAGCCGCAGCCGCGGGGGGGTCCCGGGCCTCTGAGACTTTGCCAGAGCAAAGCCTCAGAGGCGCGGGACCCCCCCGCGGCTGCCGCTTCAGTCCGGGAGCCTGTGGTCTGCTGGGGACGGTCCCCAGCAGACCACAGGCACCCAGATTGAAGCAGCAGCAGCGGCGGTTCCCCTCAGAAGCGCCTCAGAAAAGCGCGGGAACCCGCCCGGTGCCCCTGGTCTGCTGGAGACGGTCTCCAGCAGACCAGGGGCACCGGAGCAGCTTACGAACGGGGCTTTCTCGCCCCGACTTCCGGGGGCGAGAAAGCCCCGTTCGTAAGTGCGGATCCGACGTAAGTCGGATCCGCGTAAGTCGGGGACTGCCTGTATTTCTAACCTCCTAAAAGCCCAAATGATCATTGAACAGGAGAGGGGTCAAAATGGAACTGTCTACTTTCCAGCATGTAAGAATCCTTGAAGAAAACAAGTAATTGTCTAGGACTGATCTCTTGGTTCTCTTAAGGAGAAATCAATTGAGTCATTTGAAGATCTCCCTGTATTCATACTGGGCTCTGTAGGGGAGGCTCATGATGTAGCTTGATTTGCTGAGTGGATATTGATTATACAGATTTTTCTTTAGTATTTCCAGTTAAACTCCCAATTGACAAATTAATCAATTAAACTTCTGAGGCTTACTAGGTTCCCACAGCAGAATTAAGTGCAACAAAAAGATTAAGTTCAATTGTTAATGTATTTTCTTATTGAGGACCTTGACATGCACAACAGTGACATTTATACTGGGGACAGAGCTGATATATTAATAATTTTTATTAATATGGTTAATAAAAACACAAATGTTCCAAATCAAATGAGAATGTAACAGTGCAACATGAGGCTGATGTCCCACATCATCCCATATGTGTACTCTCTTAATTCTTATGGAGACCTAGAGGTGGGAAGGCAGATTGTGATCCATCAGGGTCCTGTCTGTTTTTCTAGTCTTATGGTCATGGTCAAGATCCAGAGACTCTCTAGCTTCTGTGGTGGTTGAGCCTATTATAAGGTCCAATGACTGCCATGAATATGCATACAGATATTCTGCTTCCTCTATCCAAAACTAAATTCCTCTCTCTGATAAGGTTGGGGTATCCTTAGCCTATAAATTAGCATATTAATGATCCCATTGTCACATGTGTCAAGCAGTTGCCGAAAGAGCCCTGCAGTTATATATTTGTGGATGTTCTTACACCAAAATACTTCCTTGATGTTATCTGCTAGTCATTTCATGCACTGTTAGCAAAATTGCAACTGTAAATCAAACATTCGTAAGTTACCTTACAACTCAGTGTTTTTACTGGTTAACTTATTTATGCTAAGGTTTGTAGGCCTAAAGCCTCATGCGAACTGCTTAAGTTGAGTCTTATGGGGTTTGGGCCTGTAGGTTCCTTTCATTACCGCTGGATACAGTATTTCCGTTCTGCAGACTCTGGTGGTCAGTGATAACTAATCCAGGTAATGTATGTAAAAGAGTGAGGAATGCGGATCATCAGTGATCACAACTGGTACATTTTGTGCTATGCCCTAACACTAACTAGAGGAATCACTAACTTGGGAAAATCAATCTCTGTGGGCTAATTCTGGCCCGCCAAGCCACCAGATCCAGCCTGCAGACACAGTGGGGAGTCTCAAGCAGACTCTCCTGCTTGCCTGATCCTGCACGCCGCTCAGAAAAGCAGCTTCTAGGCCGGTTGTGTTTCACAAACTGTAAGCCCAGAGGGGTTGGGGGGCTGGTACTTCATGGCTGCTTCTGCCCCCAGCACAATCCCATTGGACAGTTTCTGGCCAATGGAAGCTGCCTGTTTGAAAAACAGACAGCATGCAAAACACCACTCCCCTCCTCTCCCCTCAGGCTCTTATTCACAGAGCACATGGCCCTGCAGCCCATGTGGGGCCAGGGTAGGCTCCTGCCTAAGAAACAAGCTGGGCTGCTGCTCTGGAGTCTCCCAGCCAGAGCCTGCCTCTGGCACCCCAGCCCCTTCCTCCCCCAACTCTGTGCCTCCCTCCACTCCTACCTCTTTACCCCACATAAGCCAAACCCTCTGCCCCCCTCCTGAGCTCATACCCCCTCCCAGACCTGCCCCCAATTCTCTGCCCCAGATCACAGTCCCTTTCTGCTCTAGGTCTCAACACAAACCCCTGTAACCCCTCCTGCACCCCAAGTTGGCTGGCTAATCTGGCCTGCAGCCACCCTGCCTTTCTCCTGCCCCAGGCCAATTGAGACCTGGGGATCGGGGAGCTGGTGGTTCTCTCTAGGCAGTAGGGGGTGGGGGCAAAGACTTCACACGCTCCTCCCACCCCAAGGCCAATCAGGGTCTGTGAGCGGGGTTGCACAGGAAGCCTACAACCACTTCAGAAATTTATGAAGTGCCCCCCACTTCAAAAATTATTGCCCATCCCTGAACTAGAGGCATAACCATTTCAATAATCTCCCCCAAAAAAATGAAAGTTTGAGCCTGGGAGATACCTGAAGAGAGGTTAGACCCGTGATCAAGAAACCAAGTGATTCTTGGAAATAGAAGTTGGTATCTTATGAATTCCACCATTCCCTCGCCCCCAACTGTCCACCCACTACCTTTCCAAAAAGAGTTTGTGGCCCTTACATACACAGGAATAAGCAGATTAGGTCTCAGATTATGTCCCCAACATATTTGTCTCTTCATGTGTACAGTCAAAGGGTGTAGAGATGTCATTTTTGGAGGTGGTAGATGCAGTTACATATGTTGAGTCAAAAGGAGATTTATGAATTCATTCCATTGCTTGTCCATTTATTTGCTCACTGTATCATACCAGTAGCAAAGGGCTGAAATATTGTCATCTTATGGGGTTCCCAAACTGAAACATTGGGGTTTTTTGATCCTACAAAATAAGCAGATAGCCAACGCCTATTTTCTGCTTAGTGGAGTAATGCTGTTTAAAATAATAGCTTATTTTAGAGATCCTCCCTGAACTATGTTATGCCATCAGTCCCCTTTCAAATCAATGTGACTCAAGGATCCAGGGAATTCAGTTTTAAGTATATATCTGTTATAACAAAATGCATGCAGAAAATAGGCCAGCGAACAGTAATAACAGGAGCATATTTATTAAGGGAATCATTTTCAGTGGAAAAGTTTTCTAGCACACTGTAGCTTACGGCAGACTACCAGCAGCAGGTGGAGCCACTGGACCAAGAAGTCATAGAGAGGTCAGTTTGTGAAAGATACCAAAGCATAACAAGCAGATAGAATTAGCAATATCCTTCATAAGTCTTTACTACAAATTTGGGCTCAAAACTATAACTATATCCTTCAATTTACTGGAACATACAAGGGTGGGGGGAGGGGGAGACCTAACATTTATGATCCCTCTACATGCAAACAAACTAATTTAAAGATCATTCTAGAATAGGAGAAATCTGCCATGGCATCAGTTAGGTTTCTGAGTTCCGAATATAATTAATTTCTGAAGTTTTTTATTTTATTCAGATTAAATATGTCATTTTATTTACTTGCCCTTGGTGATTTTTCAAACATCAGTTTTCTTGCTCTTAGAATTTAAGACCAGAAACTTTGGTACAGAGTCAATATGAACAATGAGTAGTTAAATGAGATGTTTTTGCCACTGTTTTCCTCATCCAAGCTGAGAAATGCCCTGGGATGGTTTAGTGATTTTCCTAGTGATATAGCAAACAACTGCCAAAATTATATGCTCAGTGTGACTCAGCCCTAGCATCAGTTTCTAAGGCTGATCTTCTGTCCTTATTTTTGCAAAGGTAAAACTTTAATTGTATTTGTCTTTACAAGATGCCCTTTGTGATTTTCTTTTTATCTATAATTCATTCTGTTTGTGTAATCTAGTCTTCCAATATGCAAAGTTCTTAGAAGAATGTATAAAAGGCCTAGTGCCATGAATAAGCTAAAAGCTCCCATTGCTTCCACTGCCAAGAGAAAGATTAATGACCATCTTTGTGTGTTTATGTACCTCACCATTTTGATTCAAATGTATTTTAATGCTAAAGAAATATACTACTACATCTGCTTAACAGGAAAATAAAGTATAATTAACAGTTTCCTGTAGTATACTTATAGAGGCATGCTGCAATCTGCAGAGCATGTAAAACAGCAAACAAATAAACTTGGACCAGATCTAGAGCTCGTTACCCAGCTTTTACTCATTCCTTACTCAGGTAAACTTCTGAGTGAGGACTGTGTTACCCCCATATTTGGATGTGGTGAAACGTTTTCACCAGCTGTTGAATACAATGTAGTGAAATCAAAAGAGCTACTAGCACATGGGTGCTAAGTCTGTGGCTTCTCTGCAACACCCATGGGGAAGAATTAGAATGTGCTCCTCACCCACCAGCAGCCAAGGTCCCCCTCTCACCCATAGGCAGTCCTGCATACCAACTTCTCCCTGTTCCTCCCAGTGCCTGCTGCCCACCAGGAGACAGCTGTTCCACAGCAATCAGGACACCACATGCTCAGCTGAGCAGGGGTGGGAGGAGGCAGGATAGGGTGCTGGTGGCTTAGGGGAATCAGGGGAGCAGGGAGGCAGGGACAAAAGCAGGGGCAGGAAGAGTTGGAGTCAAGCACCCGCCTGCTAAAGGGCAAATCGGTGCCTTTGTTCTAGGGCTGTGGTGTCCAACACGCTAGTGCTAGCCATTAGCCACATGTGGCTGTTTGGCCAGTTGTGTGTGACTAGTTGGCTTGAACAATGTGGCTGTTTGACCCAGCTGAGTGTGGCTACTGCTTCACAACTGGTTGGACACCACAGTCTAGGGCATAAGTTCCTTTCAGTTTCTGCTGTATTGCTGATGAGAGGAGTGCAACACAGCGTCCCTCTGGTCCAAATTCTTTTGAGGGAATGGATTCAGAAGCAAGGTTGCATTCTCTTCTGACAGAATTTCTGTGTGTGAGAACACCACCTTCCTGAATAACATTAGGTAGGTCATCAAAAACTCTTGTTCATCAACATAGCTGTGTCTACAATGGGGGTTTTGTTGGCATGGCTTTGTTGGTCAAGTGTGTGGTATTTTCACTCTCTCTCACACACACACACACACACACACACACACACAAATAATAGAGCTATGGCAGTATACATTTCAATTTTAGATTAAGGGTGTTGACTAAGTCTCAGGTAATTGACTAATTGAATAGTAGATGCATTTTTGCATCAACTATTTGATTAGTTGATAGAGCACCTCCGCCTTTGAAGTGAAGCAACAGCCCTAGGACTGTTACTAAACTTCAAAGGTGAAAGCGCTGAACCCCACGGTTCCCTCGCTGACCCTGGCTCTGTGCGGCACTGCCTCTCTGAAATGTCGTGGCGGTGCTGGAGCCCGAGCTCGAGGTCCATTGGAGTCACCAGCTGATCATGGGCTCTCCCTGGCATTTCAAAGCAGCAGCGCCACAAGGAGCCTAGAGTCAGCTGGAGAGTCCCCAGCTGATCCCGGGCTCCACGCAGTGCTGCCGCTTTGAAACACCTTGAGGAGCCTGACGTTGGGCTCCTCACAGCATGGAGCAGCTGATCTCGGGCTCCGTGCGGTGTTGCCGCTTTGAAGTACCTCCCTCTTCTCCTCCCCCCCCCCCCCCGCGGCCTCTGTTGGACAGAAGCGGCGGGGGGGGGGGGGGAGAGGAGGGGCAACTGATCAACTATCCTGTCAAGTATCTGACAAGCAGGGCTCGCCGAGCTGCGGCAAGCCTGCTGTCTGGCGTTCTGCGCATGCTCAGATCGCCCAAACCCGGCTCTTCCGGGATGTAATCTACTCGCCACGGGCAAGTAGATTACATAGATTGTCAAGCCCTGCTGATAAGCATTTGCTTATTGGATAGTTGACTGGTCCTTCACATCCCTAGTTTAGATGTAGGTTTTGATTCATACAGGCTATGTCTAGACTGCAAGCCTCTTTCGAAAGAGAGCGTCTAGACTGCATGTTGAACTTTCGAAAAAGCGGCTTGCTTTTTCGAAAGAAAGCATCCAGTGAGTCTGGATGCTCTCTTTCGAAGAAGCCCTATTTACATTGAAGAATGCCTTCTTTCGAAAAAGGAACTTTCGAAAGAAGGCGTTCTTCCTCGTGAAATGAGGTTTACCGCCATCGAAAGAAAAGCCGCGTTCTTTCGATTTAATTTCGAAAGAACGCGGCTTGAGTCTGGACGCAGGGGAAGTTTTTTCGGAAAAAGGCTACTTTTCCCGAAAAAAACCCTGAGTCTGGACACAGCCACAGTGAAAATGTCCCTTAGTAGATATTATCTTTGTATGCCTTACAGCATACATGCATGATTTTTGTATTCTTGCCAATATGGGCTAACAATGAGATTGGAATAATGGCACATTAGCAATGCTAAGTACACATTATTTGTCTTCTAAAGAAGTTAATTCTTTTTTAGATGTATTTTATGGCTAAGAAATCAACGACAGTTTAAATAGCATAAACTTTATTTAACAGTTAAAAAAAAACCCATTTTTCTTTAACATTAATAATAAATGTTCATAATATGCTTTTACAGAATTCCATGATATTACATTCAGGTTATAAAAATAAAACTATGATTATATTAGAATAAATCAGAATTTACAAAAAGGATTTTTTCAGTGTATCCATTTTTGTCATATGTGTAACACAATATACCTGTATCTCCAGTTTCTGCCGTGATGTGAACTATGCCAGATCATAACCTATTTTCTTTTTGAAGTTTTAGAAGTTTAAAAACCTGTAAAAAATGTATTTGAAACACGTTATTGTAACTTGTTATGCTTACTCAAGAGCATACACAAATTCAGTCCCTGCCCTGAAGAGAATTAATCTAATATATTATCTGTGCTGAATATTTGTCCCAGCTTCATTCATTGGTGGTCAGCTACTAATATAGTTTCAACAGTGAAATGCTTAGCTAAAGCTCCCCTATAAATCACCAAATGCACCTGTACAGTTTACCCTGGTTTCAAGCTGGGGTCCTGTGCACCAGTGCTAACCGGGTTCTATAATAATTTTGCCTGTCTATACTAGAGGTTTGCATTGGTGCAGAGATATTAGTGACTGGGCACTGATGGCTGAATGTCTCCATGTAGAAAATCGAAGGAGACAATTGAAAAATAACAGTGCATAAGTGTACGTGACAGTAAATACATATAAATGCACCAACCAACACTTCCAAGATTTGGTAGATGATACTGCCTCTATCAGAACTGCAACAGCCATCAAAACCAGACACAACTGGTCTAACTGCTAAAGTTATTTAATTCCTTCTGAAACACAGATATTCTGGCTTGTTTTCTCTGAATGACATTAGTCTGATACTACCTCTATTTTGAGGCAGTATTTTAGAACAGTGTATTTTCTGGACATAATTCAGTATGTTATTTAACACTCAAACAATTATCATTATTAGCATTTAAGTAATCACAGAAAGTATTTCATTAAGGTAGATAACAGGAAGACCTCACCTGTCCTGGTGCTATTGTCTCTCTGGATGCATTCAGGTGTGATAAGACTCTCTGAGTGTACTGATATACATTCTAATGGCAGTCTTCACAAGACAAATCTTTGTTTCATAGTGAAAGCTTACATATTTTAGATAGAGGCTTTAATTTACAGTGGTGTGAATCAATTATTTCAGTGGAATTACTTCAAATTTACACTAGTCTAAACCAGAGTAATATTTGGTCCATACATTATAGTAATTAACAAAAAATTAATAATAAAGAATTTTACATTATTTGGTTTGAATTCTTTAGGATTACAAAAGTATGTAATTTCTTCTTCCCTTTGTGTTGTTTTTGTGCTCAAATGAATGAGCACATTTTACCTATGCAGGGAAAAACAACACTATGATTTGGGAAAACATGAAGATGACAAATAATGACACCTAATCATCTCTGCAGAATAACCTCTGTGAATCCCAAAGCTATTGTTTATCTTTAGAGATTTGGGTTTTAAGTGTTGCAACAATTTTTGTTGTTAAAATTTCAAACCATTTTGTTACTGTGTTTTATGGTAAATTGTTACTTTATACCATCTTCTGACATCATTATCATTATCCTTAGCTTTCTATCTATTTTGTTAACATTGAATAGTTAAACACTGATATTAATGGATTATTGGTAGCTTTTTAATAAATGATGTTCATATTCATTAGCCTTCCATTCTAAGCACCAGCCACTCAACCTCAGGAAGATGAGGGCACATCTCACTTTTTGAATTTTATGTTTCACTCTTACTCCAGTACCTACATAACACAATGGTTAGTACCTGTGCATATGAGATAGCAGAGTTCTATGTTTAGTTGGGGGGGCAGGAGGATGAAAAACATGATTTTCATTAGTATTTTAATTTTTTCCATTATGCATTTTCTAAATAAATTATGGCTCTCCTCTTACATAATAGAGATCTGTGCTACACTCTGGTCAACTTAGGTATGTATACAAACACCCTGAACTTGGTGAAGTTGACACTGGATTCTGATGCAAACTTCATCACTGACTCTAATCTCTGTAATAAATTGAATCAAAACTCCAGATGCAAGTGTCTCTGGACTGTGTGGAAGTTGACATCAAGGTCCTCATTTAAACTCTGTTCCTCAGGCCCTTTTCTGGCTAAGCAAATACCATTCTCAAGGCTGTTGCAATGTCATTGGCCCGCAGCATACTTCACATAATGCTTCTATGGCTCTTTCCTATTCTGTGGCCCATCCCTTACTTATTGTGAAAGCAGGATTTAGAGTTTTGGGGTAATATTTAAGGCAAGGTGGGCAATAATTTTTGAAGGGGGGGCCACTTCACAAATTTCAGAAGTGGCCACGGGCTGACTCAGAAGGGGCAGGGCCTCGGACGGAAGGGACAGGATTGAGAGCTACCCTACTGGGAGCTTTTGTTGGCCTGGGATCTCTGTCCCCAAATTCTGGCCAGTGGAAGGGGACTTGGAGCAGAGGGGAGGATGCCGGGGGCTAATCTCCTCCCAGATTTCTCTGGGGTGGAGGCTTAGATTTCATATAACAGGGCTCACAGCTCCTGGTCCCCACTGCTAACCTGTTGTCTGGCACAAGCCCTTTGAATAGAAGCAGTTGAAAGAGCTCATGCCTCAGGACAGCTCCCAGGCAACAGGCCAGTGAGGCAGAGCTGTGAGCTCTTTTCAATTGCTTCTGTTTAAAGGGCTTGTATCTGTCGGGTGGCTGCCAGGCAGTGCAGCCACCCAGCCGGCGAGCTGTTTACATAGAAACAGTTGAAAGGGTTCCATGTCTCTGGCTCCTTAGAAACAGTGCTTCTCTTTAAAGGGCTGGCACCTTCCCAGCGCCTGTCACATAGCGTGTTGCCTAGCAGCCGTGAGGCACACAAAAGCCCTTTAAATAGAAACAGCTGTGAGGGCTCGCAGCTCCCGGTGCCTCTAGCACATTATTAGGTAGAAAGAGGCATGAGCCCTTTTAAGTGCTTCTATTTGAAGGGCTCGTGCCTTCCCCACGCCTGTCAGACAGTGTTGCCTAGCAGCCGTGGGGAACAGGAGAGCCCTTTAAATAGAAACAGCTGAAAGGGACGGCACATCTCTGGCAACACACTAGAGGCACGGGGAGCTGCGAGCCCTTTCAGCTGTTTCTGTTTAAAGGGCTCTCGTGTTCCCTGTGACTGCTAGGCAATATGTTGCCTGACAGGCATAGGGAAGGTGCCAGCCCTTTAAATAGAAGCACTTAAAAGGGCTTGCAGCTCCCCGTGCCTCTAGCATGTTGGGAGCCAGAGACGCAAGTTCTTTCAACTGTTTCTATTTAAAGGGCTTGTATTTTCCCTGCCACTTCTAGGCAACGCTCAGGGAAGATGCGAGCCTTTTAAATAGAAGCAGTTAGAAGGACTCGTGTCTCTCTCCCACTCTAAGGCAACGTGCTAGGGAGCGGGGCCTGGAACTGCCTCATGGGCCGGATCAAAGCCCTAGGTTGGCCGGATCTGGCCCACTGAGAGGCCTTTGCCCACCCCTGGCTTAAGGGCATGTGAAGACCAAGACAACGTTAATTAAGTCAGTTCACATTTTCATTGCATACATGAGGACTAGAAACATACTTACAAAAGGAGACAGATGCTGATCTCCTCGTGTAACTACAGAAGCTGAGGTTCTAATTCAGGTCTGTAGTGTTTATTTGATCCTACATGCATGCCCCTTTAAGTTCAATTGTTTATGTAGTTATTTATATAATTTTGAATAACAAAACCAGCATAAATCCATTGATGTACTCCTGTATGATGTGAAGAGGAGGGAATTGGACCCCCAAAAGCTCGGGTTTTGGGAAGGCTTCAGGAAACTATCTTGGTTGGTAGATTGCAACTGCATGCAAAGGTAATATTTATTTAAATAAAAATCAAGGTGACATTTGTAGGGTTCCCAGCAGTTTAATTTTTAAATATTTGAATACAGAGTAAAACTTCGCAGATGGTGCTATCTAAAGAACATTTAGCATTATAACCTTAAATTTGTAATGAATTTCAGATTCTTCTTATTCAGATTCTAATATGGAATTTCCAGTTCTAATTACATTTAGTACCTCAAGAATAGATTTATTTCATTTTGCTGTCTTAGTTTCTCATACAATTTCTGTTATTAGAGATAGATATGAAAATTATAATTTCCCATATATTATATTGCTTAGGACTGCAGTTCTTTAAGGGAGGCTTGACCTTATTTCAGTCTATGAAATGTGATTATTTTATTCCTGTTTGCTTGAGAATAGCAGTGATGAGACAAACATGGACAATCTTTTAAAAATATAAATGCAGAGTAGTTTACTATTGACTTCTAGAGAAATAGATAAACTTTTCAAGACAGGAGTTAAAATTAGTGCTAATTTTTTCACTTTGTAATTCATCTGTTTCATTTTATGGCATAATTTTGACAATGGTGGAGAAAGGAGAAATGCTGTAATGTACAGAAAACAAAAATAATCTGATTTTCATAGTCCTCTGTGGATATCCTGACTACATAAATGACCACAGTTTATTTTGGACACTTCAGCTCTAAGAATCCTGGAACTAGATTCTAGTTCCTAGAAAAAGGAACTAGAATCTGGCCAAGGGAGCGGAGCTGTCTTAGGGAAATAATGTTTCTTCCTTGCTGAGCAGTGAATGCCCCCCCATAGGTTACAAACTTTGGACTCCATGGCCTGGAGAAAGTCAGAGGTAGTCATTGTTTAGATCCAGAAACTCTCCCCCAGATTCTGTTTACCCACAACCCTGGAGCATATCAGCATAGGTAAATGCTGATGATATGTCTCCTTTAAAATATTGCCATCTGCTTAGGAGGCACAGGGTAAGTCAGTCATGTTTGTTCTAAGGATTATAAATATCGGTTAATTGACTAGTCAAGTAGTTGATGGAAATTCTAGTTAACTAGTTGATAAGCACATAACTAGTCGATAGGCACTTCTACATTCCACCTTTGAAATGTACAAGAGCTCCAGAGGAGGGACTCCCTCCTACTCCCTCAAGAGGGCTCTTGTACATTTCAAAGGAGGAATGCGGAACTCCGCGTGCAGCCCGGGGTTGGCGGGAAGTTCCACAGACTTCGGGCTGCACGCAGATGTGCCAGCTTTGAAATGTACAAGAGTCCCCAGTGGAGACTCTTGTACATTTCAAAACTGCAGCACACCATGGAGCCCGGGGTCAGCGGCAGACTCAAAGTCCCCGGTGACCCTGGGCTCTCTACTGCGCTGTGGGTTTGAAATGCTGAACAGAGCCAGGGTCAGCTGGGGACTCCCCAGCTGATCCCAGGCTCCACAGCTCCGTTTTGAAACACTGCCCCGGCGTTTCAGAGGGGCAGCAACACACAGCTGAGCAGGGCTGCCCCTTTGAAACGCAGAGTCCCCAGCTGATTCCAGATTCCGCTGAAATGCCACAGGGAGCCCGGGATCAGCTGGGAAATCCCCCGCTGACCCCGGGCTCCATGCTGTGCTGTGGCTTTGAAATTCACAAAAGCCCTCGCTGAGGATTCTTGTACATTTCAAAGCTGGTACACCGCATGCAGCCCAGAGTCAGCAGGACTTCCTACTGGCCCCGGGCTGCACATGGAGTTCCGCATTCCTCCTTTAAAATGTACAAGAGCCTCAGTGGGAAATTCCATCAACTACTCGACTAGTCAATTTATCAATATTTAACATCCTTAGTATGAACATCTCATTGTCACCCTCATCTTTCATTCCCTATTGTTGCCTATTGCTTATATTTGCTTCATGTTAAATTAGACAAACACAAACTTTGCCTATGTTTTGATATAGTTCCTAGCACAATGGGGTTCTGGGATGTTTGGGCACAACTGATGACAATTAATAATGATGTCTAGCTTGAATGCAATACTTTTCATCAGTAGATCTTAGAGACCTCTGTAAAGGTCGGTATCATTTTACAGATGGGGAAAACTGAGCATAGAGAGGAAATGACTTGCCCAAGGTCACCTGAACGATTCAGCTGCAGAGCCAGAAACAGAACCTAGCACCAGGCCAGTATTCTAACTATTAGGCCACATTCCTACCCATAACACAAAAACTAGCATTATTGGCTTAATTTCAGGAAAATACTTAAACTTAACCTTGAGTTTATCTTGAATTACAGCCTTTCTCAGATGTTTTAGTCTCTAGTTCTGAGAAATAATTGTATTCTAAACGAGGGAGAATAGTCCATCTGGGTCATTGGGTTCCATTTCTCTTTGTGTAGATCGAGCTCTACGACAAGAATTTTCTAGATCATCGGGATTCTTAGATTAGCAACATTTCAAACAAAGTTGAAACCCATGCTATAAAACTCCTGTAGTTTGGTAGAAAAGCTACCAGGCTTTATGTATTTTTTTTTTATGAATTAAATATGTGAGAACCATAAATAAGTGGAGAAAGACTGAGCTAAACTATTCTGACTAAATTTTCTCTCCCGAAGACACCCAACATGGATTTCAGTGGCAAAACTGGTGACATTTGACAGTTGATTATAACTGAAAATGAGATTTTATGATGATTAAGTGTCAGTCAACTTTAATAACAGGTGTAATTTAGTATCAGCGAATTTGGCTTTTATAAAAGTTATCAAATGTATGTAAGATGTATGGCAAAAATGCATCCAGGAAAGCAGCCTTCCCATCCCTCCATAGTCCACAAAGCAATATTAGTTTAGTTATCAAAGTTTGAAACACCTTGTGATGTAGAAATGATGAACACATTTACCTATAAATGTGACACAGCAGAATAACAAGTCGGTGAGTCTTCATTAGGTTTAACCTCAATGGCAGTTTGCCATGAAGTTTGATATTGAAATGCAAAGCCTCTATACCTTGACTTTTCAAGTAAAGCTCAGGTTGGAAGTGAAAACATGTGAGGTATGATGGATGTTTGATGCCCTGCGTAAAAGTAAGTTGGTATTTGACAGTGTAAGTGCCATATGATGAGTGCAAATAAAAAAAAATTTCAAAAGTGATTTCAGCACTGGGTCATACTCTTATTAAAGATCAGTGGGACTTAGGGTGTTTCTATACAGCACAGCTGAACTTGAAATAAGTTATGCAAATTGAGCTACTGTTAATTGCATAGCTTATTTTAAAAAAGCTTATTTTGAAATTTGGAGCGTCTATACAGCACTTATGTTGAAATAGAGCACCCTTTTGCTGACTTCCCTTACTTTTTGTACAATGAGGGTTACAGGAATTGAGGTAAGAAGTCATCCAACTTGACAGTATTTTGGCATTATTTCAAAATCACTGCCTGCTATGTAGACATGGACGAAGTTATTTCAGAGTAATGCTAGTTATTTCAAAATGATATTGCTGTGTAGATGTACCCTTAGATTCCCAGGTGCCTAAATGACTTTTTAAATGAGTTTTAGGCTCCAAACTCACTTAATGCTTTTGAAAATCATTTCTAAACTGTCTAGTGCAATTTGGCACCTTTTGTTGTTTGATGGTCACAAGCAAGAAGGACTACTTTCTTCGCCCTGAGATTTAGCTTCTTCCGGTCTATAATGAGATTAAGTATCCATTTAGACCACTGCAACTGGGTTCTTATTATGTTGCTATAAATAAGATTTCACTCTGTTTGTCAAATTATGCATTTTTCAAAAGCACTAAATTCACTGAAGAAGGTAAAAAAGCAGGTCATGTGCATTTCATGTTTAAATGAAACAAAATCTTCAAAAGACTTTTGTTTTCCCAGTATTCTTAGAGATTAACATTAAAGAAATAGTATCACTAATGAAAGCATTAATTAAAATACTAATTTTATACTATTTATTTTTCTTCACTAATCAAAGAAGCTAATGACATGGTACTGTTTCATCAGATGTTTAGATTCATTTTAGTTTACAGAATATCTCCATTTAAGCATGGAATGAAAAAATATAGTGTGATATTACATTCACTTTAATTTATCATAAAGTATAGAGAATCATAAAAGGTATTTAAACACTTTAGAAGATAAATGTATTTCTTTGCAGTGTTGTTGTAGCTGTTTCGGCTCCCAGGATAGTAGACACAAAGTGAGTGAGGTAATATCTTTTATTGGACTTATTGCTTATGTCTCTCACCAAACCAGTAGCTTGTCCAATAAAACATATTACTTCACCCACGTTATTTTTGTAGTTTATTTCTAGACAGTTCTATAGATGCTATTATGTAGCTCAAGTAGAAGTTGTGGTCTTGATGCAAAAATTATTGGCTGAGGTTCTAAGATCTATCTTACACGGGAGCACAGAAGAGAGGTTCATATAGTCCCTTGTGGTATTAAAAGCTATGAATCTGTTAAAAGGGTAAGCCAATATTATATTTCATATGACATCATTATTGTTTGATATCCAATCAAAAATGTTTGGATTTGTAATGTTAGTTCAAGAGGCTAGTGAGAGAGGGAAGGAGATTTTAAGACAAATTTTAAAGAGACATGTCTCAGTGGTTTGGATTGCAGTCATCTGGAGATTTCCAGATATGTGGGGTAGCACCAAGTGAAACAGCTCTAATTGGTGAGTACAGGTGAAGGAATGTTTGAAACCAAAACTGCAGTCAGACTAATGGAACAGCAAGGAAATGTGGTCAAAATACTAGACTGAAGCAAATACCTGGAAAGTTTGGAATAATTAAAGGGGACTTTTGAATTAAGACTGAAAGAAATAAATTATATGGCACAAGATTATGGTAATTTGGGCCAAAATGGTTTTGTTTAATAATTACAGGTACAAATGATTATAAATAATTCACCATTGCCTGGAAAAAAGATGAAATATTTGAGTATATGAACAATACTCAATATGTACGTATGATACTTTACATATTAAAAATGTTCTGTTAATTAATCCTGTTGGAGGGAGCTGAGATAAGCCATTTCTGAGTGGTCCTTTATTGGGGTAATGAGTTAAATATCTGAGATACTACTGTATAAAAAGTGTTGAAAACAATTAGATTATATTTGCTAAATAAAGTATAGTCTGTTTGTATCAGACCATTGGTGTTTTTTTATAGAGACTAAACAGCCACAGCGCACAAAACAAATTCAATATTTTCAGCTCCTGGTTTGTGTTTTGAGTAAGAAAGCAATTAAAAGCTAGTAGTGAGAATTGACCAACATCATAAAAAGAATCTGCAGTTTCAAGGAAAACAAATAGCTATTCTATTAATCTGCCTCTGTATGAAAGACTGATTGCTTAAATGATCACCTGGATACCAAGAAAAAGGCAAAGAAGATAGCTAATGTAGTTTTTCTGAATAGGCTATTGACATGAAAGGAAGTACAGGCAGTCCCCGAGTTACGCGGATCCGACTTATGTCGGATCCGCACTTACGAACGGGGCTTTCTCGCCCCGGAGGTCGAGGTAGCGGATTGCTACCTGTGAGCTGCGGGGCGAGAAAGCCCCGTTCGTAAGCTGCTCTGGTGCCCCTGGTCTGCTGGAGACCGTCTCCAGCAGACCAGTGGCACTGGGCGGGTTCCCGCGCTTCTGAGGCTTTGCCAAAGCAAAGCCTCAGAAGCGTGGGAACCCGCCGCTGCTGCCGCTTCAGTCCGGGTGCCTGTGGTCTGCTGGGGACCGTCCCCAGCAGACCACAGGCACCGGGACTGAAGCCGCAGCCGTGGGGGGGTCCCGCGCCTCTGAGACTTTGCCAGAGCAAAGCCTCAGAGGCGCGGCACCCCGCTGCTGCTGCGGCTCTGCTCCCCGTGTCCCTGGTCTGCTGGGGGGGGGGGGGCGGCTAGTGTGCCCCCCCCCCCAGCAGACCAGGCTTTTGTTTTGGACCCTGGAGCAGAGCAGCTGGGGCGCTGCCGATTGGTCCTGCAGTGCCGCTCTGGGCACTACTGGACCAACCCGGCAGCACCCCAGCTGCTCTGCCCCAGGTCCTGATTCAGCTGCTGCTGGTCAGTTTCAGCAGTGGCTGAATCAGGACGCCTGGGGCAGAGCAGCTGGGGTGCTGCTGGGTTGGTCCAGTAGTGCCGAGGAGTGGTGCTACTGGAGCAACCCAGCAGCACCCCAGCTGCTCTGCCCCAGGCGTCCCCAAGTCAGCCGTTGCTGAAACTGACCAGCGCTGACTACAGGGAGCCCGAGGCAGAGTTGCTCTGCCCCAGGCTTCCTGGAATCAGCGCTGATCAGTTTCAGCAGCAGCTGACTTGGGGAAGCTTGGGGTTCTTAAGTTGAATTTGTATGTAAGTCAGAACTGGCGGTCAGTTTCAGCAGCGGCTGAATCTGGACGCCAGTTCCGACTTACATACAGATTCAACTTAAGAACAAACCTACAGTTCCTATCTTGTACGTAACCCGGGGACTGCCTGTACTTGTAAACACTGCAAGAATGGTTGGAAGGGCATGGGGGTTTCAAGAATGAATATGAATATAATTTAATGTGTCAGCCCTGATTCTACCCTGTCATGCTGATGTATAGATGGTGTAACCCTACTGAAGTCAACAGATTTGCATCAGTCTAAATGACAGAAGAGTGAGGCCAGTCATTCTTGAATTTATCTTTTTGAAAAGCATGACCTCAGAGCATCCTCTGTGTGATCTGGGCAGCAACCTATAGGCTAGCTTGGTCTTTTACTTCCATTTGTGCATTCAGATTTGAGTTCGGGAGGGAATCTCAGATCTGCAGTCTTGCTAAACAATGGTCATTTTTTAACTATTACGGAGAGAGACACATGTCCCAACACAAACTATGTTTTGCTCAAACACAAGATATTGTGCTTAAGATAGGGGAAATTGTAAATTTAATAGCCTGTTATATAAAGGAAGTCACTAGATGATCTACTGGTCTTTTCTGGCCTTTAACACTATGAATCTATATATGAGATTACATTTGTAATCAGAAATGAAGTGCCCATCTTTTAAAAAGGGAAGGACAATCCAGGGAACTATAGACCAGTCAGCATTACCTCAGTCCCTGGAAAAATCATGGAGGGGATCCTCAAGGAATCCATTTTGAAGCACTTGAAAGAGCGGAAGGTAATCCGGAATAGTCAACATGGATTCACGAAGGGCAAGTCGTGCCTGACCAATCTGATTAGCTTTTATGATGAGGTAACTGGTTCTGTGGATATGGGAAAGTCAGTGGATGTGATATACCTTGACTTTAGCAAAGCTTTTGATACGGTCTCCCACAATATTCTTGCCAGCAAGTTAAGGGAGTATGGATTGGATAAATGGAGTATTGTGTCCAGTTCTGGCCTCCCCCTCCCCCCCATAGAAAGGATGCGGATGCATTGGAGAGGGTCCAGCGGAGGGCGACCAAAATGATTAGGGGGCTGGAGCGCATGACCTATGAGGAGAGACTGAGGGATTAGTGTTTGTTTAGTCTGCAGAAGAGAAGAGTGAGGGGGCATTTGATAGCAGCCTTCAACTTCCTGAAGGGAGCTTCCAAAGAGGACGGGGAAAGGCTGTTCTCAGTAGTGACAGATGGCAGAACAAGGAGCAATGGTCTCAAGTTACAGTGGGCGAGGTCTAGGTTGGATATTAGGAAAAATTATTTCAGTAGGAGGGTGGTGAAGCACTGGAATGGGTTACCTAGGGAGGTGGTGGAATCTCCATCCCTAGAGGTGTTTAAGTCTCGGCTTGACAAAGCGCTGGCTGGGTTGATTTAGTTGGGATTGGTCTTGCTTTGGGCAGGAGGCTGGACTTGATGACCTCCTGAGGTATCTTCCAGCGCTATGATTCTATGATTCGTACTGTGTGTATGCTTCCTGAAATACGTTTTATTTTCACTTCTGGGGCCTAATTGGGATTCCTGGATATCTATTCCCTGGATATATTATACATGAAAATATTCTGATTTTCTTCAGGTTGCTCTGACTAGCAACACTTTGTAGTTGGCCCCAAGATTGGGGCAAAAGCAAACAATTTCTTAGCTGTGCCAAATCCTTCTTAGATATAGGCCAGGTTCTGGCCCTTTGTAATGAGAACAGGAAATTAATATGGTCCATAATGTACAACATGATCAAGTCCATATTGCATCCTTGATATTACATGAACATTATTTCTTTGATTTTTTTTTAGGTGTTCTAAATAAAATAAAAGGGTTAAGTGTTCTGGATTCATTGATCTCATACTTTAAAATAAACAAACCAAACAGAATTGAGGTAGAGAATAATCAGTTAGACTTCAGACTAGGAAAATTCTGTGAAGAGGTAGCAATCGACTAGCAATGTCAGAGGTTAATTGGTTAACCGATAAGAGGACGTGCTGATGGGGCTGTGGGAGTTTAACTGTTAACTGGAACTGATAAACTGATGCTTATTGCCAGTATCCTATGGAGCCCATTTAACTGTGTAACTGATGGAATGGTAACTAGTTACATGGCTTGTATTTTTAAACCCTTTTTACATCCTTATAATCAAGAAATGCACTGCATTTTGCCTCTTAACTCGATTTTAAAGGTGTGCTCTTCCCACTCTATGCCTGAAGCCCAGTAAATCTCTCCTCATTTCTGCTTCTTAAAATTTAAAGTTTTTTTTCTTGAGCATGTTTAAAAAAGATAGATTGTTCTTTAAGTCAAGGGCCATTCTTTGGTAAATTAGTAAATAAGGTATGAATTATTGAATGACTGGGTTATTATCATGGGAGCAACAGTCTTGAATTGATGATAAAGCCTAAACTAAACACTCAGAAACAAACATGATCACAAGACCTTTAGGATATGCAGACTGACTGTTTAAACATAAAAATCATTTGCTGCCTGAAAGAGTTAAAATAACCAAGATGGATTATACTTGTAATACATATGTGTTCTCTTCACCCAAGTTGCTATCTCGTCCTGCAATTCACAAAATGTGATTGTGTGTCTCATGTTATTTGCGTACTGATAACCAAGCCAAGGTTTTGAGGAATTGATGGTTATCTTTAAGATTTTTTTTTAACAGAAATGAGCCATGTGCTGATGTGTTCTCCAGCACTGTCATAGGGAATTGAGGAAAAACATTGTGAGTGCCATTAATGACTTACCTATAGGGATTTATCATTTTTAATTTCAGAAGGTGGGGAAAGCTGCTACTGGAGAGATTGTTCTAGTTTTGATTTTGACAAATAAGGAAGAACTGGTTGAAAATTTGAAAGTGAAAGGCAGCTTGGGTGAAAGATCATAATACAATAGTTTGTGGTTCTGAGAAATGGGAGAAGGGAAAATAGTACAATAAAGACAATGGATTTCAAGACAGCTGATGTAATTAAACTCAGAGAATTGGTAGGAAAGAGCCTTTGGGAAGCAAGTCCTAAGGGGGGAAAAGAGTTTGTAGTTTTTCAAAGATAGGGCATAAGAGCAAATTATCCCACTGCTTAGGAAAGAGAGGAAGTATGGCAGTAGACCACTTAGCTTAACCAGGAGAATTTCAATAATCTGAACACCTT
Source organism: Pelodiscus sinensis (assembly GCF_049634645.1). NCBI lineage: Eukaryota > Metazoa > Chordata > Testudines > Trionychidae > Pelodiscus > Pelodiscus sinensis. The sequence continues at coordinate 20,089,748 of NC_134720.1, read as the reverse complement.
CCCCCCTCCAAAAAAAATCCTCCAAAAACAATCTGTTGGGTCTCGGGAAGGTTTGGGAAGTAGCATGGGAACAGAAGAGCAGGTAGCCTGATTTAGCTCCACTGCACTACTGCACTTTTTGTTTGCAGCCTTCCCATTTTGGCATCAGTTGTCTCTGGGGCTATGTCTAGACTATGTCCAAGGAATGTGTCTGCTCTTCTACTTTTTTTTGCAGAAGAGAAAACATGTTCCTTAGACGTAGTCTAGACATAGCCAAGTGACAGAAAAGCCTCTTCCGCAAAAGCGACAGGAAAACGTCTTAGTCTAGACCTAACCTGGGAGATAGAGGAAACTCCTGGTGAAACTGGGAGAGTTGGCATCGCTGTTGCATGCCTCGGGGGGAGAGGGTAGCAGTGAAAATTAGGATGAGAGGCTAAAAAAGGGAAGGAAAGTTTAAAACTACTTAGGCAAGTTAGATATTTTTATAGTTGCCTGGGCCTGCATGAAATGCATCCTAGAGTATGCAAGGAGCTGACTGAGGAGATATCGGATCCATTAGTTATTGTCTTTGAAAAGTCACAGACGACGAGTGATATTCCAGAGGACTGGAAAAGAGCCCTCTACAGAGCTCTGTGAGAATACATTCATATCCCGTGGACAGGGGCTGCTGCTGCCAGGGCTGTCTGTGGCGAAGAGAGGCTGTTGGACTCAGTGCGAGCCGGAACCCAGCAGTTCCAGCACATGCTGATTGCTGTGCCTCTGCATTTTAAATGTAGTAAGAAACCAGCAGCTCTTACTGCATTTAAAATGCAGAGCCACAGGGTGGGTGGTAGCCGGAGCCAGCGCGAGCTACTCCCGCTGTGGCTCTGCAGAGCGGTCCTATCAACTATACAATTAGCTTAATAACCGCATTTTAATGTCCTTACTTCTGTACCAGGAAAGATAATGGAGCAAATAATTAAGCAATCAGTCTAAAGATAATAAGGTGATAAGTAGCAGCATGGATTTGTCAAGAACAGCTTGTATCAAACCAACCTGATAGCATTCTTTGACAGGGTAACAAGCCCTGTGGATAGAAGGGAAGCAGTAGATGTAGTGTGTCTTGACTTTAGTAAGGTTTTAGATAAAGTCCTGCATCACCATCTCATCTCATTAATAAATGCAACTTAGATGGGAAATGCAACTTAGATGGAGCTGTTGTAAGATGGGTGCATAACTGGTTGGAAAACTGAATTCAGAGACTACTTATCAATGGTTAACAGTCACGCTAGAAGGACATATTCAGTGGGATCCTGCAGGGAATCAGTTCTGGATCTGGTTCTGTGCAATATCTTCATCAGTGATTTAGATAATGACATAGAAAATACACTTATAAAGTTTGTGGACGATATCAAACTGGGAGGGGTTGCAAGTGCTTTGGAGGACAGGGTTAAAATTCACAATGATTAGGATAAACTGGAGAAATAGTGTGAAGTGAATAGGAAAATTTTCAATCAGAACAAATTCAAAGTACTCCTCTGAAGCAGGAACAGTCAGCTCCACACATACAAAAGGAGTGTTGTAAAACGAGATCTGGGGGTCATGTGGACCACAAGCTAAACATGAGTCAGTGTCCTTTTTTGCAACATTGTTAAGCATCATTCTGGGATTGATCAGCAGGTGTGTTGTAAGCAAGACACAAGAAGTAATTCTTCCACTCTACCTGGGTCTAAGCTTCATCTGGAATAATGTATCCAGTTCCAGGTACCACATTTCAGGAAAGATACGGAGAAATTGGAGAAAATCCAGAGAAAAGCAACAAAATTACTAGTTTCTAGAAATCATGACCTATGATGGAAGATTGAAAAAATTGTGTTTGTGTAGTATAGAAAAGAATTTAGTGAGTGGGGACACAGCAGTTTTCAAGTACATAAAATATTGAGAAAAATTGTTCTCTTTCACTTCTGAGCATAGGACAAGAAGCAATGGGCTTGAATTGCAGCAAGGGAAGTTGAAACATTTACAAAAACTTTCTAACTGTTAGGTGATTAAGCACTAGAATTAATTGCCAAGGGAAGTTATGGAATCTCAGTCATTGGAGATTTTAAAGAGCAGGTTAGAGAAACACTTGTAAGGTATTATCTGGCAATCCTTAGTCCTGCCTTCAGTGCAGGGGACTGGATTAGATGACCTCTCAAGGTCCCTTCCAGTCTTATGATTCTGTGACAAAGATCTATCTAGATAGATTTCTACTGGCTACATACCTGTGTGTATGTATTACTTGAACTGTAAATTACCGTGTCATATGGTAGTAACATAAATTGTGGTTTTGGCCAAATCTCTATGCTTTTGTTCAAACTACTGCAATGTTGGTTTGGAGATTTGCAATCACTCACATGGAGCATACTCACTTCTTGTGATCTGCAGCTTATGAAGGATGTAAAAGTGTGTGCACACCACTTACTCAGCACCAGCTTTTGGATGACCCAGTAAAATATAAATCATTCCAGTTTTCGGAAATATGCAGTGTTAATCTATGTGCAGAATCAAGCCTGTTACTGATTTCTATTGACTAGAAAGTTTTGCATTGTTTTAAGTCCATGTATTGTTTGTTTATTTTTTTTCTGCATCGTACACTGCTCTTCATGTATCTAAAGTGAAGATAACTAACCTCCCCCCCCAACATATCTGTATTTTCCTCTGCATTCTACTGCAATATGCATCATAATATTTATACATGGTTGCATTCTGATTATACTGTACTGGCCCTCTGTATGTTTGTGTGTGTGGTGTCCTCTAATAGTTGGCCTAAAAGAGAAAAAGGAACCTATTGTAACATGCACTAATAGCTACTGGAGTTTTCCTTAGTTTATCTGCTAATAATGTTAGTGTTCCCTCGCTGCTGCTTTAAAATATTTTAATAATTTGTATAACTACTGGCAAGTCTGAATGTCATATTGTGTTATGTCTATTTTTAAAATATGAATTTCTAAGTCTTTGAAATAGTCTCCTTTTGAATGTTTTTGTTATAAATTAAGATTTGAAACAGGTAGTAGAAACCTTAGGAAGAAAAATGCTTTCACATTTGTCTGTGGGACTCTGGCAGAATATAAGAGACTTTCCCTAAACGAATTTGTCCCAGGTTTTACACAAAATTGCTAAGATAGGAGTTTGGCGTCCCATCGCTGTCCTTTATCTACATTGGTGTATCTCCCATTAACATGATGTTGATTATATTCAGTAGAGTTTTTTGTTACTTTAATAGCGTGTCTTAGGGAATTAATTAATGCTTACAGTTAACTGGAACACTAGAGTAGAAATTTTACAGTGGGCTTGTATATAACTAGTTTGCATATCATGGTTCTGATCCCAGTTTCAGGTCTCTGTGTTCAGATCTCATTACTCCATTGTAATTCCCACTAATATGGCCCCAAGTTTTGTCTCAATAGGGGGTGCAGGATCAATATTTTAAAGGGTAACTTTAGAAATATATTTTTTTACAATGATGTGCTTATAGCTGCTGGTTTTTTTTTACCTTAGCTCAATAAAGTTCACAATCCAGAAATAAACTTGGAAGTCTTGTAGTAATGGATACGTTTTATTTGTTCATAGGCAACATTTTTCTGTGACTGTGAGGATCAATATATGGGTGCTTTCTGTGAAGAATTTAATGCCTGTCAAAGCAGGCCCTGTCAGAACAATGGAACCTGCACTGATGTAACACAAAAACATGATGGGAAAAATTTCACCTGCACTTGCCCTAATGGTATGTTTTCATGGTGCTTTGAATAATGTATTTCTGTTTTAATATTCTCTGCATATCTTTTGCAACAGCGTGTTTTCTGTATCTTTAGTGAGAGGAAAGGAAGCAAGGGGGAAGATGCTGTAGAAACATACAAGCTAGTGCTACCGAGACCACTTGATGTAGGTCTTACCTTTCTGATTGTTGTCCCAATCAACAAGACTACTCTCAGTTGTAAGAATTACATATTATCAGGAAGAGTTTGTAGATTCAGGGCTCAGACTTTGCTGCCTAAAACTGTTATGTTATTTGCTTTTTGGTACACACTTGAAATGATTCTTTTGAGTAATTAATATTAAGTGGTAGACATTTTGTCCCTCAGACTAGTCAAATAAAAGAGGGATTTCTATGCAAACCATGCAGCTAATAGATTGTTCATACTATTAATTTAAAATAAAAATTTGAAAAAATGTTATAAAATGTAAAAGGTTAATTGAGTAACGTGTGGTTTGGTTAATGATTAAATGTATGTGTTTTAAGTTGCTTTGAAATTGCTTCCCAAGCATTTTTTTAGCACTTAAATGAATATCGGCATCTTAATTGGAATTAAAATTAAACTAAATATGACGGTCATAGCTGAATGCCAGAGGATAACTTCATGTAATTATTGTTCTGTGCTGGTGGAAAATCCTTCTTATAGAATTGGCATGATTGAAATGTAGTGCTTTCATGTCTCACATTTCAAAGCCACTAAGTTCTTTGCATAGTTCTTAGACAAAGCACTTCAGTAGACATTTTCCAAAATTATTTTGATTAGTTTTAAATAAAAAACAGACTGGAAGAATCTTAACAACATTAGATCATTTATTTTTATTTCTTATAAATGTTTTACCACACATTTTCAATATAGGAAATTGGCTGTTGATACATCAGATTATTTTTAAAGCCCTAATACTAAGAATGGAAGTGGAATTATCTGAAAAAAAGAAGATATAATAGAGGGGTAGGCGAGATTAGTATTGGAAGTTATTAAAAGTGGCTAGTTTTATAAAGATGTTGGCTATATTTTGATGTCTGTGTTGTGGCATGAAAATATCTAAAGATAGAATTTAGCCCTGAGGGCTCATCTATTGAAATTTTTGATACTGTGGAACATATTCGGTAAATACTCCAATCATTAAGTTCCTTTTGTTGTCAATGGATGTTCCACACATATAAAGCTTACAGAGTCAAGCCCCCAAATGGTGCATAATATAGACATTAATAATTAATTCTGAAGGTAGTTGAAACCTTAGGATGCAAGTCAGATGGAATCAGTAATCAATTGAATAGGCGCAATAGATTATTCAAAGTGGCTTTATAACGAGCACTGTTGCTTCAGTGTAAGGGGATTTGTCTGTGGCTTAATTCAGACATATCAGCATCAGTATCACTCTATCCAAACCACAATCTATTCTGTTCATTCCCTCTGAAGCACCTCGCATTGGCCACAATTGAAGACAGAACACTGTCCTAGATGGACCTTGGTTGGTATGTAATCAGAGTAGGGGAAATGACCTGGATGTCCATTTGCCCCACTAAATCCCAACTCTTGTATTAGCAACATGGGATGCTGGCAGTCAGCTCAAGCTCGAGCTAGGGATGTAAGGGACTAGCTGACAATCCGATAAGCAAAAGCTTATTGGATAGTAGACTAGTTGCTTACCTCCTCCCCCTTGCTGCCTCTATCAGGGGAGAGGCAGGAGCCGGTGATGGGAGGAAACTGGCCCCCAGCACCATATCACGGGGGCAGGAAATTGCATTGACTAGCTGATTAATTGATCAAACTGAATGTAACATCCCTAGCTCGAGCAAGCTTCTGACTGTCCTAACTTATGCTAGGGTACCAACCCAGAAATTGTGGAATACAAAGATGCCTTCAGAGAGAGCTATCTTGCATCTCCACCTGTTATCTCCTTCACTGCTCAGAAACTGGCAGTCATTTCAATGATTTAATAATGAACTCCACTAAATCTGCTGCTTTTTCTGCCTCTGGACTTCCAAACCTTTTCTCCCTTTGCTTAGTTTAACTGTTTTGTAAGTGCAGCCCAAAATATTTCTATATGGGTTTCATTGAATTACCTGGATTTATACTTACCTCATACCAGAAATGAGATATGACCTCCCTATACACATATATTTCCCCCCATTATATTTCATAAATATACAGATAGATCCAACTATCTCTTTCGTGAGTAAGATATGTAAATATAGTTAAGTCATGCTTTAAATTCTATTAACTGCAAAGGACATTTAAGAAGAGAAAAATTAGGCTGGAACTGAACTTGAAATTAGGGATTTTTGAAATCACTCATAGTTAAGGTCATAATGGATGCAATGTATTCAGAATTCATTAACCATAAAATAGTCCATAACTTGGAGAAGAAACACACATATTTTATATACTGTCTAGAGACATAAGCATATAAATACCCTGAAATTCATATTTAAAATTTAATATCAGACTAAGTTACTTTCATGTGATTCTATTTTGTAAAGGGCAATCAGTAATAACTCTTAAACAAAAATTATTTATTTATAAGGCAAAAACAAAGATCCAAATTCTGCTCTTTAGTTCCCATTATTTTAGTCATATAGAAACTTGAGCCAAAACTGTCAATGGAACTTGTTTGAGTAGTGGTGTGTACATTTAACCCTTAGATAGGTTCAGAGATTTGCTGTGTTTGGGCTTGTAGAAGTATGCAAAAATTCTTGTATTTACCCTAAACTTACTTGAAAGGGTGGCTGATTATATCATCCGTTTACCCACCTAAACGTCCCATTGAAATGTAATCCTCTTATTTGAATCTTTTTGGCTGAGCTATTGAATAATGAAGCTCTCAAGAAAGTTTCTGTATGAGATTTCTATAATATAATGGTTTTAGTTGGGTTATGTTTCAATAATCCCACAAGTAATTTATATTTCATATTATTTGTGATATTTCCGATGCCAGACAAAACTAGGAAGTTTAGAACTGATTTTTTTCTTAAATTAACCAAATATGATAGATTCTTTCTCTAGCTGATCACCACTCTTCCTAACTTCCTTTAAAAGAGAGAGACAGAGAGAGAGTAGAAAAATCTTTGGTTTTGAATTTTAGAGATGATTTTAGGTCAGCTTTTACTTTATCCAACCCACTTCACACATCATTATTTCATGTAAGTGACAAATTGGATAAGCACGAATTTTGGAAATGTTGATGGCTTGCATTGTTGAATATCTTATTTGCAGATTTAAAAACAATTCTGTGATGGAAGTGACCTAATCATCTTCTATTCTACATAGGACTACATTTGGGAAAGATTTATTAATTTGTGCTATCATCATATAGAATGAATAAAGATTTTCTTGTCCCAAGATATAAATCCAGAATTTGGGGAAAGTGAGAGATGCTGCATTATCAGTATGTTTTCTTCCATCGGGACGCTTCCCCCATGTAATCCATTACCTCCTCCTAGAGACTAGTTGCTATGTTTGCTCTTGTGAACTCTCCTCTTATCATGAGGCCTAATAGATCTTCCTTTGCCACGAGGGACATTGTGCATCAAGCTCCTGTGGAGTGACAGAAAGATATGTCTGGCACATCTTCACAAGAGATCCCAAAGATCATTGCTATGAGGAACATTTGAAGGGTTTTTGACAGAACTTTTTTTTTTTAACCAATAAAATCCCATCCTATCAAAATGTTCCACAGAAATGTTTGTTTTGACAAAAATTTAAGCTAGAGGTTTTTCAGTACAGAATTTCTGGTAAAAATTGGAAGAGGGAAGACAAGAGACTGAGCCCAAGAGCTGGGATTTGGTCCTTGGTACCCCCCACATTCTAGATGAATGCCCTGACCACTAGGCTAGTCTGGGGCTCTCTGACTCTCTCTCCTGTTCTTTTCATGAGAAATTTCAGAAAGTCTGAATTTTGTTTTCCACCCAGCCCTAATTGATGCCTGCATGATATTTATTGTCAGCTCACCTATTGAAGAGTGATACTCCATCTCTTAGGTTCCATGTGTGTCAACAAGACAAATATTTGTATTATTAGATATACTTAATTACCATAGAATCAATATATTCATATAGTATAAATCTCACTATCTGCTTCTTTTAAACAACTAGCCCTTAATGTCTTCAAAAACTCTTATTGGGGCAAAGCATCTTTGCCCCTTCTTTACTTTCAGGCAGTGGCTAAACTGCCAGAATCTAGCCCCAGAAATTTTCGAGTCTCCATTATTTCTAAATCCCCTGTAACTAAAATAATAAATAATAATAATATATATTAGGAAAAGTTCTTCCTACTTATTCCTTAATCTGAGTGTTAACCCAAGAAAAAGAAGTTTTATTGAAACCATAAAGATCTGTGTATTATGTAAGAGCCCAGTTTCTGTAGAAAAGCATAAATACTGTATTTCCAATCCATTAATTTTGAACCATGAAAGCAGAAATCTATTTTATGTGAAACATTTATTTTGACCTATTTTTTCATAAAACATTACTTCCATAAAATCATATATTAGATTCTATTGCATTTTAAGCATTACCATTTTCAGTTCAGTTCAATTCTGTATTGTTATGAAGCCCTTATGGTTGTGACTAGAAAATGGGTCAGTTCCCATTGGGAAAAAATTGCATTATATCACAATTATAATTTTCCCCCTAGAAAAGCATTGTTCCTCTCTGAGTCATGGTAACACGTACGGCACACTGAACACTAGTGAAAATGCTCCATTTCCACAAAGGCAGGCATCACTGCTGTGCTACAGTGATTTTTAAGCCAGTTTCTTATATCTCCAGTAGTCCAATTATAACTTTCCTTTTTCGATATAGACTTGACCCTGCCAGATCCTGAATGGCCTCAACTCAATATACATTTAAGAATATCACCTTGCAGTGTTGGGCCCTAAAATGATTAACTTCATGAGAAGGCATATTTATTTTAGATAAAGATGTCAATTTTATTTAAGGCATCACAGCAACCTCTCTTAATAGCTAATTAAAATTAAAACAATGTTGAAATTGATCCATAATAATAAGAAATCATAAATTAGAATACCTAACTCTTATATAGAAATTTTCATCTCTATCCTTATACTTATGTTTTCCATTGCAGTACTATCTGAGACCCTTATCATCTTTCCTGTCTTTATCTGTTTGTTTTCACAGTTCTCTTGATAGGTGGTGCTATTACCCATCTTTTTGTGAGGGCAGTCATATTAGAATGCTTGCCCTTCCTCCTTAACCATGATTACTTACATTTTTCCTATTACTAAATGAGGGAAAATTACAAAATAAATGTAATCTTGTTTTAATTCAGAACAAATAATGTTTGTTTTGAATTAAAACGCTCATGAACAGGGCATTATAAGAGTAATATCTGAGCAAAAAAGAAAAACACTTAACAAAACTGGATCATTTAAAAAAATCATTTGTTAACCATAAAGCTTTTACAGATCCTTATCTATAAGCATTATTAAGAGCCTTTTTACAGAGACTTAGATGACCTTAGAAACAATTTTAAATTAGTTTACAGATAGTTTCAGAATACTCCTTCTTGATCTTTTAGTTAGTCTCAAGATACAGAAATTTGCCTTAGAATTCCAAGTTCTCTTAGGCTGTTGAGGTTGTCTCAGGATTTCCCTTTTCAGTCCTACCATTCTGCACTTCAGATGACCAACTATGAATGTGGAATCTTCCTCTTAACTCCATATAAGATAGAGCATTCAAACACTTGCTTGGTTTGCTGATTTCCCCAAACCAAACGTAAGAGATGTTTGATAGATTTTTTTAATGTATTTGTCTTTATAACACGCTCTAAGGTAGGGCAGTGTGATTATTCTTATTTAACAGATGGGGAATTGAGACACAGTGGCTGAGTCTAGATTGGCATGATTTTCCGGAAATGCTTTTAACGGAAAAGTTTTCCATTAAAAGCATTTTCGGAACATAGCTTCTAGATTGGCATGGATGCTTTTCTGCAAAAGCACTTTTTGCGGAAAAGCGTCCGTGCCAATCTAGACGCACTTTTCCGCAAAAAAGCCCTGATCGCCATTTTTGCGATCGGGGCTTTTTTGCGGAAAACAAATCTGAGCTGTCTACACTGGCCCTTTTGCACAAAAGCTTTGTGCAAAAGGGACTTTTGCCTGAACGGGAGCAGAATAGTATTTCCGCAAGAACCATTGATTTCTTACAGTAGGAAGTCAGTGCTTTTGCGGAAATTCAAGCGGCCAGTTTAGATAGCTGGCAAGTTTTTCCGGAAAAGCGGCTGATTTTCTAGAAAAACTGGCCAGTCTAGACACAGCCAGTGAGACTCAGGGTAGATCAACACTACCACATATGTTGATATATAACTTATGTTGCTTAGGGATGTGAAAAAGCCACCCCCTGAGCAATGTAGAGTGACCTAAGCTGTCTGTACCAGCACTGTGTCAATGGGAGATGCTCTTCTGTCCAATATTGGAGGTCAAGTAATTATGCCAAAGAGGGAGCTCTTCCCCCCCCTCAGCCTAGAATGTTTTCACCGGACACACTGCAGTGGCACAGCTGTGCTGATGTAGCACATCTAGCATAGACTAGCCTTCAATTACTTGTCCTGGATCACACAGGAGCAGGGACTTAAACATAATTTCTCATGTCCTAGGCTAGCACCCTAGCCACATTGAAGTGAGACATATGTACTCTAGATCAGCATTTGAAATGGATTTGTCCTAGGAGTGCCGGAACAATTTTTGTACTAGAGTGCAAAAAGCCATTGACCCAAACTGTAAACCCCGTATATAATGGAAATCACTTCAAGCTAGCACCCTTAGTTCCAGCACCTGAGTGTGTCATTTTGAGTCACCACAATAATTCCAAGTGGATTGTTGTCAAATCAATGAAATTATTCTGTAGATACTCAACATCTCTTAAGTGCATTTTACAGGGATAAGTAATGTAATATATTGCATTTGCCTCTAATAAGCTGCAAATGGAGTGAGAGAGGAACAAAAGACACTTCTTTAGAGCATTTCTAATATCATGAGCCAAAATGCTGTTCCTATTAAGGTCAGTGGGAACATTGCCATTGATTTCATTAGTGCCAAGGCTGAGTCCATAATTATGACAATTCAGTCTTACTTAATTTTTCTTACCCTGCCTTGATGTTATCCTTTCATGTTTTCAAAGATTTTTTTGTTTCCATCTGTTTCTTGTCTTGTACTGTGCATCACTCTCATTCTTAGGCTCACACATTCTCTTTGGGGGCAAATTCAGTTATGGGATAAATGGGTTCAACTCCAGTGAAGCCAGTGGAGTAGGACTAATTTGTGCCATTGAAGAATTTAGCCATATTTCTTCATACATTTGTTAAGATATGTTGAGTTTGGTTTTCTAGGGGGTTTTTGTCTTGGAAATTTCTGTCTTTATTTTCTAAAACATACTGTTTTTGTAGTAATTGGAATGACTTTTTCATCTTAATGTTCACTAGATTTTCTGCTAGAACATATATCAGTATATCAAGAAATGAAAAGTGGAAACTGGTGGTCTTTATTTAATTTCTTTTAGAAAAGATGCCAACAAATTCCCTTTACTGCATGTTTGAAGCTAGTAGAGGAAATGGAAAATAAAAATAGAATATACTATAATCTCCTCATTTGAAAATGTTCAGGACCCACAGTATCTGTGAAGTACCATGTTGCCATAACCTTGCTGCACGAAAATAGTACAGAGATTTGTAAGAGCACAAAATGAACAGTCACAAGGATTCTTAAAATGATCTGACTGATAAGCTGCATTTTTGTAGTATGACTCATTTAGGAAACTGTTAATTTGCAGCATTCATTATTGGCTATTAAAGACAAAAAGAATATTTTACTTCAGTTAAAAAACATGCAGTGTAGTTATTAATTAGATGGAATATATTTTCATAAAACTGACAACAAGGTGTCATCTTTATCATGTGATTTGTTCTAGGTTATTATGACAATTACAAGAAACCCAGATGATTATTTTAGCAAGCTACAGAGCCTTGCAATTTCACGTCTCTCATTTAGCTAATGTTTTAATGATCACATAGTGAATTCCAATGTAATATTATTTTCACAAACTTACGCTTCGGAAGATGGGCTTAACTGAAAATGAAGTAAGCATGTTGAATATTGCACTATGCTTCAGAAAAATAATCCTACAAATGTGAAAGTGAACTTGTAACAATAGAATATGTATATCAGAAGCAAATGAGTTTGCCAACTGTGCTCCTAGTGCTTATTGTCCTTTATAAGTATTATATTCTTTAAGTGCTCATCACCATTACCAGTCATGGATACTGAAATTCACTGTTTGTCTGGACATGGTAACAAACAGTGTTAATGCAAGCTTCCTCTCATTGCTCTAGTATGTAACCCAGCCCTGAACCCAGAACCACCTATAAGAGATTTCTTCGTTTCTTTGTTGAACTTAGCTGCCAGTTGTCAAGTTCATGCAGATACTACAGAATTATCCTGGATTCACATTTGAGAAAACAGGAACAGAATTTGGCTCACAATATCATTTAAAAATGCAAAGAAAATGTAGGAAAGAGGAAAATCTTATAATTCTACATCAGATAAAATTTCTGGCAGCTTTGGGGCCAAACTCAATGCTGAGTTGCACCTATTCAAGCCTATTGATTTAAGTGTAAGTCTGACCCATATATGTTTTTAATGTTTTTAAATAAACAATTCCCTCTGAGGCTCAGAAGTAGGAATCAATGACAGTCACTCAATGTATGCACAAATAATTCAAAATGACTAGTCCTGTTTAAAGTCTCCCTAGAGGATTTTTGTGTTCGGATTCAAAATAAATTTGAAATTCTTTTGATGTACATTGTGGTTGCAGAACCCTGTCCCCCCACTAATATAGTCAGAATATTGCTGTAGGTAAAATGCAATTTGATAGTATCACTATATTTGAATTTTGATTTATATTGCTAAAACCAAGTTGAGGTTCTTATTAATTGAATGTTTTAATGAATTGAATATTGAGAGATTGTCATGAATACTGTTTCTCATGTGCGAGTAATATTATTCAAGAAAAAATAACTTAGAGCTATTTGAATGATATAATGTCAAATTTAGTAATAAAACCTTAATTTCTCTTCACTTTTTAAAATGTTTGAATGTGATGTAGGTTATACTGGAGAACTATGTCAGTCAGAGATTGATCACTGCAGCCAAGAGCCATGCAGAAATGGAGGTACCTGCTTTTCCAACATCAGTGGATTCAGTTGTCAGTGTCCAGAAGGTAAACAGAAACATCTTCTCATTATAAATCATACCTCTTATCAGCATTAACAAAGTTGTTGTTGCATGGGATGTATTTTGATGATGTAACTTTTTAGTTAAATGAAAATTTATGTAAAGCTACACTGACAGGACATCAGCTGAACTGGATAGATTTCCAGATTAGAAATCTTTGCATCACCATTATAAATTATATCCAAATCATGTTTAAAGTTCAATGTATATACTGAGTATAGTTCAGTGTAGTCTCCATGTTCTGTCAATCGCTTCTATCTGGAAATCAGGCTAGAGCTCTCATTAGAAAAGGACATAAAATTCTTAAGAAATGTACAGTTGTTCCTGATTAAAGAAAAGGAAAAGCCAACGTCTCGTGTTATTTTGAGATATCTGCTTCTATTCCTAAATAAAGTAGAAAGTTTATAGGAGTAGACTTTTTTAATTAATTGAACATTTTCTAACCCCTGAAAAGATTTGATCCTTTCTGTTTTTATTTGAATTGGTGTATCTGTCACTGTTTGAACATTTTGAAATCATTTTTATCAGTAAACACTGTAAATGTTAACTCTATGTAATGAGGATGTTGTGACAGTGAAAGTGTATCTTTTTTCTAGCATTATGCTACCTGCAATGGCTGGTTGCATAACTTATCGGTAGTGAAAACTTTCAGTTACGAAGTTTTCTATTAGTCATCCATACCAAATGATAGCTAAGATTGCTGTCCAGGGCTAATCGTATTTCCTCTCCTAAATCACCTATAGTTTTTTATTCTTCCAATACTCTTTTATATAGTTGAGTTTATTTTTAGGCAGAAGTATTTTTGATAATCAATAATTACTTCTCTTGAAGAAATAGGCACCTGCTTAAAATTGAAAGGTTATTGCAATTGCTTCAGACTTGCTTTTCTCTTTCTCTGCCATCAGTTGCTCTGAGTGACCCACTTGATGGCTGTGTTGAATTTTGAGTCAGCAGTCTAAATCTTGCATTTTAGAAGAACAATTGAAAATTGTTGTATAAATAGTATCAGAATTCAGTGAGACAATCATAAGATGTTGGGACTTGGCCAAATGTAGGTTTACTTCCTAATAACATTTGTTCAGGTATCTTAGCTAAAAGTAAATCTTATTAGTAAGAACAGTAATTATGAAAAACATCTATTGGTTAGATAATATTTGCTGGTTTTGAAGGTGACATTCATTTGTGTGTACAATGTAACTAAATACATGCTAATACTGGCCAATTAGCAGCCCTGAGTCAGTGCCTTAGCACAAAACTGGTGGAACTCCCCAAAGATCTCATAAGTTTTGTCCCCTAAGGGCAGTAGTACTGAGAATGGATGCAAGCCACTATCCACCTCTGTGATGGGGGCTATCATTCTGACTCAGCACCTTGATGGAGACATCAGCACCCTCACATTCCCTACATAAGAAAAATCCACTTGGGCCAGGCTACCTATGAGATTTAGTCCTCCTGGAGGTGATATGGGCCAATAAGGAGACAGCAGGCCAGTTAAGAAAGCTTGCCTGCTTCCTCTGAGGTGTGAAACTGAGGCAAAGTAAGCGTTCTTCTGTGTTAATCCAGTGTTCCATGTCCAGTTTGGGTATGTCTAGACTACATGCCTCTGCCGACTGAGGCATGTAAATTAGACATACCGACATAGTCAATGAAGTGGGGATTTAAATATCCCCCGCTTCATTAGAATAAAAGTGGGCGCCGCATTGTGCCGGTTCAGCTGTTTGTTAGCACGAAGCAGCAGTCAAGACGGGGATTGGTCGGCAAGGAAAGCCTTTTTCCGACCGATCCCTTATGCCTCATGCAACGAGGTTTCCAGGATTGGTCAGCAAAGGCTTTCCTTGCCAACCGATCCCTGTCTTGACTGCTGCTTCGTGCCAACAAACAGCTGAGCCGGCACAACGCGGCGGCCACTTTTATTCTAATGAAGCGAGGGATATTTAAATCCCCACTTCATTGACTATGTTGGTATGTCTAATTTATATGCCTCGGTTGGCAGAGGCATGTAGTCTAGACATACCCTTTGGGTCCTGGGTTTAAAAGCACTTGAGTGAAGCATCTGCCTTTTACATTTCTTTATTTAAAGCCAACCCGGTTATTTAATTGTTTAAAGATGGTATGCTGAGTTTACAGCACACTGCCCTGCTTTGGGGAGTAGTTATTACACCTTGCAAACTGAAGCAGGGAGAGCTTGTAATGCAGTGCTTCAACACAAGGAAGTGTAACAGTGGTGTGTGGAACCGCTTACACCGCACTTGTTTTGTTGTTGTGCTTAACTCCCAAAACTTAATTATGGTGATTGCAATTTCCCAAAAATACCTGCAGAAACCTATGCCAGCTGAACTTACTCTTTTCAACATCAGTGGTTTTAGATATCCGTGTGTGTGTCCACCTGATCCTACAGTCTGGTCAGTTTCTTTTCCTCTTAGTTATTATTTCTGCAGCTCTTTCTCTGTCACTAGGCCAGGAATGTCATTGACAACTATTCTCCAGTCACCAAAGAACTTGAAATAACTTTGATACTATGGCCTGTGTTTTATTTTGAGTATTCAGTTCTTTGATGCTGTAGTTTTAGTACTTTGACGTTTTTGTTAGTGTTTTGCCCTTTTGCTTCTTAGCAGTTGGATGCAATTTTCTGTGTCATTTTTTGCTTTGGTACATCATCCTCTTGCTTGTGTCTCTGAGGAAGCCTTTGCTCCGATTCCACTCCAGCCTTTGTTTTGTAACACCTTCAAGGAGTGTCTGTGCAGCATGGGCATCATTAACAGATATTCACATTTTCTCGGTCACTTCTCTGAAACCTCCTTTGTGAGGATGTCGGACCAAATTTCATGTCACTATGGGTACTTAAGTGTTTCAGAGAATCGCTCTGCTCTCTCCTAAAGGGACATCTGCCCACAAAGAGACCTCCATAAATCTGGCAAGAGGACAACCCAGGACACTTTCAAAGAGCGTTCCTTGAAGCAAAGATCTGAGTTGCAGTTGCCCCTGGCCTCTGGGTACCGCTGCTCTTGTTGGCACTGCTTGCATTGGTGCAGACCAGTGTTCCCTGCAAGCTGAATGCTTAAACGGCCCCCCAAGAGAGATTCAAACGTCACCCAACTGATTAGCAGAGCATCCACAGATGACCACAGTCAGCAGCATATATTTCTGTTGGTGATGCTCAGCTGCACATGCCTTGGTGCCCATAACAAAATTTATTCTGTACATGGATGGAAAAAATTAAAGGGAACACTGCCGCAGCTCTATATTTCCTCCATGTCCAACAGTATACGTTTTCAACCAAGGCAGGGGACAGAGAGGTGCACCTAGTCCATGGTGCTAGGCATTTGAGTGATGAAGTCATTACATAGCTGTGACAAGCAACACCTAGAGTAAGGCGCTCTCCAACACATCAGTGCCATAACCTCTGACTCCGGGCAGATATATGTCACTCTGCTCTGGTCTACACTAGGGAGTTATTTCGAAATAACAAGTGGAGCATCCATGCTACCAAGCCCATTATTTCAAAATAACGAACTGGTTATTTTGAAACAATAATTCCTCCTTTCCATGAGGAATAACACTTATTTCAAAATTGTTATTTCGAAATAGCCTGAGTGTGGGCACTCAGTTGCTGCTATTTCAAAATAATTGGCCTCCAGAGGCCTCTCACAGCTGCACCTGTGGCCGCTCTGGCCACACCTGACATCTCCACTGCTCCTCTTCTCCTGTGGAGCCTTTAAAGCCACGGGCTGCAGGAAAAGGGCTTGTGGCATATTCAGAAGCACCGTGCCACACCACAGCAGCACAGGAGCCTCGGCCGACCCCAGTGCTCCCTCTGAGCCCCCCATGGCTGCCAGCACTCCCCACAGCACCCCTAGTTGCCACTGGCCAGGGAAGCAAGTGGACACTGTCCTGGACTGTTGTAGAGATCCTGGATCTCATAGAGGTCTGTGGCAAGGTGAACAACCTCCAGGATCTCCACAGCACGAGATGCAACACCAAGGTCTACGGCCAGATGGCTGCCAGTCTAGCTGAAAAGGGACAGCCACGGACCCTCGATCAGGTATGCATGAAAATTAAGGAGCTCACGCAGTCAGGCAGGCCTACGATAAAGCCAGTGAGCAGCGAAGATGCTCAGGGATGGCACCGCATGTGTGCCACTACTGTTAACAGCTCAGAGCCAGTCACCTCGCTCTCCCTGTCATCATCAAGTCCAGTCTGGTGTTAGCTTCCAGGAGGGGAGGGGTTGTTGAGGACGAAGGGGAGGAGCAGGCCAGTCAGTCAACCATGCCTGCAATCAAGGAGTTGCTCCTCACCCTGGAACCAGTTCCCCCTTCTCAAGATATCGCCCAGGTGTCAGATGAAACCGGTGAAGGCACTTCAGGTGAGTTCTGTACCATTCCCTATACACATGTGGGTGCAGGCTGTGAGGAGTTGCACACTCCTCACTTGGCCTGGGTGGGTCACACAACAGCCTTTGCACATGGAGCACCAGTCTGGAGCATTCAGCCCCATGATGCTCTCACACAGGAACCCCTTGGTCCTTCTCACAAGGTCCCTGTAGAGACCTGCCTCACTCTGGCCTCTGTGATGGGATACCTTCCCATGACAAGCCACCACTAAGGAGTCTGGGTCTTGGAACCACACAGCAGTACTGCACACGGCACAGGGTCAGACCCGCATTGTCAGCATCCGCTCCCAGTCAAGTGCGGCAGTGTGGAGGAGACTGATCCTGTACATGGGAACCTGCTGTGGGAAGGAAGAGGCAGAGTACCCAGTAACACTCTCTCTGGCAAGCAACCTCTGCGGCTAATACACACCTCCCCCACTACCCTTCTTCCCTCAGCAGCAGAGATAGAAGTTCTCTCTCTGTGGAACACCGCCAGTGCCGGACCTGGCGTGTGTTGGACTCAGAAGGAGGCAAAGTCATCTCATTTCTCCCTTCTGCCCGCAGGCTCCTGGCCTGGTCAGCATCTTCCCCTGCTTATTTGTCCCTAGGCCCTGGGCATAGCAATGCTCCCTTAGGATGTGCCCCTTCAGGAAAGTTCCCGTTGTCTATGCAACAGATGGCCTTTCTCGAAACACATTGCTGTCATCTGATCTGAGACCTTCAGTGTCGGCTCAGAGATGAGGGCTAGACTTCATGCACAGTGTCTCTTGGGATGAGTGCCCTTGTAACTTTTCTTCACAGCTGGGCCAGCTGTGAGCATGGCACGTCCATCACCTCCCATGCCATCCTCCTAACTCCGTGGGATCTGCCGGAAAAAGAGAACCTGCAAAGACCTGCTGCAGGACCAGATGGCCTGCCTCCAGTCCCTCATCCGGGGGCTCGATGGCGAGCACCAGGAGTGGGTCCCTGTCTGGGAGGAGTGCCAGTCTGACTGGGAGTAGCAGAAGGCCACCTGGGACCAGATGTTGAGCCACCACAAAGCCATGTACTCCTCCCTCACCTCAGTGACGGAGCGCATGGGCTTGTGTATGGAGTGGGCCACCAGCACTATTTCAAAATAATTCTGTGCTATTTCAATGATTCCTTGCAGTGTGGATGCGCTATTTTGGTTTTGTTATTTTGGGAGTTATTTCAATTTTACTTATTTTGAAATTATTTCCTAATGTAAAGATGCCATGTGATTTTGTCAGGTCCCGCCTGGTCATTCTCTAGGTTGTCTTGAAAGGTGAAAAAGTCTGTCAGTCTCAGCATAAAAGGTTATTGGAGCTCTAAAAGCAGTCAAAGTTCTATCTATATGAAGATGAACACCCACGAACCAGAAACACAGTTCAGACAGCATATGATCATAGGTCTTGTTTCTAGCAGCCCTGACATTTCATGTGCCAGAGTTGTTGGTACAAATGGGGTTGAAAGCCTGCTAAAGCTCCTCCGTTATCTTATCTCTTTTCCAGCATGCTTTTGGATTTAAGATGAGCAAATAATAGGAAATATTGCAGAGTTTTAGGCTTTGGAGCCTTCAGGAAATGGATACTTTCAGTGAAAGTTTATGTTCCGTTTATGGTTCATCAGAGACTATATGATATGCTCAGATATCTAGATAACATTTTTAGAGCAAGTGATTTGTGCACTGGGATTTGTGTTAGTCTAGACTAGCATCCAGATTCGAATGACCTTGGGAAAACATTACTTTATGATTCTGTAAAGGATATGCATGTTACCATAAAGAACATGCACATACTCTCAAAGGCAGAGTGAGCTGAGATGAAATGAACAGAAAAAAGCACTCTTAGGGTATGGCAAAAATACATCCCTTTTTCAATAAAGGGACATATCGAAATTGTAAATGAAGCCAGGATTTGAATTTCCTGTGCTTCATTTGCATAATGGCTGCCACGGTTTTTTTTCAAAAAGTCCTTTTCAGAAAAAAAAAAACCGTGGTCAAGATGGGGACCTTTCGACAGAAATGCCCCTTTTCAAAAGATCCTGTAACCCTAAAAAAAAGAGGGTTATAGGATCTTTCGAAATGGGGCATTTGTTGAAAGATCCTCATCCTGACCATGGTCTTTTTTCGAAAAGGACTTCGAAAAAAAGCCGTGGCCACCATTATTCCACCATTATGGGAAATTCAAATCCTGGCTTCATTTACAATTTTGATAGGTCTAATTTACATCCCTTTATGGAAAAATGGATGTGGTTTAGATATATCCAAAGTCTCATGCTGCACATCTAATGCATCAGTACATTTCTGTTTCGTTTTACAGGCAGTCCCCGACTTACACGGATCCGACTTATGTCGGATCCGCACTTACGAACGGGGCTTTTCTCGCCCCGGAGCTCACGGGCGGCGGGTCACCACCCGTGTCCTCCGGGGTGAGAAGAGCTTCTCCCGGTCTCCCTGGTCTGCTGGGGGGGTCCAGCAAAGCCGCTGGACCCCCCCCCAGCAGACCAGGGACACCAGAGCAAAGCCGCCGCCTGGGCGGCTTTGCTCCCGGGCAAACGAGCAAAGCCCCCAGGCGGCGGCTTTGCTCTGGTGTCCCTGGTCTGCTGGGGGGGGTCCAGCGTCTTTGCTGGACCCCCCCAGCAGACCAGGGGGACAGGAGCAAAGCCGCGGAGCACGCCTGCAGCGGGACAGACTGCAGGCTGCCAAACTGCAGCTCGAGAGCCACGTCTCGGTCTTTCACAGTTAAAGTGCAGCTCATGGAGCCTCCCATGTCCTCCCATTCCATTCTTCACCTCTCAGACTGGGCTCTTAGGTAGTGGAGTCTTTTGCCAGAGATTACTGGTGCCTGCTGGGGGGAGGGGGCTCAATTTAAAGATTCTCCCTCTCCAACAGCTTGAATCACACCCCACCAGGCATATCCCCATTACCCTTAGTGGCTCTCCCTGCAGCTTCCATTTGTTAGCTCCTTGTAAAGAGGCAGGGACAACCAGCTGGGAGCTGCAGGGAGGGGGCAATACACTACCTTTGCATGGAGAGGCAGCTGCTCTCTCTGTTGGCTCTCCTGATGTCTGTGGCTCCCAGCTTGTCAGCTCCAGCAGCTGCTGCACAGAAAGGGGGCTTAGCAGCATTATGTGACCAAGCAGTGCCAGCAAATTATTGCAGAAATCAGGGTAAGGGAGCACATGGACCAAGGTGCATCCTTCACATCACTTCTGCTCAGCAGGAATGGAAGTCTTGGGACTTCAGCGTAAGGGAGGCCCCAGCTGGGCCCTGGGGCTTCAGCAGATTCAGGACTAGTCTCAAGCCCTGGCAAGTCTGGAGCCCCAGCAGTCATGCCCCAGCTCTCAAACTGCTGAAGGTTCTCCCTTGTGGCACAGAGCGTCAATAAGTCTGGCCTGCCCTGGATTATAGAATGGAGCACAAAAACATTTTCTCTTTTCCGAAAAAACTGTTGCTGTTTAAATGCATCATATGGCACCATGTTGTCATTAGACTCAGTCAGCATGCAGAGCTAGATTTTTCCCTCCAACTAGAAAAACCCTTGGAAGGGGACTACAGAGGGCTGGCAGAAAACTGCATTGTATTCACACTGTGGGTATGTCTACACTTGCAGCCTATTTCAGAATAGGGCTGCAAATATAGACATTCGGAATTGCAAATCAAGCCCGGGATTTAAATATCCCACGCTTGATTTGCATCTTCCCGGCTGGGCGCCATTTTTTTTTTTAATTTACAAGCCCGGAATAACTGCCTGCATCTACATGCGGCAGTGAAACGGGCGTTTGAAATAAAGCCCTATTTCGAACTACCTGCTATTCCTCCTGCAATGAGGTTTAACAGGTAGTTCGAAATAGGGCTTTATTTTGAACGCCCATTTCACTGCCGCGTGAAGACACGGGCAGTTATTCCGGGCTTGTAAATTTCAAAAAATGGCGCCCGGCTGGGAAAATGCAAATCAAGCGTGGGATATTTAAATCCTGGGCTTGATTTGCAATTCCGAATGCCTACATTTGCAGCCCTATTCCAAAATAGGCTGCAAGTGTAGACATACCCACTCTGACTTTTTGAGTCATCTCCACTAGTGAAGAGAGGTTTATGGGACTACACATCTAGAATAAGGTCAGAGCTAGTAGATGTCATATTATAAAATATAGTATGCCTGCTCTGGCTAATTACATGTTTACTCTTATTCCATTTGAGATGGTATTTTTCTCTCTCTCAGTCCCAATTTGTAAGCTTTTCTTTTTTTAGGGAGACTGAAGAGACTTTTGTCTAAGTCAAAGAATACCTGCTTGGAAGTTGCAGATCTTCTCTTTTTAGAGTGCCCTGACATGATTCATTTCTAAAAAATACGATCAGCTTCCAGTGTAGGGTTGGGTTCTTGCGCTGTTGCCTTTCTCCCACTGTACCCAATTGTAATCGCATGTTGAGAGGAGGCCTTTCTTTCTGAAGTGCTAATTCAGCACAATTCAGGAAAGGCAGGCCAGTGGCTAGGATATGTTTTAAAAACTAAAGGATTGGAGAATTTGAAGCTGTGATAGGAGCTAAACCAAGCTCTTTACATATTTGCATCAGGTGAACATTTCCAGGAGAAATGGAAAATATAACTTCATTGCAAAAAGGGAAAAAGAGAAGAGCATGAAATGGATGACACATGAAGAGATGGGAAAGGAAATAATGAGGAATCAATTGAACATGGTTCATTTATGTTCTACAAATGAGATATATATTTTAGAATTCAGGCAGAGATCTGTGTGTGTGCGCGCGCGTGCACTTACAAAGGAAAATCATGCCTCACCAGTCTTTTAGAGATTGTCTATGCGTCTGACTAAATCTGCACGGTCACAATTGATGTAGTGGTGTTGATTTATCAGGCTTGGTGATGACAAGCTAAGTCAATGGCAAAGCAATCTCCCACAAATCTGTACTCTACCTCCCAGAGAAGTGAAAGATAAGTTGACAGGTGAGCAAGTCCTGCTAGCATAGCATGCCGTAGACACCACTGTAAGTCAGTCTAAGTTACGTAGCTTATGTAACTAAAGTAGCGTAATTTAGATTGGCTTACCAGCGTTAAGGCAGACCAGCCGAGTGTGTTGATAAAGAAGTGGATAAATGAGAATTCCTTATTATAACTCACTCCAATTTTCAGTGGCCTTTGTCCTTGTGAGAGGCAAAGTATTATAAGTCATTAAAAACTGGCTAAGAGGAAGCTAACAATAAATTTTCATCGTTTGAAAAAGATTAACTGAAGTATTGTGCTTTCCATCTGACAATGAAGTACATTTGGTTAAAAATGTTTGTATCACTAGTAAAAAACAAAAACAGCCAGTTACATGAAAAACAAAGTTATTTTGCAGTTTTTAATTGTATTGGTGTTTGACATAAATTTACATTTAGTTTTTCAAGAAAAATGATATTTTAGAGGGGGGAAAAATAGGAAATGTTCACCTGATGCAAATATGTAAAGAGCTTGGTTTAGCCTCATGGAATTTTATTAGTTGTTGTGCCAAAACCTCATATGCGCTGACGGAAATGGTGAAATTTTGCATCTATTCATTATAGTCTCGAATTATTTTTAAGAATTCAGTTAGCAGTCATTGAAGATAGTGGGAGTCAGAGCCCTCCCACAGACAGGGCTGCCGACAGAATTGCCAGGCCCCTGAGCAAAGAGGTGCGGGGGCCTTGCACAGAAGGGGCAGAGCTGGGGGCTAGCCTCCACTAGCCAGCCCTTCAGTGCTGCTGAGCCCATGCCACCTGGCGCTCTGGCAGTCATTGAAAGGGCCCAGCACTGCTGCTGCGGCCGTTAACCCCACGCTCATTTAAATTGCTGGGGCAATTGCCCCCTTTGCCATCCCTGTTGGCATCCCTGCCCACAGAGAATAAATATTGTAACCAAGGAACCAAATTATCAGATTTATGAGAAATTGGGTGGGATTTTTTCAGTGAAAGCTGTTTATTTTATTTTTTTTTTTTTCATCTGTTTTATTTAATTAGCAACAGGTAGCTGATTTAGGGCAGCTTTCTACATTGTCTGATGGGGAAATTGGCAAACAAGATGAAGAGATCTGTGAGCCATTAGTGATTATCTGTGACCTGGAGACAGGGCAGATACCAAAGGTCTGGAACAGGGCAAATATAGTACCCATCTATAAGAAAGGGAATAAAGACAACCCAGAGAATTATAGATTAGTAATTTAACTCTAGCATGCAAAAAGATAATGGAGCAAATGGTCAAACATCAGTTTTATAAGCACCTAGAAGATGCAAGATACTAAGTAACAGTCAACGTGGATTTGTCAAGAGCAAATCAACCCAGCATCCTTCTTTGACAGGGTAATAAGCAAGGTGGGGGAAGGGCAGCTGAACACACACTGCTGGCTGTAAGAAGGTACGCTCTGCAGGATAGAGAGAAATACGTGGCAGGCCTAATATGGCCCACAAGCTGGATTTTGCCTACCCCTGATCTGGATACTTATGAAACTGGGAACTACACCTATTGTGTACATCTGATTCTCTTTCCCAAAGTATCTGTTGCTTAGAGAATGCATGATTGTTCTTCATAGCATAAAAGAGGCTGTGAATATATTTGAAAAATATTTTATTTTTAATTTGAACTGTTACTGTAACTTAGTATCCATTTCTTCTTTGGTAATGTAATAATTGTCATTTTACCTCCAATGCTCCCATATCATTCCTAATTATAAAAGCCATCTTATTGCTTACACTATTCAATGCTTTAACTAGTGTGGTCTCTGATGCCCTTTTACATGTCTTGAGTTGGCTCGGATGAATGTCAATTAAAGTTTTACAGCTACTTCCTAATTATTTCTCATTCCCTATAATAGGCATCTCTTTTTTATAGAATGCTAATGAAAATTCCATGGAGCATATTATATTTCCTCATAAAAAGGCTTGGTACAAGAAAATTCAAAAACATTGATCTTGATTCTTTAGTGCTAATCCACATATTTAAAATCTAATGATTTTGAATGTTTTGTCCTTGATATTCACTAGCTTCATTGATTACATTTGGCACATTTCCTAGGATTAGGTCTAATGATCTTCAGCCAAGTTGGTTGTTCACAAATGTCTCAAAAAGCAACCTTGCATTACCGCTGAAAACATTTACCTTTCTTTGTCTTTTCATAGCTGCTAACTGCTCAGTAGCTAATTAATTAAAATTCTCCTATAATCAGAAGTCTAGCTTTTTTTGGCCTGGTCCACACTACAAGTTTAGGTCGAACTTTGCCACATTAGGTCAATTTTGTAAGCAATGAGTCCACACTATCAAGCCCATTCCACTGACTTTAAGGGCTGTTAAAGACAATTTCTGTACCCCTGCTTTTCAAGAGCATTAATGATAAATTTGACCTTGTATGGTCAACTTTAGAGTAGTGCAGACACAGCACTATGAAAGTTGACATTCTTAGACACAGTACTCAAATGTAACCAATCTGGCCAGCACTTTCAACTCTGCTCCTCTCCCAGTGTAAAGGAAAAGCTCCAGTAGAATTTGAATTTCATTTCATTGTTGACCAGCATGGGAAGCAGGGCAGGCAGCACACGTGACCATGAATGCCTAGAGTGACAAACAAGCTCCAGCATGGATGGTGCAGAAGATCCTGGGCCTACTTGCTATGTGGGGGAAGGATGTGTTCTGGCAGAACTGAAGCAGCAGAAGAAATTCTGATATCTACAGCAGAATCGCACAGGGCATGATATAAAGAGGCTACACGAGGGACACTCAGCAGTGCTATGTGAAAATAAAGGAGCTCAGGCAAGACGACAAAGGAGGCAAATTGATGGTCAAAGCTGCAATCTATGAGCAGCTACATGGAATTTTAGGGGGGGCCCAACCAGTGTCCCACAGGAGGCTCCCAAGTGGCACTTCGGGCAGCCTCAGGCAACAACAGGGAAGACGTTGTTGATGAGGAAGAGGAGAAGGAGAATGGTCACAGGCAAGCAGAGCATCCAATCTCACTGGCAGCCAGGAACCTTTTTAAACATTGGAGGCAGTCTCACCTCCTTGCAGAATTTATTGCTACTGACCCTGATGGAAGGGAGTGCACTTCAGGTGAGTTCACATTTTTAATCATGCTACAAGAGGTGTCAAGTATTTCGGTGTGATCTGTGATGGCCCCTGTGCCTATACAGCAGGGCCTCCCCGGAACAGTTTGTTAATGTGTCTGGAGACAGGGAGGGAATCCTACCTGCATATCTCCATAAAGATCTCATAGAGGAACTCTCATCCTTCTCACAAGGTTCCTGGGGAGGCTGCCTTATTACCTCCTCCACAGCAGGACACCTTTCCACACCAAGCCAGCAGTAAGTGGTCTGGCGTCGTTGCAGCACAAAGCATTACAGTCCAGGTTTCTGGCCACATTCAGTTAGCATCTCCTTCCTGTCATTCTATGTGATTTGGAGAAGACATATATTGTGCTTGGCAACCTAGATGAAGCAGGGGAAGTACTGTAACTGATACCATGGCAGTACACCTCCGGGAACCCCATCACAGCAAAGCCATCTGCTATGTCCTGCAGAATCCCAGAATCACTATCATAGTAGAAGGTATTGATTGCCTTGGCTACTTGGATCACAGCAGTCCCGCTGCAGATTTCCACACTCTGAATTGATTCCCAACTGACTGGTAGCTGTGTGGCGTTCCAAGCTTCTACAAGGCTATTGCCACTCACTTCTCAACTATCAGAGCGGGCCTCCTTCTGGTATTGCTGCACTTCAGGGTGGGTGGAAAGCCATTCACAAAGTTCCATGAAAGTGGCCTTACATATGCGAAAGTTTTGCAACCATTGCTCATTGTCCCATAGCTGTATACCTGCACAGTTCCACCAATCTGTGCTTGTCTGATGGCACGAAAACCAGCGTTCTGTCATGTCAAGAGGATCATCTGCCAATTGCTCCCCTCAAGTGTTTCATACATGTCTGTATTCGTGGCCTTCTCACTTTCTTCCTCACTCCTGCAGCTCCTGGCTTGGCTTTGGCCATACTGCAGCATAATGCACAAGGTGTTTGCAGTGTTTGCCACAGCACTTTGCAGCTGTACAGGCTCCATGATTGCCCTGCTATGGCATCTGCATGGATAATTAGAGAAAAAAGGGGGCAAAAAGATTTTTTGCCATTGTTTTCAAGGGCAGGGGAGAAGGAAGAGATAAATGCACAATAAGAGGCTGATGACATGTACCCAAAACTACCTGATGGCATTGTTTTTGTCCCATCAGGCACTGGGAGCCTAACCCAGAATGCAAAGGGGCAGCAGGAACTATGGAATAGCTATCCACAATGCATCACTGTCAAAGCTGGCAGTAGCCACCCTTGTACGGAGGCACTACATTGAACTCTTGTGCGCAATGGAGACATGAACCTTCGACTTTACAAAATCGGGTATTAAAACGAAGCTTTAATGAAGTTTATCTAATCTCATTATGTAGACTTGGCCTTTCAGAGCTCTTATATCTGAAAACACTGTCTTGCTGTGCTGGCAGTCTACAACAACATATAAGAAATATCACCTCACTGACTATTTCTGTTGTCTTGGACTTCTAGCCATATGTCTATACAAATATTTTTTCGTACTGCTTGAGCAATAGAATGTTTTTCTAATATTGCCATCCCTCGTTGCCTCCTGTTTTATTTTGTTGTCTTTGGTAAACTCTGCATCCTGATATCTTAAATTGTCAGTCATATACCCATAGTAATCAGGTGGTGTTAGGGCATCTTTTTTGCAGTTTAACTGATGAAAAATTCAGATTATATTTATCTGCAAAAAAAAATGTAAAGGTGAAAAGCCCATTTGTACCATTTTATGTTTTTCTTGAGCTGTGCACGTCTAACTTTTTCATTTATTTTTTCTTTTACTGGAAAGTATTGATTTAAATATACAATCAGAAGCAGTGAAAAGTCATTTTCAGTTTAGCTGTTTAATTATATTTTATTCTAGTATTTGCATATATTTAACTCATAAGACTGCAACTGCAGAACAAATTAAGCAAATTCAAAGGTAACACAAGGGCAACAGGCTTTAGAGTATTTAAACCTGCATACGCTATGGAATAGTTTTGTCATTTGAAACATCTATCTATTGATCTTCCCTTTTTGGGGAAGATTATTGCAGAGACTGTAGACACATAGCACTGATGTGGGAGACCTCAGATGTTCCTTGATCCTTTTTAATGTAGTTTCAGAGTTAGCAAAGATTCACTGGCTGAGCTCCTCCTTGTAATACACAATTATGAGTTTTTGCTGATTATGCTAGATCTGCCAGGCTTAGTTTGTATAGTTTTTTCTACCTTTTTTTCTCCCTACTGCCTGGTTGACTTTGGGCCGTGAATATGAGTTAATTGATAAAACCTTGATCTGGTAAAGATGGAGGTAATGTTTGTGGGCCTTGAGAGAGGTCTGTGAGGATGTGGAGGAAATGGTTTCCATCCTCTGTGTCATGCGGTATCTTCAGTCTTCGTCCAAGATATTTGAAGTTTTTTGATGCTCCTGGAATCCTGATGGCAGCAGCAATGAAGAATTTTTGTTTGGGCCTTGCTAGGTGTTTTCTCAGGGCAGTAATCTGTATCTTGTTAACATCTATTACATTTGGAAGGCAATATGCAGAATCCACTGCGGGGAGCAGACATTGTCTGGCCGTAAGGGACAGCTGTGGTTTTCCATCCACTTAGCACAATTTAAGGAACTGACTTTGATCTATAAAACATCAGGTACTGTAGCTGAGGTGCTTTCTGCTTGAAATACTACCTGTCCCAGTGATTTGCCAGAGTAGTTGAGATCAGTTGCTGGGCTCAGGCTGGTTAGTCCCTAGATTTTAAATGTGATCAGGCTGATGGCCAGATACTCTCTCTGCAAAGGGCCCTCAACTCTGGAATTAATTTCTTCCTCTGGTTTCACAGACCAAGGAAATATGGGCTACATATTTCTCTGATCCTTATGTAACTATGTGGGGGAAGAATAAGTGCCCAGAGCAGTCACAAAAGCGTGCATTTGGGGAACAGTTGTCTATGCATGAAGGGATCATTCTAAGTTCATCCATGTGCCTGGGATCTCCAGAAGCCTCACCTGTGTGCCCAGGATTTTCAGATTTTTCCTGAAGCTCCCATTGATGTGGGTAGCTCCACATCACCTCTATAGCAGAGCAGCATGGAAAACATAAAGCACTTATGTATTTAATATGCTTAGCATATGTAAATCCATTCCCTGTTGAGCAGAGATTTAAGTGCATGAAGTATATTACCAGTTCCGACCAAGCAAAACTCATGGGACTGGCTTAAAGACCATGATATTTAAAAAGTAAATAGATTTTCACCTGCCTTCTCAGATTTTTTACAGTTAGTTCAAGAGTATTTATTATACTGAAGTTTGAATAGTTACTGTGAAATATTTATTTGTATTCTGATTCCTTTTTTTAGTTAGCTTGAAAGGTTATGGCTGTGAATGTTTGAAAAAACACTTTTCCCCTGCTCTGGCTGGGCACATGTAATGAATTCTGATTCTTCTCTCTAAAGGAAGCTTACAAGAGGTAAAAACTTGGACAGGTGGCGAGGGAGGAATATGAAAACATTGCTCGAGCATGCCTCGGAGGGGAAGACAACCTAGTGACTGTGGGAAAAATCAGAAGGATTCGATGCTTTTTTTTGCCTCGGTCTTCACAGCCAAATCAGCTCCCAGACTGCTGCACTGGGCAGCACAATATAGGGAGGAGGTGAGCTGCGTTCAGTAGGGAAAGAACAACCTAGGGACTATTTAGAAAAGCTGGATATGGATAAGTCCAGGGAGGCAGATCTACCACATATGAAGGTGCCGAGAGAGTTGGTTGATGTGATTGCGGAGCCACTGGCCGTTATCTCTGAAAACTCTTGGCAATCAGGGCAGGTTCCAGGTAATTGGAAAAAGGCAAATATAATGCTCACCTTCAAAAAGGGGAAGAAGGAAGATCCATGGAACTGCAAGCCAGTCTGTGTCACCCCAATCCCTGGAAAAATCATGGAGTGGGTCCTCCAGAAATCCATTTTGAAACATTTGGAGGAGAGGAAGGTGATCAGGAAAAGTGAACATGGATTCACCATGGGGAAGTCATGCCTGACCAACCTTAATGCCTTCTGTGATGATAAAACTGGTTTGGTGGATATGGGGAAAGCAGTGAATATAATATACCTTGAATTTAGCAAAACTTCTAAAACAGTCTCCTATAGTATTATTGCTGGCAGATTAAAGAAGTATGGTCTGGATGAATGGACTATAAAGCAGATAGAAAACTGTCTAGATCTTCAGGCTCAATAAGTAGTGATCAACGGTTTGATGTCTAGTTGGCAGCTGGTATCATGCAGAGTACCTGGGGTCAGTCCTGGGGCCAGTTTTGTTCAATATCTTCATTAATGATCTAAATGACGAATTGGTTTACACTTTCATCAGGTTTGCGGATGACACTAAACTGGGGGGAAAGAGGGAGGGTAGATGTACTGGAGGGCAGGGGATAGGGTCCAGACCTAGGCAAAGTGACCTAGACAAATTGGAGGACTGAGCCAAAAGAAATCTGATGAGGTTCAACAAGGATAAGTGCAGAGTCCTACACATAGGATGGAAGAATCTCATGCACTGCTACAGGTTGGAAACCAACTGTCTAGGAAGCAGGTGTGCAGAAAAGGATGTGGGGCCCAAGAAACTGGATATTAGTCAGTGTGCCCTTGTTGCCAAGAAAGTTAACAGCATATTGAGCTGCATTGGTAGTAACATTGCCAGCAGATCGAGGGGAGTGATTGTTCCCCTCTATTCAGCACTGGTGTGGTCACATCTGGAGTATCATGTCCAGTTTTGACTCTCACACCCCACTACTGAAAGGATGTGGGAAAATTGGAGAGAGCCTAGCAGAGGGCAATGAAAATGTTTAAGGGGTGGGGACACATGACTTAAGAGGAGAGGCTGAGGGAACTTAGCTTATTTAGTCTTCAGAAGAGAAGAATGGGGAGGATTTGATACCTGAAGGGGGGTCCCAAAAAGGATAGAACCAGGCTATTCTCAGTTGTGGCAGATGACAGAACAAGAAGCAATGATGGTCTCAAGTTTCAGTGTGTGAGATCTAGGTTGAATAATAGGAAAAAACTATTTGACTAAGAGTGTGGTAAAGCACTAAAATGGGTTGCCTAGGGAAGGGGTGGAATCTCCTCTATCCTTGGAGGTGCAAGGTGAGCCTAGACAAAGCTGTGGCTGGAATGATTTAGTTGGGATTGAACAGGGGCTTGGACTAGATCAGCAGCTCCCAAACGCTAGTCCGCAGACTGGCAGTGGGCTGCAAACCTTGCCTGCAGGCCACAGCAGATTGACAGGCCATGCTCCCAGCTTTTAATTAGCCCCGCCTGCAGGGGTTCCCCATAAGGAATTCTCTTGCCGTCCACTTCCCCACGCAGCAGCAGGGTGAGTGGGGTAGCTGGCAGCCGGGTGTGCTGTGGCTGGAGCCAGGGCCATGGTGAGGCTGTCCCTACTGTGGCAGCCTCACCATGGCTCCAGTTCCAGCTCCGGCAATTGCTGTGTGGTCCAGCTGGCAGGGCCATGTGGAGAGCGGCTGCAGCACTGGGGGGGAGCATGTGGTGGGTAGCTGGGGCCTGCTCCAGCAGCAGGGAGGGAGGGGCTGGGGCCTGCTCCAGTGGTGGGGGGAAGGACAGGGGTAATAAGGCTGGGAGGCCGGGACCTGCCGTGTGGCTGCGGGGCATGCTCTGGGTGGCTGAGGCCTGCTCTGCGGGGGGAGGGAGGGATGGGGTTGAGCCCTGCTGCATGGCGAGGGGTCTGGGGTCTGCCATGGTCACGTGGTGGGGCGTGGGGCGGTCCTGTTCTGGAAGGGGACCGGGACCTGCCATGGCCGCATGGAGGGGGTCGGGGCCTGCTCCGGTGGTTGAAGCCAAAGCTGCCCAGTGGATAGATGCTCTGTTGACCGGGGCTGAATAACATAATATGGGAGGGGCGCATGAATCCGGGTTATAATGTATATTGGGGTTGGGGCACGGGTACATACTTGGGTGAACTGGCAACATTTTATTTGCATATTTATTATTTGCATAATGAATATACAAATAAAATATTGCTGGTCCACCAAAAGTTTATGAAGAACTTGGCCGATCCTCGGTATAAAAATGGTTGAGAACCACTATATTAGATGATCCCCTGAGGTCTCTTCCAACCCTAATTTCTATAATTCTAAGGTCACATAGCAGATCAGTGGCAGGACCAAAGAGTAGAGCCCAAGTTTGCTGAAATCCAGTTCTGTGTCCTATCCGCAGAACCATGCTGTGGTTAGTAGGTGTCTTTCATAGTTGAATGAATGTGTCTGAGTAGAGGTACCATGGGTCTTATTCTACTCCCGCTTACACCAGTGTTCCTGTAGTCATTAACGTCTTTTACATAAATAACAAGGAGTCTATGGCACCCTGAAGACTAATAAATGTATTTGGGCATAAGCTTTCATGGGTAAAACCCACTTCATCAGATGCATGTATCTTTTTACCTACAAAAATTATGCCCAAATAAATCTGTTAGGATACATCTACACTTGCTCCCTAGTTCGAGCTAGCAATGCAAATGTAGCCAACCGAAATTGCTAATGAAGTGGGGATTTAAATATCCCGCTTCATTAGCATAATCTTGCCCGCGCGTTATTCCGCTCAACAGCTGATTTGAACCAGGACTTGTGCTTCGGGACGCGTTAGTTCGAATCAAACCCCTTGGAGAGCACTTCCTGGTTCGAATCAGCTGTTGAGTGGAATAACGTGTGGGCGAGATTATGCTAATGAAGCACGGGATATTTAAATCCCCACTTCATTAGCGATTTCGTTCGGCTACATTTGCATCCCTAGCTCGATCCAGGGAGCAAGTGTAGACGTACCCTTAGTCTTTAAGGTGCCACAGGCTTCTTTCTTGTTTTGCAGATGCAGATCGACATGGCTACACCTCTCAGACTTTTTACATATTATGGCAGACCAAAGGCAGTGGGCTGCAGGACTTGGGTGAAGGGCAGGTACCTGGGCATGTGGATTTATGTTCTCTGAACAGGCTGCCAGAGACTGCTGCTCAGCCGTCAGGTTAGGTGGGCACCTGAAACTCATTAGGAGCCAGCCTGCAGTGCAGCCTAATGGAACACCTGCCCTAAGTTAAGGCCTGCTGGCTGACTAGAAAAGGCTTCCCCTCAGGCAAGGAAGGGGAAGAGGGAGGGACTGGAAAAGAGGAAGCCCAGAGCGGAGGCAAAAACTGCAGGCTGCAAGCAGGAGAGGATTTTTTCCAAGATACCAGGGATGAAGTACTGAGGGAGCAGTTGGGGGAATGACCTAGGGAGGGGCTGCTATTCAGTGGGGCTAAGGGCAAGAGCTCCACTAGTGGCTGCTACTTAGGGACCTTGGGTGGGACCAGGTTCCCCCGCAGTCCTCCTCCTGGCTGGTGGGCCACCAACAGGGAGAAAGGACCTCTAGACCTAGTTTTTCACTCCAAACTAGAGACTGGCCTATGATGAAAATGGCTTATGAAGCAGGGTTCTCTCATCTCTGAGAAAAACATGAGGCAGTGGTAGGGTTACCATGAGCCATACAAAAACCTGCAAGGAAGTGCAGGATCCAAGGGGTACAGCCTGATCTCCTCCACAATATTTAGACTGTGGACCTTGTTCTGATCTCGGTTACCATGAGTCATGCAATTCTTCTAAAATCAGTGATATTCAGTGCTGAAACTGCAAAAGCTGAATGCAAAATTTAGCTAATAAATTCACATGTGCATATACACACACACACACGTAGTATATTATAGCTCTAGTGCCAGCAATGTTGACTTAAATAGACATTATAGGCGATCACAACCTCTGAGAATCAGGCCCTAAGAAGTGTTCAAAAATTACTGCTTGTAAGCTAGCCACTTGAGTCCTGGGTCCCTGACCTGTGCTCAGGCCTGTAAGTACCAGTCTAGTGGCTCCAACCAAACTGGGGACCCTTAGATCAGGGCAGGCAGCAAACAAATGCAGTCCCACAGTCAACAAGGCCTAGGCCCTGGTACAGGGCAGAGCAGCCAAATAAACACAGTTCCCCTGGCATGAGTGGGAAGGGGAGACTGCCACCCAGCATGTGGAGTGGCAGGGGGGACTGCCACTCTGGCTGCCACTGGGGTCAGCAGGGATCCAGCCTGCAACATGCTGACCCACTCTAAAACCTTATGAGATCAGCCTGACAGTCGTCGGCTTCCCCATGGCAACTGCCTAACTCCCCCTCAACATCTACCTGCCTCCACATGGTCTGCTGGTTCTCAAGGTCATGGTAGTCTGAACCTTAGGCAGGGTGTAGAAGGTCTCCTCTTTGGAGCAAGGGCCCAGCAATCTGGGCCAGTCCTCAGCCTTGCCAAGGTTCTCAGGGCCCTCCTGGTTTGAGAGCTCAGGGCAGGCTTCTTCCAGTGGATGAGGCCCTACTGAGCTCCTGGGCTGGGCTGGGCTGGGCTTTTATGTTCCCTGATCTACCCCTTGGCCTCTGTGGAGTTAAAGGGGCAGGATGCAGCGTGGCCCACCCAGACTTGGAGAGGGGTTCTTCCCGGGGTCGGTGAGTGGTCCCCCCTACACTGCTCAAAAATTAAATCCTCCAAAACTAGAAAATACTTTTGAAAGATTGAGCCTTTTGGGTCTTCCATTAAATTCGTGTCCGAGCATAGACCACAAGTAAGCAATTCTTTACTTCTAGACTAGTACAGTAGACATTACTGTCTCTTATCATTAAAACGTCCACTGCTAAAGAACAAATAGTATGATTTGAATATGCCGTTGTATGCTTGTTCCTTTCTTGGTGCACATGAAAATATATTTTCATAAACTGCTTTTTTTTTTATAGTTCTGCTTTTAAAATGTATAGCAATCTTTGTCAGGTACTCTCTCTTATTGCAGTGATAAAACTACAGAAAAAATAAATGGCTATTTAATTCACTTGTGTGTTTGAATAATGACTAATTATCATGGGAAAAAAAGCAAAACTCAAAACTTGTGAAAATGCCCTGCAAGTAACACATTCTGCCAGGATAAAGTGAATTGTGTTGCTAATGAAATATAGACACCTGAAGTATAAAATGACATTGTTCTGAGTAATATTACCTTCATGATCAGTAACAGATAGCAATAGATGCTACAATACATGTACTGAATTCAGTGTTTTGTGTAGCTAGTTGTGTCCCTCACAGGCTTAACAATCTTGTAATATATTTTGTAATGCAAAAATCCAGGCCCACCGATGGGAGGTGGGAAGGTAAAGGGGACACTTGCACTGTGGCCTGGTATTTCAAAGGGGCCTGGCACTGCTCCTTTTGCCTGAAGTCCCACCACTTCTCTTTTCTGCCAAGGTCAGACACCATTTTTCCTCATTTTTTTTATGAGACTTCTTCTATGGTTTCTTGAATAAACTTTTTATTTTCACTTTTGAATTTCAGGCTCAGAAGCAGAAAATATCTGTGTCAGTTCCTGCTCTGTTAGTTGCACAGTCTGGGTATGTCTACACTACAACTCTAGTTCGAACTAGGGTGGTAGTGTAGACATACCCTCTCTCCTCTTGTCTTACGCTACGTCTACACTGCAGGCTTCTTGTTCAAGAACTGTATTGTGCAAGAGTTCTTGCGCAAAAGGTCTTGTGTAAGAGCACTTCCACACTGCCATGTGCTTTTGTGCAAGAGATGTGTTTTTGCGCAAGAGCGTCCATGGCAGTGTGGATGCTCTCTTACGCAAGAAATCTCTGATGGGCATTTTAGCCATAGCGATTTCTTGCTCAAGAAACCCCTGTTGCCCATCCACACTGCCTTCTTGTGCAAGAACTCTTTCATAAGAGGGCTTGTTCCTTATGGGGAGAGGAATAACTCCTGCGCAAGAAGCCCTCTGTTCCGACGCTTTACTGTAAGTGTACTTGTGCAAGAACGTGCACACAGTGTAGACATTCCACAAGTTTTTGCGCAAGAAGGGCCATTCTTGCGCAAGAAGCCTGCAGTGTAGATGTAGCCCTAGAGTGTGTGTTGTCTCTGCTATTTTCCACCTCTAGTCTGCGGCCATTGGTTCTGTCATTAGTATGAGTCAGCTTCTGTTTTGCACATTTCACTGTAGCAAAGTAGTCTGCTCGTGTGATGATTCTGAGCAGAGATTTAAGTCTAGCTTGTTGCTGGTTTTGATTTCTTGTTGTTCACAGTGTCTAGTATGTCAGCGCTTTTAGGTGCTGTGCTTTAGGTGCTGTCCTAGATCTTGACTATTTTTGGTACTGAGCAGTTTTCCCACTGATAGGGAGGTTAGATATGTTGAATTTGAGATGTGATGATAACTAAGGGTGTATTGTATTTAAATTGGATTTTATTTTTATATCCACCACTGCTTTATGGCACAAGAAAGGTTTACTGAGTTGGCACCAGAAGTTCAATATTCTTCCCCTTCTCTTTTTTTTCTGACTAGCTTGAAAACTGCTATATGATTAGTTGATTTCCCTCCTGAATTTCATTCTGTACTAATATATATTTTCATCTGATTACCTAATAGGAAAAATGCTTCTTTGAACTAATACTGTACATTGAAAGCGGTTTCAGCTACTCTTAAGACAGAGAGCTGTATGGTCCATTAGACCATAATGAAAGCAGCATGATCAAGTGGACTAAATAACTCATGATTTTTCATCCTGTTGTGCCACTACCCTCGTGTGCTTCTATTTTCTCCTTGTGCAGATCCAGCTATACTACTTGCCTGCCCCCCCATGAGTACTGTGAAACCTGAGTTACTAAATATCTGCATAGCACTTTTAAGTGTCATAGTCCTAAGAATAATATACAGTGTCTGAAGAAGAGAAAACATCCACCTTCTATCAGGCAGAGTAGACTGTTGACCATTTAGCAGATCTGCACATTTTAGCATAAAACCTGTTTTTCTTGTGGCCCAGAAAGCTTTGAACACCTGCCCTAAAATGTTCACCTTTAAATAGATTAGCCAACATGAAACAACCCCCTGCCCTTCCAACTCCACTTCACACTTCTGCAGTTATTGTACCTTAACTTGTCCAAGCATTCTTTTTTTGTGTCTTCTATCAGAACATCACCCCCCCCCCCACACACACACACACATTTGTATAACTTCCTCTGTACTTCTTCCACAACATAGTCTCCTCCATTACGTCGGATCCGCAGTTACGAACGGGGCCCTCTCCCTGGTCTTCAGCAGACCTGGGAGAGGAAGCAAAGCGGCGGAGCACGCGGGCAGCGGACAGCCCAGACGTGTCTGGGCTGTCCGCTGCCTGCGTGCTCCGCGGCTTTGCTCTGCTTTGCTCTCCGTCTCCCTGGTCTGCAGACCAGGGGGACGGGGAGCACAGCGGCGGAACGTGGGGGCAGCGGACAGCCCAGCGGAGACCAGGGAGACGGGGAGCAAAGCAGAGCAAAGCCCCGGAGCCCGAGGGCAGCAGGACAGCCACGGCACGTCTGGGCTGTCCCGCTGCCCCTTGCTCCGCGGCTTTGCTCCGGACGCCTGTGGTACAGCAGCTGGGGCGCTGCCGATTGGTCCCGTAGCGCTGCTCTGGGTGCTACTGGACCAACCCGGCAGCACCCCAGCTGCTTTGCCCCAGGCGTCCTGATTTAGCCACTGCTGGTCAGTTTCAGCAGCGGCTGAATCAGGACGCCTGGGGCAGAGCAGCTTGGGTGCTGCTGGGTTGGTCTAGTAGCGCCGAGGAGCGGCGGCGCTACTGGACCAACCCAGCAGCACCCCAGTTGCTCTGCCCCAGGCGTCCCCAAGTCAGCCGCTGCTGAAACTGACCAGTGGCTGACTACAGGAAGCCCCTGCCCTGGGCTTCCTGGAATCAGCCGCTGATCAGTTTCAGCAGCAGCTGACTTGGGGATGCCTGGGGTTCTTAAGTTGAATCTGTATGTAAGTCAGAACTGGTGTCCAGATTCAGCCGCTGTTGAAACTGATCAGTTTCAGCAGCGGCTGAATCTGGACGCCAGTTCCGACTTACATACAGATTCAACTTAAGAACAAACCTACAGTCCCTATCTTGTACGTAACCCGGGGACTGCCTGTATACGTATGTTCCTGTGAATACATGCCATAGTCTTGCCACCGCTTGCACTGTTCAAACCTGGCTCTTCCTAGACCTAGAGTATGGTTTTATTAACAGGGAAATTAACAATAACACAACATGAACTCCAACCCAAGCCTCCTTATTATACTTGGTTGTTCTCACCACTCATATCTCAGGGATGCTCTGTCTAGATCATCTCTAGGGAACCACTCTTGCATCTCTCAGGTAAATTCACCGATGCCACAAACAAATGTGCTACAGGTTCTATGACAGCTGTAAGTCAGTCAGAAAATGGGTGTAAGTGATAATTAGGTGTAACTTGCACCAACTTGGTACTCTGTAATTGTGGTCAAGGAATGTGATTTACACAATAAGCGGATAGCATGAAGGATATAGTGGGAGAAGTAATTAAAAGGTATGTTAAAGAAATGTTCCACATCCCAGTTATTTGAGTCAGTTTCTGATATGAGGTACAATAACATAAATCCAGAGTAACGCCCCATCTAGCTACATTACTAAACTCAGATCAGAATATGTTCTAGAATTTTTTAGTGTTTGTTACTGTTATTGTTCCAACATCCCCAATGTTACCCACCCTCTAAATTTTATTACAATTTTTACAATATTATATGCTCTACTTAGCGATTGAGTGCCTGAAAGCAAAATGAATTAAAATACATTTAAAAAATCTTAAGAGTATTGAATGTTTAAAAATGACACTACTGCATGCTTTCCATCACAACTCAGAATATGTTACCTTTGTTTTGTATGTGCACACAATGCAAGTTACCCTCTTATAACACAAACACATCATCACCATTTATGATTTGAGGATTAATTTGGGTCCAAGATACTCGTAGTTGTTATTATGTCTGCTTCCATGAGGTCTGATTTTTCACTCTTTCCTCTGTCAACCACTGAGCTTCTATAATTGCTTGAAATGAATGACACTTGATGTAAGATTCTGAAAAGATGTTTGAAATCCTGCCACATCAAAGCAGTTACACTCCTCATGCGTGCAATAATGTCACAAACATGTCAGCTGCCTGAATTAACATTTTTTTGCATGCTTCTTTGTTTCTGTAACTCTTCCACAAAATCAATGAGAAATACTAAAATGTGTAATTATCAATTACTGCAAGTTCTTGTTTTTAAATAGCATGTGTAAAGAACTTTTACTTATAAAAATCATCTCTTTCCAACTAGGGTTTTTAGGAGCCTCTTGTGAAGAGAAAGTAGACCCCTGCGCTTCATCTCCCTGCCAGAATAATGGGACCTGTTATGCAGACAGACTTGCCTACTCCTGCAGTTGTGGTCCTGGATTCACAGGGTCTACCTGTTCTCAGCCGATTGACTTCTGTGCTCTGAATCCTTGTGCACATGGCATTTGTCGCAGTGTTGGAACCAGTTATAAATGCCTCTGTATCCCTGGTTTGTACCAACCAGTTCCACATTTTATAAATCTTTCAATACTTCTTACACAGCTTTGGATATATAGTTTAAAATTACTTCCTTTTTTCTTTTCAGTATATATTACACATTGAGCAGATGTTCTATCTGTTTAGAATAATGATAGGAATCTACACATTCCATTTGGATAATCAGAAATTGCAGGGTAAGCACTGAAAATACACACTGAGTTCCATATGGGTTGGTTTGTATTTACAGCTGTACTATAGAACAGAAGTTTGCAGTGTGAGGATTTTTAAGGTGAGGCATCAAATATCAATAAAATGAAATTTAGGGATGGGAAGGCTTGAAATTAGCTATTGGGGAAGTACTGGAAACAAGAAAAAAAATAAATGTAAACCACTCACAGGTGCTTAGTTATCTCTAAGAGCCCAATCCTACAGCCTTTATTCACACAAGGAATCCTTACTCATTGATTTCAGTGGGACTGCTCTGTGAGCAAAGATAGCTGGATCAGGTGGTAAAACTGCATATGATTATACAGGCAAGAAATAAACGGTTTCTGGATTGAATAAAAAATGAGATTTTTTTCTTCTTTCTGTAATTTTTCTCCCATTATGAGAATTCTAGAAGTTGGGGGTAAGCTACTTCCCACAACCTATGGGGTTTTTTCCCCTCCTGTGGTTTCTGTATACACAGAATTATCATAAGAAGAAATTACTGACAACATATTCCAGCAGTGATATCTACATATACAGAACTATTTAAGCGAATGTAGAGAAGGCTCTCCAGAGAAAAAGGCAGAAAAGGAAAAAATATTCTATCTTCCTCATTGCTACTAACCAACCTTACAGAATAGCAAGGAGCAATCCAGGTTTTATATGCGTAGGAAATTAACAATTAAGGCAATATCAAGGGCAGCAACATTTTTGTAGTCTTTTAAAGTTAATCTAGATTGGAAGTACAGCCTGCAAAACTGTATACTTAAAAACTACAGCTACAGAAGAAAAAACATCCTCCTTATACTAGGCAAAGCAGTATTCCGTTGACCACTTTGGATTCTGTGTTGAAATGTGCAGAGCTACTTTTGATTCCTTGTGGAAGATGTATACACTTGTTTAATTGTTGATTAATTTATCTACAGATGAACATGTTAAAGGGCAGATGTACTCAGCTTTGCTTGTCTAGAAATCAGTGGTGCAATTGAAAAGATCCAGCGTGAGAAAATGATAGTGCAGTATGATGTTTGCCTTGTGGCATCACCTCACCATGCCAACATTATTATATATTGATATAATGCTATGATGAGCAGGTGGCAACATTATTATCTGCAGCTCCACTCAGCACAAAATCTATTCTCTCCTTGTCCTCTCTTGATTTCTAGGAAAACAAAGGGGGTAGGGACTCCTCGTTCACCTTTTTTTCTCTCCTTCCTTCCTGATTTCCTGGCCAGATGTGGAGGGATCCCATAAGCTGATCCCACAATGGTCAGTGCAAAGTATGATGATGATGAGCTTGTGAACTGAGGCTTGCCAATAAATCTTCAATTACTTAGCCATCCTTGTGCTACTTTGTCATATTGCATGAGATATGCTAGTGCTCCTGTGAACAAAGCAAAAGAAAGAGATTAGATTAACAGATTCTCTGAGATCATCTGTAGATACAGAACCTCAGTAAGAGTAATATTATTTTAGATGTTTTGATGCCCTTCTTCTGGTCTGTGTAAAGCATGACAAGAATGTTCAGCGTATCTAATCTGAAGTCTGTGTTTTTATCCTACCTTATTGCTGTGCAAATGATGAGAGCTGGAAGGAAGCAGTTTCGCACAAAAGAAAGATTAAGTCAATATTTTGGTTAAATTGGATGGACTGAGTGATAAAATATTGGTGGTCCGAGGAAAAAAGACCATTCTTTTCCAGCTACTTCCAGTTTCAGATAATTTTATGGTGTGGTGAAATTTGGTTAAGTGGTCATTTTTCCTAACAAGAGTGAATTGTCTGAGAATACTGTCTTCAATACTGGTATCTTGTAAGACAGGTAAAAAGGTATTGATTTGAAGAATCAAGAAACTTCCCAATTTATTAATTCTTTTTGGAATTTGTCCATTGTATGGATTTTACAATTAACTGCCAGTCTCTAGGAACACTACAAAGAATTTTGAGTGGTTTCTGGTGAACAGTGCAAGTGAACAATTGCCTCTAGATACAGTACTGCAGCACTTTTGTATGAATTAGAAGATGTTGAAATAATCTTTACCATTTAACAACAAGTATGTGGATTTGAACCATCACATGAAGTGTTTGGATGTTGCAAGAGATGACACAGTTGTTCACACGTCAATAGAAGCTAATTTAAATCCTATACTGGGAATTTTGCAGTGTTATAGTGAGATAAGATGGGGATATGAAATGGAAGATGATGCTATCCCAGGTTCACTAGTCAAACTAATGCTATGATAGGGCTCACATGCAGTCCGGTGGACATAAGTGTTCAGTGGACACGGACACTGTTTAGTTGTCTAGGGATGTTAAGAATCGAGTAAATAGCTAATCGTGTAGCCAATAGAATTTCTATTAAGTACACGATTAGTTGCTAAGGGAAGAAGCCTCTGGGAGTTATCCCCTGGCTGAGCTCTGCAGTTTAGATGTAGTAAGAGCCAGGAGGGTAGGTGGCCCAGTTCCTACTACATTTCAACTGCAGAGCCACAGCGTGGTAGCTCCTGAACCTGACACAAGCCAGGACTGAGCCGGGCTTGCTCAGTCCAGGCTCGCACTGTGCCAGCAGCCACTGTCTGCGAGGGTGGGGTTTCCAGCCCCAGCCGTCATAAACAGAGGTTGCTCCAGCAGCAACACCTGTTTGTGACAAGCCTGGGCATGCCTCAGGCAGAGGCTGCTTCACAGCAGCTTCCACCTCCCTCCGCCCCACCCCACTGCCTCTGATTGAGGCAGCAGCATGGGGGAGGGGAGCAGGCGGCACTGCGGAGACAGTGCTTTTAAGCCACAGACACAGAGGCAGCAAAGGGTGTGGGGAATTCAAGTAATTGACTCAAATACCCCATAAGCCTAGGCTTATAGGTAGTCGACTACTCACATACATCCCTGTAGTGGACACCAGTAGTCTTTTGGACTAGTGACTGGCATTTTGAGAGAAAATAGCGAAGCTTTTGTCTATCATCTGCTATGAATTTTGTATTTCGGGAGGTGAAGATAAGCCTCTCAATATCAATTTTCCAGTTATATTCTTTGAAGAATGTAATTGCTTTATTGTTAGTTTGCATAATAGAGGAATCCCATGAGAACAGGTTAAATTGGGTATCTAGCTGAAGAGTAGCAAGTCTAATCATAGTTAAATGTAGCTAACATATCCTATTATATAAAGAAGCAAACTAAAACTTGTATCATGTTGCTAATTATTTCCACATCTGACAAAAATATCTCCTTTTGATTGCAGATAGGAGAATTTGCCAGGTGCTGTGTCTGTAAATTCATGTGCTAGAACTAAGAAGTTGATGAGATTTTAATATTAACCCCTTCCTTGCTGATTTTTCCCCTCATCAGGAATGAATGGGGGTGGGAATGAACTGTGTGGATATAGAGGAGACACCAGAAAAATCTAGCGAGGGAGGGAGCAAGAAGTGCGGGAGGAAATAGACACATTGGCAGTGGTACTCCATATATTGACTGTCTTGCCTGCACTCTGTTAGCAACTTAATTCATCAGGCTAACAGAAAAAGGCAGCTTTTCCAGCCAAGTGATGACAGAATGGAACAGCATTCTTGCAGAGGAAGGTGAGGGTAGTGATGGAAAGGAGGGCTGCAGAAATGGCTGAAAAAGAGAGTGGTTCTTTGTGATCAAAGGGTTTCAATGCTTCACAAAACCTTTTGATCTTTCAGTTGTTCCTGATGCATCACTAAAGTGTCATCTTGGAACTAAAGATGTAGGTATTAAAATGTCAATAGTATGTA
This sequence comes from Pelodiscus sinensis, assembly GCF_049634645.1. Taxonomy (NCBI): domain Eukaryota; kingdom Metazoa; phylum Chordata; order Testudines; family Trionychidae; genus Pelodiscus; species Pelodiscus sinensis. The sequence continues at coordinate 20,046,945 of NC_134720.1, read as the reverse complement.
TGCTCTGGAAGGTTATCTTTCAGTTACTGATAGGAAACAAATGCTTTAGCGTTACAAACTGCAATACGCAATGTATAAAATGTTAAATGTCACCTTCTACCTTTGCATTATCTGTGGGCAAACATGCCAAATCAGCCCAAACCTCTGCATCCCACGGTAATTGACTGCTCCGTGGAAAATTAAATGGAAAAAAATCACTACTTTTGAGATTAGTGATGTAAATCTCTTTGTGGGCTTTTTATTTCTTATTCTACAACTCTTTTATGTTATAGAAACCTATTTTTATTTAAACAGCACTCACATGGTAAAGGTTTACCAGATTGGAATCAAGTAAACCAGGCCCAGAAATTAAGTACAAGTCTATCAGATGGAAGTCAATATTTCAGATGTTTTGTAGCTCCATGTTGGTTACTTTATGCAAAGTGTTTAAGGAGCTGATTTGCATTCATGCAGATAACTTGCATATGGCCATAAAATTCAGGTTTAAAAACTTGAGTGTATTTGGTGCTGGTGAAAGGGGTAAGATTGACAGTCCTTGTGAATTTAGTCCCCTGTTTATCTACAGGGTAACAGAAGGGCAGACTTCCAAGAGGCTGTGCCTTGCCAGCATCCCTCAGTGTTGATCTGAGGAGATTTACTCTAGGGATAGTAAAGTTAGTTCAGCCTCACAGTCAGTGGCCTTCCCAAGTCTGCCAGTCTATGCAAAGCATGATAGTGAGTTTGTGATGTGGGAGCTGGAAGTGAGACTTTCCAAATTCATCTCATATACAACAAACATCCATTAGATGGGAACACCTGGTAATCCTTAGAGGTGTCTCTATGCAGATGGGCGACGTACAGGTGAAAGGCTCTATAGCTCACTAACATTGCCCTGAGGCATGCTGTTTCCCAGTATGTAGTGGTTAGTGTGGAATAAAACAGGAGGGGTATCTCAGACTGTCCCAGGCAAGTGCTGTGCACGTAAACCAGGGAGAGAGTGCCAGTGGCTGAGGAGCTATGTTGTCTCTACTCTTACTTTAGCCCCTGCCAATAAATGTCAACATTAGAGAGGGTTCTAGCCATCAAAACTCTCAATCATACAAACTCCCATGAAACCTTATTTAAAAGAACATTCATGTTGCGCTCATGCTAATTTTTGCCAGAATAGGTTGTCAGTGGGGTTTCAAGAAATGATGTTCAGTTGGGTGAGGGTATTCCTGGGTTCTGTTCCTGGCTCTTGGAACAGAGCATAGTCTGGTAGTTGAGTCAGTGATAGGCATAGGCAAACACACTGGTTTGGTAGAGTTGTTCTCCAGTGGATTTGAAGTGGCTCCGATGCCATTGGGTCCTATTCACAGCTCTGCCTGAAGTGACCTTATTTGTGAAATGAGTGAATGATACCTGCTTGGTCCTCTTATTAGGCTTGAGGAGTCAGTAGTACAAGTTGTGAATGGCACAGAACTATCAGCATCAGTTGGTAAAAATGAAGCGAGCAAACCTATGCTCTCCAAGCTCGCAGCCCAGCATGACTTCCCCTAAACTACAGGAAGATAGAGATAATCCTCTCTTAGATTCTTGGATATGTACAGTGCATCTCAAATACTGAGACTTTGGTGAGATTACCAAAACCAGTAAGGGATTATGTAACCCCCATTTTGTAACTTAGTGCCTTATTGCTATGTTGCTGTGGCTCAGTTCTGACACTAGTAGCCAACCTGCAAGCATGAAGGTCTCAATTATGGCTTCCACCAGCCTAGCTATCCTTGCAGTTATCCTCCACAACCCCTTTCAGTCTTCAGTTTCCCCATATGTGTCTCTCCATATTTTTTGGCTACCAGATACTTGGACTTTCCCCCAAACGATTGTCACCCCAAATGATTGAAACCTGCTGTCAGTTATCAGTTATCTTGTCGAACAATAATAGAAATGTAGCCGTGTTAGTCTTGTGTAGCTGAAACAAAAAACAGGACTATGTAGCACTTTAAAGACTAACAAGATGGTTTATTAGGTGATGAGCTTTTGTGGGCCAGACTCACTTCCTCAGATCAAATAGTGGAAGAAAATTGGCACAACCATATATACCAAAGTGATACAATCAAATAAATGTGTTCATGTGTGATGTGTGATATGTGTTCATTTTTTTTATTGTATCCTTTGGTATATATGGTCATGCCAATTTTCTTCCACTATTTGATCTGAGGAAGTGGGTCTGGCCCACGAAAGCTTATCACCTAATAAACCATCCTGGTAGTCTTTAAAGTGCTACATAGTCCTGTTTTTTGTTTATCTTGGGAACACATGCTGCACATAGTTTGCACAAAAGAGACCTACTTGGGGTACAAATAAACAAAATGATTGTGTAACAAGTGACATAGTAAGGAAGAGCAAACACAGACCGTTTATTCAGAAAAACAAACAAACAGATGCAATTCCAGGCTTTGTAATTCTCTGTTAGATAAATTCCCTTTCCTAACATAAGTGACCGGTTGCCTTTGAACTGTTTCCCAGAATGCCTTCTGTCCTAAGGGGATCCAGTGTTTTGCTGACAGCACCCCATTTAGATGCTGGTATTTAATTTCTTTAAAGCCTTACCTGCAAACCCTCTTCCCTTTTAACGGGGTTTTTATTTTTTCCTTTCTCTCAGGCTATGATAATTCATGGTTACACAGAATGGGACAAACTACCTCTTTTCTTAGTTTTCGCCAAGACTGGGGTTTTCTTTTCAGCTTCACTATTATTCATTAATTTGAATGGTCCACTATAGTCTCTCCCTGGTTTGTGCAAAGTTAGGGTCTTGTTGTTGGCTTCTTGTAAACAGCTTACATGAGAGATGTCACTCACTGCTTGATTACATCCCCGCGCATTTGTGAGGTAGGGTTGTCAACAGTCCCTTCCTTTTTTTCATCTCCGTACAAGAGCAAGAGTTGAGTGCTACTCCGAGCAGGAAGAAATAACCCTGGCAAATGTAGACAAGTACTGCTGCTGCTGGCCATACAAATATAGAGAAGAGGCAGGGTGGTGCAAGATGCAGGTGCTAAAAAAACAGTCTCTTATTTTTGAAATACAATGTTGGCAACCCTACTGTGAGGTAATGTTGTAGTTGCATCATAGTTACAATGTTCTACTCACATGTTCATACATCCATATATAGCTATAACCTGTATACTTAACTTCGTACCCTATGTAGCTTATCTGAAACTTAATGCAGTTTCTTTAGAGTCTGTAAGTTCTAGAGATGTTAAATTTAGTTTAATCACTAATTGACTAGTTGATGGAATTTCCATCGATTAGTCGATAAGCAGGGGAGACGCAGCAAGTTTAGCTCCTGGCCTCAGGAGCTAACCCCACTGCTGCTCGGCCTTTTAAATGTGTTAAGAGCCTGCCAGCTCTTAATACATTTAAAAGGCTGAAATACAGCAAGGGGGATGCGATGCAAGCTGGGACAGCTGATTCCCACTGTGCATCAGCCTTGGACCTGGTTCGAGCCAGGAATCAGCTTTCCCGGCTCGTGCCGGGTCCTCTCCCCGTTGCACTTCTGCATTTTAAATGTATTAAGAGTTGGCTGGCTCTTAATACATTTAAAAAGCAAAGGCACAGCATCCTGGGACTTGGCATAAGCTGGGAATCACCTGATTCCCACCTCACACCCCGTCCCGACTACCCTCCTGCCTTCCCTGCTCCCCGTGGAGATGGTGCTGGGGAGAAACGGCTTTTAAGCTGGCTCCCCCAAGCACTGGCTCCTACTCCGGGCAGGAGGGAGCAATTAGTTGAGGGACTAGTCAACTATCCAATAAACTTATGCTTATCGCATGGTTGACTAGTCACTTACATCCCTAGTAAATTCCACTTCATTTTCTTACATTGGATCTCAGGAAGCAATTCTGGTTTTGAGGTACTTAGGAGGAATTATCACTTCTTATTACAGAGGCTAAGGAACCACAGAGCTTTCTTCATATCTGCAACCTTGATCCCATTCTTCCTTTGTGCCTTCTTTCCTCCTTCAGGCACACGCTGTCAACTGCATTTTCATCTCTGTTACTTCTGCTTCAGAAATTACACGAGAGGAATTTTAAACGGCTTCAATTAGCCCAAGGACTGTGAAAATGTCTTTGCCTGGTAGGCATCTTGCTTTCCATGTTTTCTGGCCAGTATGCAGTATGGAAGAGTGACAAATGATAGCTATGACACATATCTGCACAATCTGCAGAGCACTCATGAACCAGCATTTAATATTGATGATATTTTTAATGCTGGCTGTCACTGTTATTGCAAGGCTGGGATAGGTAGGGATATCTGACATTAGCTAATGCAGAGGTTGTCAAACTGTGGGGCGCATACACCCCATACAAAAGGTGTGTTCAGGGGATGGGGCTGATGATACCAGGCAGCTCAGGCTTAAGACCAGTGCAGGGCCGCTCAGGGAGGGAGCACTACGTCTGCCCCCAAGTCAGCTCTTCTTGTTTGACCTCAGTTCAAAAAGTTTGAAAACCACTGGTCTAATGGTTTGTTCGTAGTAAAATTTTTATTACATAAAATGTTCTTTTTTTAAAAAAAGTACACTAGATTGAGACTTAAAATTTGTAAGATAACTTTAGAAAGCAATTTGATACTTTGTAGAAATTGTTCTCATCTCGGGGATAATAAGGTTACACACTTATTCCCAATTTCTAAGTTACATATATAACTTCAGTATATGTCCCCAATGGGAGCTTATTTTTGAAAGTTTTGACATTTTCACACCTTTAGCTTTGCTGAGAAAGGGGCTGAAGTGGACAAAACTAAGGCTGCAAAGTTCAATTTGAGCAAAAACAATTTTTATCCTCCAGCTTGAGTCACTCTTGAAATGCCTATGAATTTTCTTATTAAATTTAACTTTTCTTTCTCTCTCCCCCCATCCCAAAACCATATACACACACACCCTGCATTAGATACTCTCTGTCAAAAGGGAATGAAAAGGCAAAAATTACAGAATGAGAGAGAAGCTAATTTATTAGTAGGTTTAGAAACTCCAGTGCCTGTTTAGGTCCTGATTCTACACTTGGATGCCTGAATTTGACCATCTGACTCCATGCGAAGCCTCACCGGTTTCAGTGGGGCTCCCTGTGGCTCAAGGACTGCTTGCATGGACACTTGTGCAAGATCAAGGTCTAAAAATCATTAAAACATAAATGGAAGAGTTAAAATCTTTCAGCGAGATTACCAGTGAAGTGTGAGTAGCAATTAACAAATCTCACCGGCTACGTCTACACTGGCGTGATTTTCCGAAAATGCTTTTAATGTAAAAGTTTTCCGTTTAAAGCATTTTTGGAAAAGCACATCTAGATTGGCAGGATGCTTTTCTGCAAAAGCACTTTTTTGCGGAAAAGCGTCCGTGGCCAATCTAGACACAGTTTTCCACAAAAAAGCCCTGATCGCCATTTTTGTGATCGGGGCTTGTTTGCGGAAAACACTACTGTGCTGTTTACACTGGCCCTTTTGCACAAAAGTCTTTCAGAAAAAGACTTTTGCCCGAATGGGAGCAGCATAGTATTTCCTGAAAAGCACTGACGATCTTACATGAGATCGTCAGTGCTTTTCCAGAAATTCAAGCGGCCAGTGTAAATAGCTGGCAAGTTTTTCCACAAAATCAGATGATTTTGCGGAAAAACTTGCCAGTCTAGACACAGCAACCGAGATACTGAAGAAATACCCAATGTAAACATGCTTGATGTTGAGCTAAAATTTCTCGAGGTGTTGAGCGAACTATATGTTAAAGAATTATCCTTAATTAAAACTCATCAATGACCCGATTCAGTCTACTGAAAACAAATGGAGCCTTTCTGTTGACTTCATAGAACATTGGATTGGAACCTTCATTTCTAAGCTATTTTTTTCAGTTTGCCTTTTTCAGTCTTGGAAACCAGACTTTCAAACTGAATTATCTTATTGGGTAGTAATGTCCATTTTGAATGGAAAAGAATTATTCTTTTTTTTTTTTTAATTTATAAAGCACAAATGGCTGAAAGTGGGGTTTCTAATAAAACCTTGACATATGTTGGAATGAGAGACATAAGAAATCTTATCTGCTAATTGAACAGCTTTAAGAGCTGTAACCACAAGAGGGGTTTGCGGAGAAGGCAGTGGGTGATGTCCTTATGTAATCTGTCAATCTACAGGCAATGGGAGTTTCTATCAATAATTTATCTAAAAAACTTCAATTTTTGATTTTGTGTCTGCTTTGGAGACGTTGAATGCATTTGGAGTTTGCAATCCAATCAGAAAATAATATATATAGAAAATATAGGGGAAAATATGATTCTATACGATTGGAAAACCTCAGGAGGTCATTGAGTCCAACCCCATAAAAATAATTAAGTGTGAACTTCAAAATGGGCTGCCAAACTGTTAGTGTGAAATTTCAGCCCTATTAAAGTCAATGGGAGTTTTGGTTTTGAATTTAGGAGAGCCAAGATTTCACCCCCTAGATAATAAATAAAAATAATATGCCCAGGTAGCACATACATTATAATCCCACATGTATATGAATGAATTAATATGTATGTAGATGAATTCAGGACCTCCCCACATTCATACATACATTCTCGAAGTAACCAAAACGTATACATTACATAATAAATAGTTTCAGAAGGGTAGCTGAATTAGTCTGTAAAATGAAAAATTTAAAAAACAAATAGTCTAGTAGCACTTTAAAGACTAAGAAAACATGTAGATGGTGGTATGAGCTTTCGTGGGCACAACCCATCTGAAGAAGTGGGCTGTGCCCAAGAAAGTTCATGATAACATCTACATGTTTTGCTAGTCTTTAAACTGCTACTAGACTGTTGGTTTTTTAAGTATTTCATAATAAATAGAATATTTGAAGGAAAAAAAAAAGACGAGAAAAGTGAAGAAGAAACGTCATTGCCAATAGCCAAGACTGTTTCTCTTCTACTTTTTGCCTTTCCTTCTTGCAGCTTTCCTGGGGGTAGGTTTATGTCAGTACTTCATTATGGTAGCTGCAACATTTCCTGTAGTTGCAAGTTCTTTTTTGTTCTTGTCTCTCCCTTCTCACAGTTAGAAACTGGGGTAGACCAGTCTCAAGATCCCAGCAGTGGTGACTGCAGGTTAATTCCAGTGGCCAATTAGCTCATTACCCTTTTCAAAGTTTGCTTACTACTGCGCTACCTGGCACAATCTGGGCAGTGTTGGTGAGCATGCCTTTGTCATCTCAAGCAGCTTTTCTGTAGTTTGCTATCTCATTGAATCATTGTTCAACTTCTGAGCCTATCAACCCTATTCCACACATCTTTTCTTCCTCAGCTATATGCCTCTTATTCCCTCTGCGGCTCCAAGTATTTGTAATTCTGGGAAGTGGTTTAGAATACAGTTTCTATGAAACAGAACTATGCAAAGCAAAGCAGAGTTTTATTGTATGGTACCCCATTAGGCCAACACACAGAGGTGTTGCTATTGCCCTGAAGGGTCGACATGCTTGGGGCCATTAAGTCAGGGGTGAGGAGAGGTGACAAGGGAGTGGTTGCTGAGGAACAAGAGAAGAGAGCTTTTCCCCTTGTCTCTCATCAATCTCTGAGAGGGAGGGAGAGGGACTTCTCCCCCTGCCTTTTATTGGCCTAGGAGTGCAGAAATCAAGAAGAGAGTGGTGAGAGCTGCTATTTTTGCCCCCACCAAATCCTGAACCAGCAAATGTCTCCTTCAGCAACTTGCCTGAGCCAAGATCTGTGTACCCCAACCCCTCCCCCCGATTTGGCACTCATTGCCCTTCTGAGAATGAGTGTTTACAGAAGCAGCTCACCGAGGAAAGGAGCTGTCTTGCAGGCCAGGCTGGAGGATACTTGGGGGGCAGAGATCCCAGCCACTGCAAGCTAGTCTGATGGTGTCAGTGTTCCCAGCCCCAACTAGGCACTCTACTTGGACTCCTCACTGTTTATAGATTGTTAGCATGGATGGAGTTCAAGCCCTCAGGCAAGACTGTGTGAGAGAGGCTAGGAAGCTTGTGAGATGGAGATGGTGTGAGAGAAACCTTGGTGTGCGTGTGAGACTTGTGAATGAAAATGAGTGGGAAGGGCTGTAAATAACCTTGCAAGGAAGAGCATGTTTGAGAAGGAGAAAGGAGGATTTGGGCATCCTGGGGAAAGAAATAGAAAGGTGTCTGTCTGCCATTGTGAGGGAGGCTGGCAGAGGAAGAGGCCAGCCAGTAAGGAAAAGGAGGAGTAAAGCTGACTAGAAAATGTCATTTAATTTTTTTTAAATGAAAATGTAGGTCTGATTCTTTTTCTGAAAATTTTTCCTAGTTTTTCAACCATCTGTTGGATGGGTGAGAGGATAGGAGTGTGGAAAAGAGGACACATTTAAAGTAGGAATGAGGGCACTTGCACATCATTATGTCTTAGCTGCCCCCATGAAGATACAGCTGTCAAATGCATGTTCAAGTTCTGCCTTCACCTGGGAAAAAATAGTGCTGTAATTTCAGTTGCACATTGTGCCGGTAAAACAAAATCTGTAACTGAAGGTGTTTTTCATCTGAGGCAGCCCTGGCGAACATTGCACTGACGACTCAGCAGTTGGAGCTGCTGGATAATGTAGATATTATTGATTGTTTTGTTTGGTCTCACATACAAATAGCTGTTCATTGTACTAGCAAAAAGTTAAAATCAATAAAATCATCAGAATTTTAATAAATAGGCCAGAGATAGATGAAGATATCAACAAAATTCTCCTCTTAGGTCCATGTATTCATTTCATATCTTTGACTGCAAAAATAATAGTAACTTATATAAATTTCTGAAGATACATGTATAAGCACCCTTAATGCATTCAGAGCCTATTAATGAATAATAACACAAAACGAGACAACTTGGTGAGAACTGTATGATGTTTCCTTGTTTAACGAGGGGAAAATGAAAATATCTCCTTTCCCTCCAGTAGCAATGACCTGATCCCATTGTTGAGTTTTGCTATTCACTGCAATGCAACTAGTTTCAGGTTTTTGATAACTGGATGAAAACACCATATTTCTTCCCTCTGAAGGATTCAAAGAGTGTTATGGCAGTACCTCCCCTCTAATGGCCAAAAAAGGCTTCTTTTCCAGATTCATTGTAGTACGGGTTGAAACTCTCTTAACTGGGATTCTCTGGTCTGGCAACATCCATGGTCCAGCGTGGATGTTGCAGGACTAGAGTGTCCTGGTAGAGGGCAAGTGGTAAAAATCCCTGCAGAGCAAGACGGTCTTTAGTCTGCTTTTTTGGGAAAGCCCAACTGTGCATTGTTCCTTACTCAATGATTGTTGCAAAATGTTTAGTGTTTAGCAGTAATTTCATAGAACATAGGTGAGAAAATATCAAAGTTTGTTCATTCTACAAATTGACTTCATTTCCAAAAAGAAGTTTAAATGTTATGAGAGAGCAAGAGTGAGACAGTTATAGAAAATGAACTCTCTCTCTCAAAGAAATTAAAAATTCTTCAATATAATCTCTTGTACAAAATAAAAACCACCATCATTCATATTTTTACCATCCATATTTTTACCAACTGTAAAAAAGCAAGTTAATTATATAGGGCTAATTGGAAAAAACACTTGAGTTCATTAATTTAGGTGTTGATTTTTTTTACTGTAGAGAGTATCACTTCAATTCAGTAAAAGGTCAGACTCACGTGAGGTATTTAAATTGTTCTGACCTAAAGCTTGGTTAGTAAGGAGAGAACAAATGTAAATTTTCATTTTATCACTGCATTTAAATAATTCTTTCATCTTATTAAACATAAATAATAAGGGAGAATGACTGTCACTTCTGTCTTACATATGTCTTAACTGGCTATACCATTAGATATGACTGCTAAATTGGGAGAAAAGTAGAAAAGTTTAATAAATAAAATATACTGAAGTTGTGGATGGCCCTGCATTTAAAATGCAAATGGTAATATAGAGCTGGAAAATAGGAAAGGTGGGGGGGGGGGGAGGTTTAATGAATAAATACAATGGATCAAAAAAGGGAGAATTTAAACAAATTTTAAAATAATTTGAATAGAATTATGTGTAAAGTGCTTCACACTCTTGTAGCTCTATATAAATAATATAGGATACAATAGTGCACAGGTTCTCAGCCATGGGTATGCATATCCCTGAAGTATGCCAAGGTTTTTCAGGGGGGTACATTACCTCATTTAGATATTTGCCAAGTTTTACAACAGACTGCATAAAAATCACTAACTACAATTTCATATAGACAATGACAGGAATGGACAATAATTTTTGATAGGAGGGAACGCTGCAAGAACTTGGTAAGTTGTCAAGGATGACACTCTTCCATTATATTAATGAAGGCAGTGCGGCATCTAGGATGGAGGTTGGGTGCAGAAAAACTTGGGGTAGGAGATTGGGGTGCACATGGGTGAGGTCTGGGAGGGAGTTTGGGTGAAGGAGAAGGTGTGGGGTCTGGAAGGGGTATGAGTGCAGGAGTGGGGGTGCAGAGGCTTTGGGTTGTGACCTGAGACAGGGGTTTGGGGTGCAAGGTCTGAGAAGGGCTATGAGTGCAGGAAAGGGTTATAACCTAGAAGAGGGGTTCAGGTGGGAATGGGGTCTGGGAGGGTGTTGTGACCTACAGCAGGGATGCAGGAGGGGGTGCAGGGATTTGGGCTGCATTGGGGTGCAGGATCTGGGAGGGGAATCTGTGCAGGAGCAGGGGTGCAGTGGATTTGGGTTACACGGGGAAGGGTTGCGAGAGACGGACAGAAGGTTGTGGGGAGGGAGAAGCTAGGGTACCAGAGGGAGGCTCTGGCCGAGAGGCGTGTATCTATGTGGCTGCCGGCCTATAGCCCAGCAGATCCCTCAGGTATGTCCCCAGCCTTCCACACACCCCGCACGTTGCTCAAAGTGGCTGGCTTGGGAGGACTACATGCTGCTCTGAGCGCAGCGAGCCCGGAGAGGAGAGGGGTACGTTGCACGATCTGAGTGGTGTGTTGGGGCGGGGTAGGCAAGGAGTCTGTCGGAGGCACCTGCTAGGCTGTGGGCCAGATCCAGCAGCCTGGTGGGTTGGATCCGGCCTATGGGCTGTATTTTGTTCGTCTCTAGGTAGTGACTTGCTTATATTGCCCTGTATACTATGCACTGAAGTGTAAGTGAAGTATTTATATTCCTACTGGTTTATTTTATAATTATATGTTAACAATGAGAAAGTAAGCAGTTTTCCATTAATAGTGTGCTTTGAGACTTTTGTATTTATATATCTGTTTTGTAAGCCAGTAGTTTTCAAGTAAGGGGAATAGGGTTGCCAGGTTTTCTCCCGGACTGTCCATTATTCGGGCCCCCCTTCCAGTAAAAAAACCAGAACATAACAGACGTGAAATGTCCGGTATTTCCTGTTTCCCTCAGACAGAAGCCCGGGAGGGACAATTTTCCCCTGCTGTATCTGGTGGCGGAGTGAGGAGCGCAGGGCCATTTAAAGGCACAATATACTTTTTTTTTTCTCGACATCTTTGGTCTCCCCCTTTTTTTTCCTCAACAGAATTTTTTTCCCAGGGGTGTGTGTGTGTGGGTGGGTGGGTGGTTGTTTTTTTGGGGGAGGTATTCAGTATTTTTTATTAAACCATCTGGCAACCCTAATTAGGGGACACTTGAGGTATTCTAGACAAATCAGACTTCTTGCAAGAGATCTAGTAGTCTGGAAAGACTGAGAGCCAATGTAGTAGTTAATGGGCTAAGAGAATCAAGAAACAGAAGGTACAATATATTTATCATATTATCTCATATGAAAAAAGCTTCTTTGACCTAATGCAGTATGTTGCAAAAGACATTTCAACTACTCTTAAGACAGATGACTGCATGATCCACTAGACCATGCAAAATGCTGGATGGTCAAGTGGACTAAGTAACTCATGATTTCTCATCTTGTATCACTAGCAGCTCCTGTAGCCTTTTTAAGCTACTGTTTGCTCCAGGTGCAGCATCAGGTCATAATACTTGCCTAGCTCCCAGAAGTACTGCTAAAATTGAATTGTGAGATGTTTGTGCAGCACTTTGAATTTGCACAGTGCTGAGAACAAGAAGATACAGTATAAATGTTAACTGTAGCATTACATGATCATCATCAGTCTGAGCCCATGAAATGGCTACAGGGCAAAGCTAATCATGAACATCGGTGTAATTACTGGATTATTTCACTTCTACAATAAAACATATTTTCTTCAGAGTTTCAATAATGTCTTAGGTCATCTGTCTTTGTAGTCGGGGAAATGTTGTGCGCTCGGTCCCTATAAGAAATGTACAGTTTTATCTTTCACAGTGTCAGACTCTCTACCTTTTTTAAAAAGTTTATTTATATTATAAGGCCTGTGGCCTTAGAGGCGCAGTGCCTTTCAATTAATGGCAGTCTATCCACAGTCCAAGCTAAATTGTTACCTTTTATCGGGAAGCATTTCATAGCTTATTCTGTTTTCTCCCACATGTGCTTTAGGTTACCATGGCCTTTATTGTGAGGAGGAATATAATGAATGCCTTTCTGCACCCTGCCAGAATGCTGCCACCTGCAGAGACCTTGTCAATAGCTATGAATGTGTATGCCTTGCTGAATATGAAGGTAAAATACATTTTTGCCTCTTGTTGTGTAAGTATAGCTTACTTCACAAGTCTTTTAGTGCTTTCTTGCTTGATAATAAAACTACAAAGTGAGGAGTTAAGTTGTGATATGCCACTGTATAAGGTAGGAAAATTAATATAAAGTAGGACCTGATTCCACAGCCATTATTCAAGTGAGTCATTCTTATTTACATAAGTCGAATCACTGAAGTCCATGGCATTACTCATCTGAGCAAAATTAACTTAGGTAACAATTTGGTTGTTCAGGTTTTTAACTTCATAGTACTCTGTTTCCTTTAAAGATGTGAGCTATAGTTTTTTAAGAGACTGTTGGATATAATTTGTAATCAGTTATTGCTGGGAACCATTACCTGGAGGACTTCCCAGATATTTCTCTAGTGTAAAGAGTTAAAAACACGGAAACAAAAAAATCAATTTTTTTTTGTTTCCTAGAGAGAAAAAATAAAAAAAAATAACCAATTCTCTGGAAGCTTATTTACAAATCATAAAATTCAGACATAATGGCAAGTCAGTGAACACTCCTCCATGTTGATGGAAACCATGTCCAACCTGATTCAACAGATTCTGTTTTCATAATCCATTTCCTAAGTATTTTGTAAATTTATAAAAAAGAAAAAAAATTGTTCATCAAGAAAATTTTATTTAAGGATAGATTTATTTCATTTTCAGTAAAGAGTAAAGCATATCTGTGTTTTGTTTACTCTCTCTCTCTCTCTCTCTCTCTCTCTCACCAGTATTTTAAGGATCATTGCACATTTATATCCTCAAAGAAACAAAAATAGTTATCTCTCTTGACTGAAACTCAGTCAGCTGCTGCTTGAGGCTAACAAAGTGTATATTTCATATTGGTATGTGCTCTGTTCTTTGCCACTGGATGAAGAATCCATCATACCAGTGGCCAAGCTTGAAGAATTAACAATCACTTTCAAATGGCAATGGAAACTGTGCTGTTCTTCAGAGTGCATTGGCTTAAACTTCATGTTACACTGTCAACACAACAAGTATATCTAGACAAAAAATAAAATAACCCAAAATTTGTGCATTTGCTCGTTAAGCCAGCATGGAGCTCCATCCTCTAACCATTTTACAAGGGATTGTGCTTTCTGCCTTGAGTGGCTGCATTGGCTACTGATTCTCTCTCACCTTCCACTTTACAGTGGCATTGGTGACTGCACAAAGTGGGTATAAATCATCACTATCATGATTTGGTAGCATTTCACATCTACTTTGAACTGATGCACATGACTGTACAAAGGTCAGAGCAGTAGAGAAATGACTCATATCTTGTAATAGTACTGCCTCACAAGAGTCAAATTGTTCAAATGCATAAGTATTTGCACAGTTGAACTCATAAAATGGACACTAAAATATGTGCTTATTAATTTCTAAGGAGACTCTTTCTTGGGTGCAATGTTGTCAGGCAATATTGAATACTTTGTGAATTTTGGAGAGCTTTGTAACAAAGACTTTGTCCAATTTGCAATGTATGGAACTATCTGGTTGAAGGTAAGCAATGGGATAGACTCTTTCTCTTTGCTGGCAGACATCACACTGATGTTGAAATGTGCTCTTTTCCGGTCAGATGGCCATAAAAGAATTCACAGCTGACTTACAGAATTTTGCCAAGTATTCTGACATACGGACAATAGTTTGAATTCGCAAGGATAAAGCTGAAAAGGACATTGTAAAACAAAACTAAGTGTATGCATGAAACAAATAAATTACCTGCTAAATTATGTAAGCAAATAGCATGCCAATACATTTCACTCATTCTCATTTTCATTTAGGCCTGTAGACTTATATTATTTCTAATTTGTATGACAGCACCCAAAGCTATAAAACGTAAGATAGGTCCATAACTGAAGAAAATGCCATCTGAACAGATCAAAACCAAAACAACAACAAAAAAACCCCACAGAGACAAGAGACAGGAGAACAAATGTAAGCATAGACATGTTGGAGGTGATTTGGTAAGGGTAGATAAACTCTGAAATAGGTTGCTAAAGAAAGTCGTGGAACATTTAAAAAAAAACCAAGTTAGACAGCTGCTGAGGATTTTCTAGCTTTATTTGGTTCTGCCACAGTACAGCAGGCTGGACTTGCTGACTTCTCAAAGTCTCTTCAAGCCCTACGTATCCGATTCTGTGTTTTATCTCCTAATGTTTTATTGTTTTTTCTTTCCTCACATTCTTTTCCCAGAACACTCCATCCCAAGATCCCCACCAACCTTCTGTTCTCAGTGCCTTGTTTTAATCCTCATCCTTCACCAATCTAATGTAGCTCAGTAGTTAACTTTCTAACCAGTTATTCCCAGGAGCGGCCCTAGACGAGCTGCCAGCAACTGGCACCCTAGGCGAAATGTGCGATCAGCGCACGATTGGTGCCTCCGCCTCCAAAGCCTTCAACGGCCATTTTTCTTGATGCCCTAGGTGACCACCTAGGTTGCCTGTATTGACGGGCCACCACTGGTTATTCCCTCTCTCCAAGTTACTCTCTCTCTTCCACACCACCTCAGCAAGTTAGTCCTTTGTACGTATGAAACAGCTCACTGAATCTGGAGCCATCCACTGCTGGGATTATAAAACAGTGCCCCCTATAATCCTCACATATCCACCATTTTTGTAGCATGTCTGGTAGAAACAACTATTTGATACATGGATTCCAGACACTTGGTCTGTATCTATCACATCTAACCAGAATGGTTTATAGATTAATATCACTAGAGCTTTCAATATCTCTCGAAACAGAAAACCTGTAATACTTATCAAAAAATGGGCAGAAAGCTAAAATGTTTTCCACAAATTCACTTGAAGCATGTTGTAGTGAATGGGAACTGGTTTGTAATTTAGTAAACTACTTTCGCAAAATGTCTCATGCCGAGAGCAGGCCTGCTGATGGGGAGGGTGTAGGGGGCAGAGGCTCTGAGGCCTAGCAAAGTAGCAATAGTGACAGCCACAGCCCCCAATCCTTTAAATCGCTGCCAGAGTGCGGTATCACATGCTCTGAGCAGCACTATGGGTTGGGGGGTAGTGGTCGTCATGCTTCTAGCACAGCGGGCTGCCTGGGGGCTGGAGTGGTGGGCTCTGGGCGGTGCTGAAGGCTGGCTCCACTCAGGCCCACCCATTCCACTCTCAGCCCCCCCCTTCTGAGAGTGCAGAGCCCCTGCCCCCCATCTTGCCCAGGCGCCTGTGGAGTAGGCCCACAACATCTCTGCATTCCCTTGCCAGAGTTCAAACCTAACATTGATTCCTGACAAATATCCTGAGTGAAATAAATGTGTGTCTTGTGGTGGCTCTTACTTCCGAGAAGAAGAAGAATATTGCCATACATATAGTCATAGTTAGCAAAGGATGGCACAATCTGTTGAACTGGGGTTGATATTAAAGGGGCATCAACAACTTGAAAAGTGTATTTCTCTTACTATTTTTGCCTTCTACTTTTACAAGTGAAAGTTAAGATGAAAACCTATGAATAACTGACAGAAAAATGGAAAAAATGAGAAGAGCAATTACACCCAGTTTATTTTTTGCATTTGACAGGACTTTTGGTATCCTTGTTTTCCTTCACAAAACTACCTACAGAAATAAATTACTTAAAATTAGTCATTTAGATTTTGACTCTACAGTAGGTGCTGTGAAGTTATGCCCTAATATCTACATGGGGTACTCCTCATTTCAGCATAAATTATTGTTTACTATAGTGGATCACAAAGTTAAGGTAATTAATTATAGATCAAAGACCAATAGATCAAAGGTCAGTCTTGAAATACACTACTCCCGTTTTTACATAGAACGACCATTAATGCCTGCCTAAATACCCCAAGCAGTTCTGTATCATTACACCTGCAGGACTCTGTAAACGTTTAGGAAAATGAGTAACTTTATGAATGAAAACAGTCTCATGGAACTCAGTGAGTCTACTTTTGTGGTAGTGTTTGTAGAGCTGATAGGGTATAATATATGATACCATGGTGGCATCTGACCTCTCTACCCATCCCCAGTTAGGAATGCTTCCTCCCCTGCGCCAGATAAGTCACACAATCTGCTGCAGAGTGAAACTACTGGAATCAAATTCTGAGGCAGGAGATCATAGAAAGAGGGAGGGGGGTTGCCAATCAAATGAAATCCTATCATGTTAAGTTACATGTTTGAATATGTTGATTTCTGTTTCTACTGCTTTGACAAACCATGGTCCATTTGAGTCCATTGGGAAAGGAGAAGACAGGTTTAATAGTATGTAATAGTGTGTATTTTAAGTTTCATATTAACTGGAACTGTTGCTGAAGATAACCAATTATTAGTTCCACTGAAGAATATTAAACAGATGGCCAACCTGCTTCTTTATTACACTATTGCATAGCCATTGAAACTCCACCGATGCCATTGTCTGAGAATAGGAACTGGCCCGCTGTGCCTGAAGAAGCAACATAGCCTTGATAAGAAGAGGAGCCCTATGTTTTAAGACCAAATCACCCTAAAACATACGACTTGAGTCTGATCTTGCATTGGCTTTCCAATTGTCTTCAGCAACTTACTTGTGCATAACACTGGTGTCTAAGAGCACAGTCAGGCTGTTGGTTGCTCTCATTCCATTTGGCTCACAGCTCACATCCTGATTTCTGACTAACCATAGGTACGAATGTCAATAACACTAATTTATTCTTCTCAGGACGGCACTGTGAATTATACAAAGATCCTTGTGTTAACATCAGTTGTCAGAATGGTGGCACTTGTGATAGTGAAGGTCTAAATGCTACATGTATCTGTGCACCTGGATTTACAGGCAAGTAATTTGTAAATTACACAAAATGTATTATTGTTAATCTCAGTGTCCAAAAGAAGGCCAATGTCAAGTATAAATCACTCCATAATTGTCAGATAATGAACAAATTAAAAGGGACACTGTAGAGCATAGACATGGTTAGCAGTAGACTCTTGCACTGAACATCTGGGGTATGCTAGAAGTACAGCTGAAACTAATTTTTTAAAGAAATTGCTGCTTTGACTTACTGCACCAACATAGGGTCCCAGCCAAAGCAGTAAATCTGAACATCTCTTGTATGGTCTCATTCATGTCCAAACATTGTAATTTGGGACCCATCTTAAACATTAGCTATTACTACAAAGTCATCCCTAATACATTTGGCAGATGAGAGAAAAATTGGGGGAGCAGTAAATAATGAAGAGGACAGGCTGTCCTGGCAACAGAATTTGCTTGGCCCTGGGCAATGTTGGGGGCCCTTGGGGCTAGGCTCCCCTGGCAGGACCTCAGGCAAAAGGGGTGGGGGTAGGAGCAGCCAGCCATCAGCACCACCAACAGTGGCAGTAGTAGCCCAGAGCCATGGGCCCTTAAATATCACCAAGCCCTGGGGCAACTGCAATCTTTACCCTTTCTCCACCCATTGACAGCCCTGAAGGCAGGTCACTGGGATCACTTGATAAACACGCCACAAGCCAGTGTACAGAACGGGTCTCTATCCTGAGAAGCAGTGGCTGCAAGATGATTCAGAGGTTGTGGTGGACAGTGAGCTGGACATGAGCTCCCAGCATGACTTGGTGGTCAAAAGAGTTAATGTGATCCCGAGGGAAGGCACAAACCCAGAAATCTCAGTTAGGAACAGAGAGATTATTTTATTGCTATTGTTGGCTCTGGTGCAGCAGCTGCTCATGCAATACTGTGTCTGGTTGTGGTGCCCACAGTTCAAGAAGGATTTTGATAAATTGGAGAGGGCCCAGAGGAGAGTCACAAGACTGATTAAACATGAGAAGATGTCCCATTTAGTGATAGATGCAGAGCTCAACACTGACCAGTTTTAAAACAAGATTAGATGTTTGATTATTTTATAGAAGGTCTGTGGCCATGAGGTCAGAATTAGATGATCACAGTGGTACCTTCTGATCTTGGGAGCTATGAAACTATGAGTTTCTGGAAGGTCTGGGTTACTGATGACACAGGCAGCTCGTGAGAAGAGAATTAATTTATCTCTTCTGTATTACTAATGCTCTGGTAAAGTTGGAGTAATGAACTTATTTAATATTGGTCCCTATACTGTTTTTATACATAGGGTCACATTTTCCTCTGAGGTGGGTACTCTCCAGAATAAATCTCTTTTGGTCAATTTCAGTTTTATGGTAAAGTGGCTAAGAGTTACAACTGGTTAACACTTGTAATGTTGCTGTAAATAAATATTTTATGTTTGAGTTACCCAGTAGGTGTAGTACTTGTAAGTAGTATAAAAAGTGATAGGTATCCTAATTAGGTGCTTTTTTGAGACATGCTACATTAAGAAAAAAAAGCACAAGAGGAAATTTATGGAATCATTCACTGTGAGGCAATTTAAAGTGGTGCAAAAATGAAAATTAATCATTCAAAACACACTTAAAAAGGATACCAGTTACCATAATGGCATCCCTTTAATAAAATCTCATGTTAAAAGTTTTAACTCAAGATGCATGCCTCAGGCTTTTTACAAAATGCAGTAAAAATTTAGCTATTGCAATGAAATGTCTGAAAAATTCAATTATCATAAAATGTACTAGTATTTCCTGACAGCAAAATGCCATCATCTACCATATAATGTTTTAGCCAAGTTGTCATTCTTCTCTGTGTTATTGATATTTGCAATTCATATTAAAACATTGCAAGACCAACGGCTTTTTGGTCTGATTCTCCTTTGATGATAGTTTTATGTATAACTTAACTTACCTCAGTAGAGTTATTCCCAGATAAGTGGAAAGAGAGAACATGGCCCTTGACTCAAAATCTTTTTCAGTAGTTTATACAATCACTGGGTGTGAATTTATGTTTTAAATGTTGTTTTGAGCTGTCCTGATGAAATCTTTGTATAACACTGTAGAAATTCAAATGCAAACACTAAATGTTGTTACTTGGCATCATGTGTTCATTGCCTCTTGTGCCAAATAACACATAATTTCTAATTTACTGCTTCATTAACAATTTTTGTTACCTGGTTTCCTTTCAGCCGTGAGCCTAGCAATTTCAGGGCATTATATCTACTAGTACATGAACTTTTTCATCTAGTAGCCCACTTCTACTGGACATGAATGCCTAGCATTATATAGTAAGATACAGGCAGTCCCTGGGTTACGTACAAGATAGGGACTGTAGGTTTGTTCTTAAGTTGAATTTGTATGTAAGTCGGAACTGGTACATATTGTAGGGGAAACTCTAGCCAAACATTTCTCCAGAGCTCAGTTTTGTTCTCTCACACCTCACTTCCCTCAGTCCTTTATTCTCAAGCTGAGGTGTCTGCTGAGAAAAGCCGCTTTGCGTCTCCCTGGTCTGCTGGGGGGAAGCAGCTAGTGCGGGGTTGCCTCACCCCATTTGTAAGTAGGGATCTGATGTAAGTCGGATCCATGTAACCCGGGGACTGCCTGTAATTAATACTGCTATATATTGTCAGTTTTAATTTTGTTTTTCATAACACATCTGTATCAAATTATTTTGTTTTTCTTTAACATGCCTGTGGAAATTGCTATGGCTTATAGTTGGTTATATTGTGTAACATTTTTGTAGTCTAATGATATTTGAGAAGATGCTTTTAAAAGATTTTGATGCTGGACTGAGATATTGAAATAATAGGTTATGAAGTTTTGAAACCTCTGATGGTTTCTCCTTCAGATACTGTTTTAATGACCTACTCTTTATTTGATATTTTTAAATGCAAAGACCATCTATTATATATACTGTAACAAATACACAGAAAAGCTGCAGACCTAGAAACAGGACCTATAGGCATTCAGAAAAGGCACTTTAGAAAAGTAGAGAAAAGAGGAGACTGAGGGGGGATATGATAGCAGTATATAAAATCATGAGTGGTGTGGAGAGGGCCGATAAAGAAAAGTTATTTATTAGTTCCCTAAATAGAAGAACTAGAGGACACCAAATGAAATTAATGGGGAGCAGGTTTAAAAATAATAAAAGAAAGTTCTTCTTCACACAGTGTGTAGTCAACCTGTGGAACTCCTTGCCAGAGGAGGCTGTGAAGGCTAGGACTATAATAGAGTTTAAAGAGAAGCTAGATAATTTAATGGAGGTTAGGTCCATAAAAGGCTATTAGCCAGGGGATAAAATGGTGTCCTTGGCCTCTGTCTGTCAGAGGCTGGAGAGGGATGGCAGGAGACAAATCACTTGATCGTTGTCTTCAGTCCACCCTCTCTGGGGCACCTGGTGTTGGCCACTGTTGGCAGACAGGATACTGGGCTAGATGGACCTTTGGTCTGACCCAGTACGGCCATTCTTATGTTCTTATGCACTGCGCTGATGGGGACGCAGAAAAAAAAGCTGCTACAACCTGAGCCTTTAAAACATGGACCTGCTGTTATCTGTCTAGTAGTACTAATCTCCCCTTGGTGGCAACCTCTCCTTTCTTTATTAAGGTTTCCTCTGTTGTTCCTGTAGTTTCCTGCAAAGGGTCATCTTATAAGGAAGGTACACCATGGAGGAGTACTATTCCACCATCTTCATTACAAATCTGTAATGAAGAGAGGCAGGTGGTTGGGTGGTCTACATGGGATGCACTGCCTCAGAGAAGACTGGAGAGTCCTGCACAGTCTTGTAGCCTAGTTCTGTGCTTATAACCTCATCATATCAAATTCTTCTATGTCTTCCACCAATGTGAGAGAGCAGGATGTGGTCCATTGATTTCAGGAAAGGTTGCACAGGGTGTAAGTCACTACAGAATTTGGCCATTGATCTTTTTCTGGAATGAATGGCAGTGTTACAGAAGCAGTATACTTAGCTTCTAGAGCAGTGGTTCCCAAACTTTTCAGCATCAGGCCCTCTTTTTGATTTTTGAGAAATCCTTACACTCCTCCTCCCCTGCCCCGCCAAAATAGCAGCAAAAGTTGTAAAGCAAAAAAAAAAAAAAAAACCCCAACACTGACCTGGGGGGAGGTTGGGTCACCTCATGCCCCCCCTGGAATTTCTTCACACCCCCCAGTTTGGGAACCCATGTTCTAGAGAAAGCACAACAGTGACTTCCTTGGACAACTAAGGAATGGTAATACTATGTTCTAAAGATTATCTTGCAAGTCCCAGAAAAATAAATGGGAGCCATGTTTATACATGTAAAGAAAGACTTTAGTTCTAAACCTTTAAAATGATTTTGCACTTATTAGTTCTTATATGCAAAACTGAAATAAATGTATTGCATGGTTCTGTAGTAGGTAGTAGTTTTATATCACTATCTTCCCCCCCCCCAGAAATGGACTGCCCAATTAATAAAGAGACAGTTTTACAAATGATGTAGTTAATAGGCAATCAACTCCAAGCTTACAGCACAGACATAAAGGATTACATTTATTCTAAGAAACTAATTAATTTGGACATTGCTTAGTAACAATCAACTTTGTAAGACTGAACATTGTTAATATTGCATAGAATTGGTTTAGCTTTAACAATTCAGTAGTAAAATTTAGCTGCTAGTAATTAATTCACTAAGGTAAACAACTATTCAACATTATGTGTAAGACATCTGTTTGAGACTAGATTTTTAAAATAATGGCTTAAAAATCGTCAGGTAAGCAAATATACTAATTGGATGGTATTGAAAATGGCACATCAGTCTCCCTTGAAATATTACTGGGAACTGAAGAATGACTGCACTCTAGTACTGCAATATGTGTTTGTTATAAGCTCTGAAGTGCTTGTATTTATCCATCCAGAACAATGGTAAGCAGCTAATTTAGTCATTTTTCCTCCTCCTCTCTCTCTCTAAAAAATGTTTCCTGTGGGACGACAGAGTGATGTCAGCACATCATTCACATTGCCCCAGCTCCAGGCTGCTGCTCTGGCCCCAGGCTACCCAGACCAAGCCCAGAACGTGCAGCCCCGCTTTCATGCTGACTGTCCTTTCTCCCCTTCCCCCACCCCCCCGCAGCCTGCATGCCCTCCTTATGCTACGCTACTATCACTGCTGGCCACTCAGACCTGACCCCAGCCACTGACTGTCCTCTTCCCCTGCAGCCCTGCTGGCTGCAGCCCATCTGCACCCCCCAGCCAAGCCCCTCTGCGCACCACACTTGCATTGTCATCGGCAGCCTTTCCCGCTGACTGGCATTGTTCCCTACACCCCTACTGCCTGCAGCCCCTCTGCACCCCATCCTCATCCCCCTCATTTACCTCCCACACTCCCAGCCCCATCACTGACACACGCACCCCCAGACCCCCCTTACACAACGTAGTTCTGCAACCTTGTGCCAATAAAAACTGTTCCAGAGGCCATTTTCTTTGTTTTAAGCTGATGGGCCAGCTCGGGCTAGGGTGGAATATCCAGAGCCTGACTGACAGATAATTTGGTTAAGGGCAGGAATCTGGGGGACTAGGGTTGCCAGGTGTCCGGTATTGACCCGGACAATCAGGTATTTTCGCCTCCTGTCTGGTAAAAACATTTGGAAAATACCGGACACCTAAAGTATCCGGTATTTTCTGATTTTTTTTCCCTGCCAGGAGGCGAAAGTACCACATACCTGGCAACCCTACGACACACTCAGCAACCGGATCCCCCCCACCCTTACCTGGTTCCACAGGGGAACTGTCTTGTTGCAGGAGCAGAAAAACAAGATGGTCATCAGCAAAAAAGCCTTTTCTTAAAGGGGCCATGCTTGGTTTTTTTTTTAATATTTTTTTTGGTCTCCCTCTTTCTTTTTTTTTCTCAACAGAATTTTTTTTCCTGGTGGTTTTTTTTTTTTTTTTTTTTTTTGAGGGGGAGGGAGTGTTCGGTATTTTTGGTTAAACCATCTGGCAACCCTAGGGACATCTTGATTTAGGGCTGAAGCCAGGCAGGAAGGCAGTATCTATGGGCTGAAGCAAGGTAGCCATCTTCACTGTAGGCACACTACAAATCTCAGGCATTTCACTCTGCCACCTTAAATGTTTGCAACACAACCTGAACACCTGACAACACTCATCAATGTTAAAAAATTGTTCAGTACTGTTAAATAAAGTTGTTAAAACATTTAAAAAACAGTTAACTCCCTTCTTACATCAAAAATTGTTCCTATTACATTCAAATATTTGATGCTCCAGGTCCCTGTTGTTCACAAATTGTTAAATCTCTCTGTCTATAATTAAAAAAACGTTTCCTGCAGAACAACAGAGTGAAGTCATGCATCACTCTGCATCCTGCAGTCCCCCCATCCACCTTCTCTTGTGCTTAGAGTTGCCAGATGCTTTCACAGAAAATCCCAAACATGGCAGGAAAAAAATTGGTTGAGGGGGGAAAAAAAAGGGGGTACCAAAAAAAAAAGGTCACTGCACCTTTAAAAATCCCCTTGCTCCTTCCACCCCTGCCAGACGTGTCAGGGGAACAATGTCCCCGCTGGCCTTCCGTCCAAGAAAAACAGAAAATACAGGACATTTTACATGCTCCAGGCAGCCATGAGCCATGTGGCCTCCCCTGTGCTCTGGGGAGCTGTGAGCCATGTGGCCTCGCCCCTTCCACATCCTCTGGGGAGCTGCGAGCCATGCAGCCTCCAGTCAGGCCCAACCCAACCCCCCCCCCCCCCGAGTGCCTGGGGTAGAGAATTGGGCATACCACAGCTTTGGTGGCCAGGGGGAGAGATCTAGGGCTGCCGAGGAGGGGGCAAAGAGCTGGGGACAGGGGTTGGACGAGGGCTGGGGGGTCTTGGCCTCTTGGGAGGAGGGAAAGAGCCAGGGCCAGGGCAGCTCTGGAGCATCCTTAGTGGCTGTGGGGGAGGCAAGATGGGCCTGCCTCGGGCACTTCCCAGCGTTCAGTGGGGGGAAAGACCTGGGGTTGGTGAGTGTAGCAAGCAGAGGGTGCAGCCCCCTGGTTTTCAAAATAATATGACTGGCATAATTTAAACATGGTCCTTTTAAGCTAATTTACATCTGTCTTGATATTCATACAGTTATGTAAAAGAGAATTGTCAATTTGTGAGTAACAGATAAATACATTCTTATTGTTTTATATCATATGGTACTGTGTGTTAGATTAATGGGAGAATACTATTTAGGGCCTGATCCTGTGTGATACTCAGATACATTGATTATTCTTAACATCTACAAACTTCAATAGGACTCGAGTCTTCCACTTCATGGTATCAGGCTCTTAATAGCTAATTAAATTATTGTATTGGCTAATCTGAGTATACTGACTTAGAATAGCACAAGGTAATATGCTAACATGGGGTAATATGTTCTATCACATTTGACTGGGGAAGAAGGATGGCCTTGTGGTTCAAGTAAAGACCTGGAAGACAGGTGATCAGGGTGAACTTAGTGAAGTCAGTTAATAGTATCTGAGACCTAGTTCTTTAACCGTTATAAAAACATGTTGAGATGTGAACAGTGATACAGAACTGCAAAATATTTTACCAACAAAAATTATGTATGTTCAGCTAATTCAACAGAAAATGTCATCAACGTGGTCTTTATTCTTTTAATAAATGTTTGATGAAATAATCAATATTAATGACAGTACTGTTACTCTAGCCAGCTTTTGCTTTTAGTGACTAATGACAATACTGGCTTGATATATACACATGCAGTATACAAGCATCTCTCTTTTTTACATTAAGGTGAAGAGTGTGAATTTGATATAAATGATTGTGACAGCAATCCATGTCACCATGCTGGGACTTGCATAGACCAGCCCAATGGTTATACATGCCACTGTCAACACGGCTGGGTTGGAGCAAATTGTGAAATACGTAAGTGTTATGAAAATTGTGTGTGGCTTTTGATGATATTTTGATTTATGTATAGCTCACTGTCCTAGAAATGTCTAATAATGGGTCAAAATATTAGTAGAAGCATTTGCAGTGAAAGCTTTGTTAGCCAGCAAATGGGGTTTGCTGGTTAATTGAATGTGCTGGATAACAAAGCTTTATTGCTTTGTCCTCGCCCTCTAATGGCAGACCCAGCTCCCAGCAGCTTGAGGCAGGCTGTGGGGAAAGGAGGCACCTGCTGATGATGTTATCCAGCAGTGCCAGCTGTCAGAAACCCACCCGGGGCCAGCTGCACAAGCAGGAGTCAGGCGTGTGCACCCGAAGATGCGGTGGTATTGTGACTGCGGGCAATACCGATTTAACAACGTTTTTCAGTTAGCAGAATACTGGAGAACAAAGCTTTCGCTGTAAATACATTTCTTAAACAATACCTCAGTATGCACAGAAGAAAGGAAAATGCACTCTAAAAAGAACTATAATGTAACAAAGTTGCATAAATTCTTGGATTTAAAAGTATTTTAAGCCAAAACATTCTCAGGTGCCCATTGATTTTTTTTTTTTAGCTACTTCTGTTTCTGGATGTTCAATTTTGAGACACCACATGCCTGATTTTCACAAGTGCTGAGCCACCCATAAGTCAATGTGATCAGTTGGTGCTCAGCAGCTCTGTAAATTGGACTGAAAAGGTATGCAAATTTGGTGGCCACTTTTGAAAATGTTGGCTGGTGCACCCAGTGGTCACAAAGTTTAATTCATGACTGTGTGTATATCTTCACTCAGTAAATGTAAAATGTGTGTGCCTTATTTCAGAGACTACCCATTAACTTCTGCTGGAGCTGCAGATGAGCAAGTGTTCTGAAAAGGAAGACTTATGTGTATACTTCACTGAGGCCTCGTTTTTGGTCTTTGACACCAGTTCTGTCTCCTTTCCTAGGAGGTTTAACTGTATTTCACTGTTTGCATACTGCATGAAGGATCCCCTCCAAATATCAGATAGACTGATTTAAGGGCTTGATGCTGCCCAGTGCAGTTGCAGACTGTTCCTTAAATAAATGCTGGATAAAAAAGTAATGAGCCAAAGGTGCTCAGGAAAATCCCATCCTGCATTAATGAGTACCAGACCAAATGTCATGAAGTTACTCCTACGTAACAGCTGGAGTAAAGCCAAAGAAGTGCATGTATAGTTCAGCATCTCCTTTATAATAGGTGGGCCATATTTTGGATCACGACTTCTGAGATATGCACTCTGCATCCTAATTCTTTCCTTTTTAAATCCTATGCACTTGAGACCGATTTATACTCAGGCAGTGCCTTACTTCTACTCACACATCACCTCCGCTCACTCTTCTCTTGGAGCACAACCACTTAATATTTTTTATTGTGAAAGCATTTGCTAGATTAAGGCCAACATTTATGCATTTGTTGTTTGTAAATTCAGTTTCATTGATCAACCACAGGACAGCACAGATAGAAACCACTAAAGGCACAACATTGATGATATCAACCACTTGAAGTGTTAATTATGTCTGGTTCTCATGCAAAGTTCCCTCCCCATCTTAGGCCCTTTTATGAGGTCTATTGCAATCCCTTGATTTTTGTTTTTGGATAGCAATGCTGGTCACTCTTATGACAGTAAATCCATTGTATGTCTCCCCTTTGATTTGCGGACAGTGCAAGCTGCCTTTTAGAACACAGCATATGTTGCAGTCCAGGGAGTTCTTAGTTGCAGTGCCTTCTGAAGGGTTGCTTCTGTGAGGCAGACATGGGCCTTCAAAAGATCTGTGAGGCCTGCTCAGGCATAGTGACACCTAAAATGGACACATTTGCTTAACCAGTATGACAGTGGCATTCTGAGTAATTGCAGCTTACTTGTGTGGTGAGCAGTGGGCTGACAAAAAAAATAGCTTTAATTCCTTGAGACATGCAATAACCCTCTAGAAATCCATTCCCTGGAGTAGCTTGATATTATAATTGCATTACCATTATGGGATGGAATGAAAACATATAAAAGGAAAACAGGCAGAGCTTTGCATTTACTGAGCACTGCAAAGCTGAGCTATGAAATCAGCAGCGTCTGTTCAGGGATCCTCCTCTGTTCAGGGATGGATTATTGTTTATCTGGATCCACTGAGGGATTAGTTCTCAGGCAGATTCCTGGATTTGGAAGCACAAGGGAAATAGTGATACGCAGGACAGAGAGCAAAGGAAGCCGCCTCTGCTGCACATCTGAAAAATTACTCCTGCTTGATCAGCAGAGTAAAGCATGTGAGGGGAATGTCTTGCTAAGGGCACATCTACACAGCAAAAAAAGGTTCCTTCTTGAATTAGAATACCTAATGTAAGCGGGGGAATGGTCCCGCTATTGTGGGGAACTTTCCTGGCTTCTATACCTCCCCGGTGAAATGGACCAGCGAAAGGATCTGAGTCCCCGCTCCCACTTCCTTTATCCCACGGCCTCCCTGATCCTGAGGGCTCCCCCTCCCCTCTCCTGAGTAGCAGAGCCCTTGAAACCCCAACAAGGCTGGGCCCAGGTTTCCTGGGGCTTAATCCCCGACCTTGTAGTCACTGGGGGCAGGAGTTAGGGTGTCCCCACTCCGAGGTGCTCTCTTTACACTGCAGGCCTTCTTGGCCCAGTGATCACTTCATAAGGTTCAAAGCAAATACAATTTATTAAACATCAACTGGTTAAAGAGAAAAGAATAAGAAAAAATGAGAATGGTTAAATGAGAACACACAGCCCTGCTCTGTAGCACAGGGACATCAAAACAGCAGTCTGCAGAGTGTAAGGACAGTCCACAGTCTCTTTCTTAGAGGCCCTGGATATGCTGCAGGGGGGCTACAGGCTGGACACGCTAGCTCTGGTAGTGATCACACAGTCTCAAGCTCGAAGTGGCCAGACCCCTCTCCCAGTCCAGAGCCTTTCCCCACACTTTGCTGGTCCCAGGTGCTCACCACATCCAGCTGCAGGCTGTGCTGCTTGGCCAGTTCCAGCTCCTTGTGTTGCTTATCTGTTCCTTTTGGCTCTCTGAGCACTGCCAGTCTGCTGCTCAACACAGGGTCTGCACTCCTTGAGCTGTGTATGCCTGGCTCTGCTGTTGCAAGACTGTCTCTCCACACAGCTTGCACTCCTTGTACTGTCTGTGTCTGGTTCTGTCGCTGCAGGACTTCTTCACACAGTTTGCACTACTCTTTCAGCTCTCTGTTTTTGCAGGACTTCTTCTGCACACAGCTTGCACTCCTTGGGCTGTGTCTCAGCTCTCTGTTTGCTCAGAGAGAGCCAGAACAATCCCAGCTTACAGGGAGCATGGGGCCTGGCCTCTCCCCTTCCTCACTGGCCTGTCCAACCTGTCAGGCTGAGCTGGAGTGTTGACTGCTTTCCGTTGTCCCTGGGGTCTGTCAGTCTCATGAACCCTTCCCCTTCTGAAGCTGGGAGCTGGCAAACCAAAAAACTCCCACAGAGTTTTAGTAAGGGGTAACAGTCCCCTTACACTAACTCAGGTTAAAATAGCAGTAAAGACACAGCAGCTCAGCTTTAACTTGTACTAGTAGCTTGAGTTCAACCCATGCTCTTCTATAGGCTTCAAGACATACACAATGTGCCCGATTTCCAATATTCATACTTAAGCTCATGGCTTCTCAGACATCCACTCTACTTATTTTCTCATTTGTACATTTGTAAGGAAGGGAGCAGGTACACACAGAGATTAAGACCCTTGCTCAGTGGGGAGAACTATCTGTCTTTTGTGCTTGCTCTCAGACACGGCAATCAATGGGAGTTTTGTCATTGCCTTCAGTGAGGAGCACATTTCACCCAAGTTGTGTCTCTGGCTGGTTGAGGACTGTTCTTCACGCTATCTCCCTGTCTTCTTTATTCATCGCCTTCACCTGAAGAAACCCCTTGCTGGATCTCTTCCACAGCAGCTACAGGCACTGGTGAAGCTTACTGTTGCTATGTGGTGAGACTTACTGTGCTAGTGTGTTTCAGAGTCCCACTGGCAGCACCTAGGTCTACAGCCAAGTTTGTTTTCCACCCCATTATCACTGGTGGCAGCCATGTAGCCATCTGTATGCTAGGGACTTGGATAATATCACCTGCTGACACTGCAGTCAGCAGCTTATAGCTATTTACTTGCCATTTTTAATCTTTACAGAATAGCTTTATACTATTATAAACCCCCTCTTCTGTCCTCAAATAGCCCCTCCAACCTTGTCAAGTCCATCATCAGAATCAAGAACCCCACTAACCAGGATCCCCCAATACCAAGCCATAACATCCGTCTCCGGGTTTGGCATCTATCTCCTCTGCTACAATGATGAATACCCCCCCTTCCCCCCACACACACATGCACACACCTTTTAAAGATCTCCTGGCCCTGCACATGCCCATCACAGTCGGTGGTGTACCTCACCCAGTGCAATAAATGGCCCTATAACAGCTAGTTGAGTGAAACCAGCTATACTCTCAAATGAACTCACACAGTAAAAAAGAAAAAACCCCACTCTCAGCACCTGCTGTAAATCCATAGAATTAAAGTCAAACCGTAAAAACACTCAAAACTTTTTAAAGAGAGCCAGGATTTCACCTGGCATATAAAGGATTGCCAAGATATATCAGGGTAGATTTCTGAAGAATCTCTTTACACACTAGAACTGAAAGCACTTGATCTTCAGTAGACTTTACAAAGAGCCGTGTACCTCAGGGAATGCCCTCTCTCTGTCTTTGCGTTGTCTAAAATTAACTAAATGGTTAGAGGCCAAGTGCAATTCTGACTGCCTAGAGAAGAAAAGGACCATGTTCAAACCTGGAATAAAGGGGCATGACTTAGTGTATGTTTTAAAACACTGCAGTGGCACTGAGGCAGTGCTTCAGGATAGACGCTACTTACACTGGTGGGAGGGGCTCTCCTGTCAGAATATGTAGTTCACCTCCCTAGAAGGTGGCATCTAGGTTGATGGAAGAATTTTTCTATTGATTTAGTACTGTCTACATGTTGATTTAGGCTGGCAAAATTATGCTGCTCAGGAGTGTGGACTTTTCATAGTCCCTAGCCAATGTAATTAAGCCAACCTAATTTTGTAGTGTAGGTCAGGTCTCAGTTAACTTGCCTGGAGTTGATCCCATTGTGCATTAGGTCTCACTTAGTCCCACTGATTTTATGTCTCAACTAACCTACCTCTGTTTCAGCAGTATTCCTCATTGTCAGAGCCATACAGATTATACATCACACAGCTTCAGCAGCTTCCACATCCTGACAAACTGGATATTAAATTCACCATTGAGATGCTAGCTTCATGGGATTGATCCAGCTTCCTGATCTGACGGACTCAAATATACGATGAAGTCGAGTTCCAGACCTTCACAGAGGATAGAGTGTGGTGGTTGTAACTCAGCCATATTCCAAAACTGATCCAACCTTGCCTTTTATGATGATTTTTTGTCAGTCAGAATGCAGGTTGATGAAATTTTGCCTTACTTTGCAGAGAAAATGTCTGTCTAAAATAGGCAGCTCGGCAGCTTGCAGCTGGGCGGAATGGATAGCTCAGTGGTTTGAGCATTGGCCTGCTAAACCCAGGGTTGTGAGCTCCGTCCTTGAGGGAGGGAGGGATCTGAGGCAAATCTTTCAGGGATGGTACTTGGTCCTGCCATAAGGGCAGGGGACTAAACTCAATGACCTCTCAAGGTCCCTTCCAGCTCTATGAGATAGGTATATCTACACATATTATTATTGTATTAGCTTTTCCACAGTTGATCCAGATATCCATTTCACTGGGCTTATTATTTGTATGGATATTTCAGGGTTAAGGCTCCTCAGCTACCCATTAAATTGTATCCATTAGCTACTTCCAAATATTCTCCAGTCAATTTGGCAAGAGATCATTTTCCTCCTAGTGAGTCCCATTATTTGTTATACCATTTTGTGGTCTTTCCCACAGAAAAACAGTGGAATTAAAAATAAATCCTAAGAACACTGCAACCAACCTGAGTTATACAAGACAAAAATGTCCCCATTAAAATGAAATACTGTTGGCCAATGATGAGGATAATGTAAGATTTAAGTTTGCAACTATATATAAAATTGTCCATTTATTAAGCTCTTAGTGCCTGCACATTAACTTTCAGTACTTATACCTTCTCTGACACTACAGATAATGGATAATATGACCAACAAGGAAAATCATTTACAGGGTAATCCTAGGAATATATATGTTTGTCATAATTTGCAATCTTACTGAATCTTATCATGGTTTTTCTGGCAACTGAGAAGATCATAAATTTGAATCACTACCACTTCCTTCTTGACCTGTGGAATATGTGCCAGACATCTTTTGGTTTTTATCTGTGGAAAAAGAACAGAAGAAATTCCTTACATCCTTATCATCCAGAGATTGAAGACAGTGAGCCGGAATCAGGTTTTCCTTGTCTCCAGTGCTGACATTAGGTCTGGATTTGGCTGAGTGTATTTTACAATCTGACAGAACAGTGTCTGATAGATGCGCTATGGAGCAAAAGCAGAAGCTCTTCCAAACACTACACAACTGGGCCATTTCATTTACTAGCAGGCAGAGAGCATTAAAATATTAAATACTTTAAAACATTCAATGCTTTGTGGTCCAGATTGAGCAAATTCTAAGGTTCTGTGCAGAACCAAATACAAACAAGCAACCTTGAAAACTTACTCAGGTGTACAAAGACTACAAGACATTCTGAGTAAACACAGACTTGAAGAAATAGTGGGTGTCAATCCATCATCTCCACAGGAACAAAAACACTGTCCACTTACCTCCCTCACAGCACTGTGTCCCTAATCTGTCCTTCTGGATGTTATAACCTTACTTGTTCCTCACACTGTTTTCCAAGTGAGTTCCGTGTATCTGCAGCCTCCTTTTGTACCACTGTTATACATGTAAAGTATTTCAGTAATCAGGACTCTGTCTCTGGATACTACCCAGCGGATGAGCTCTGTTGGCAACAGCATCCCTCAAGCACCTTCTATGTAATAAATAAGTCCACAATCCCATAATCTTCACAGCATATTAAGGCATTTCTCCTAGTCTGTCTTTAAGTACTAGGTTGGCCATTTGAGAACAGTGGATGGAATATGACATGGCAGGTTCAATCACCCGGTGAAAATAAATACGAATAATTATTGACACGGTGTCCGATTTCTGCAGTCCAAATGGCTCTATGTTCATTGAGATTGAACACTGGTTCCAAGCCATTTGCTAGGCCCGCAGAAGCCATGAAGAACATTTAGTGTTATCATAGCAATTATGGGGGAAGAGGGAAGTTCACCCTTATCATTTTAAAAGTTTGCCACGAGTTTAACAACAGATGGGGTAGAGGTGATATTAAGTTGGAGGAAGTTTGACCAGTGATAAAAATCACAGATTTGAGGGCAAGAAGAAAGCAATGGAAGACTCATATCTTCTAGTCAGTTTAGACATCGGTAACTTGATGAAGGGAGATGGAACAGATAAGATATAAGAAGTCACATCCAAAATAAGGACTTAGTCCTTTGTTTAAGGCACCATCCTGCAAGAAAACTACAAGATGCATTTAGTCTCAGACAGGACACAAAAGGGTGCCCAGCCTATGTAAGCTCAGTACTGCAACCTCTTTATGAGGTCCAGGTTGCTCCCTGTAATGTAATCAGCTAGTTCTGGATGGGTAGGGGGATACAGCCAGCATCTCACCTCCTTATCCTTTGGGGCCCAAAGCATGACAGAGGAGTAGGGAAGAGAGCAGTTTTCCCTCTTGAGTGCAGGGACTGCAATTATGGTGCATCCTTCTACTTCCCCAGTCTCATGTACAGGTTGCACCTCTAAAATCCAGGATTCTCTGGTCCAGCAACATCTGCGGTCATGCCAGACCATGGATGTTTCAGGGTCAGAGAGTCCCAGCACACTGCAGGCAGGTGAGGATGCGGGAGTCAGTACGTGACTCATCTGGGCTGTGAGGTGGGGGCGGAAGCCAGCACATGGCTCATCTGGGCTGCAGAGGAGGTGCGCCTGGATCTGGCATGTGGATCAGTTGGGCTGGGGAGGAGCTGGGAGCTGGCGCACAGCTCAGCAGGGCTACAAGGGGACCTAGGAAGCTTGGTTGGGGACAGCAGCAGGACCAGGGAGGTCCAACCTGTGCCTCTGTAACAGCTAGGAACAGTTGGCCTTAAATGAATCTTTGACTATTATAAAATGAAATCTATTTACTTAGAATCTAAACACAAAACTTGGAGAGAGTCGATCATGTTTGTGATTTTCCTGATGATTAAATAGCTGAAATGAAATGGAAACATTTTGATGCAAAAATAATAGGCTTGTGTTAAAAGGCATTGATCTAATGTGAGGATATGCCAGGGCTATGCTATCTCGTCTGGTTCTCACACAGGAATTACTAAAATGCTTTCTTTTCAATTGAATCTTGCTTATTTTATAAAGGCAGACAACTGTAGTCTCCTGGGAAGTATATCTGAGATTTAAGAACTCTTCTTTTTTGCTTCCTTGGGTAGAAAGCATGGAAAATGTAAAACTTGGATAGCCTGTAGTCAACTACAGTCAACATGTTTATGGCTGTATATTGCACTGTTTGAATAGTTTAACAGACGATCTTTAATTTTTTGCAAAGCATTTTAGATACATGCACACAAGCCAATAGGAAAGTTTCTCCACAAGGAACCTCTTTTACCAGGTTTCAGTTTGCAACTGTTTTGCCCTGAAGGAGTCCTTTAAATTATTTAATTGCATCCAAGGATGATTCTTTCTTTTTCTCTTTGGATTTTGCCCACGAAAGCTCATGATACCATCTACATGTTCTGTTAGTCTTTAAGGTGCTACTAGACTATTTGTTGTTTTTTAAGTTTTTTCTGTTACAGACTAACTCAACTACCCCTCTGAATCTTTTTTTTTTTTTTTTTTTTTTGCAAGTGAAGTAATAAGAACAGCTATCACTTTTATGTACATGTTAAAACCAAGTGTCACAAAGCTCTTGAGCAGGAATCTCAGTCATTGGAGATCTTTGTGGAATCTCTGTCACTAGTGGTTTTTTTTAGGGAAGGTTAAACCAACACCTGTCAGAGATGATCTAGAATATTTAGCCCTGCCTAGAGCATAGGGGACTGGACTTGATGATTTTCCAAGTTCCCTTCCAGCCCTACGATTTTGTGATTCCAAGAAGATCTGGAGCATGAACTGGAAGTTAATACAAATCACTGCTGATAATACTTGCAAATGAGGCAAAGATCGGCAGAATGGTAAATAATGATGAAGCCTGGGCAAGTCACAAAGAGTGATCTGATAAACGGGACCAAGTCCATCAAAATGTGTATTGATGCAGTCTCATGCAAAGTCAGAGAGCTAAGAATGCAAGTCCTACCTACAAAATAGGAAACGGTATCCTGGAAAATTGACTCTGAAAAGGATTAAAGGATTTTAGGGGTCCCAATGGACAAGCAATTCAGTATGAGCCCCTCATAAAATGATGTGCCCAAAAGGACAAATGCAATCCTTGTGTATATAAACTAGGGGAGAAGTGAATAGAAGTAGACAAGTTATTTTACCTTTGTATATAGCCTGAATTTACCTTAGGGCCTGTGCTCAAGTTGTTCTAGCAGGCCAGTGGGCACACCCTCTGGCAGCAGTTTTGGGGAGCATGGGGGAAAGAGAGGGGCTCCATGCCTCGCCCCTCCACGCATCTGCCAGCCCATGTGCTCCACCTCCCCCTGGCTACATATAGACTACATCCCTCTGTCGGCAGAGGGATGTAAATGAAGCACTTAAAAAGTGCAAATGAAGCCGGGATTTAAATAGTCTGCACTTAATTTGCATAATCACATAATGGCGCTATTTCAAAAAAGCGCTCTTTCGAAATTGAAACTGCAGTCTAGATGCGGTTCTTTCGAAAATGAGGTTTTCAAGGTTTTTTTCAAAAAATGAGATTTACAGGATCCTTTGAAAAAGCGCCCCGTTTTCGAAAGAACCATGTCTAAACTGCAGTTTCAATTTCAAAAGCGCTTTTTTGAAAGAGCGCCATTACGTGATTATGCAAATGAAGTGCAGAATATTTAACTCCCGGCTTCATTTGCACTTTCAAAGTGCTTCATTTACATCCCTCTGCCGACAGAGGGATGTAGTCTAGATGCAGCAATCTTGTGTCCACCTGCTGCCCCCAGGTTATTTAAATACCCTTGGGCCATTACCAGCAGCTCAGCAAGGCTAGAGCAGCTCCCCTGCAGGCACATTCCTGTGGCCAGGGGAGGCGCATGCAGATCTGTCCTGTCAATAGTATGGTTCGGGGCAGCTTCCTCGGGCTGCTTCTCTGCAGCTCCTGCCACCGTGGAGAGTGCAGGGGACTCCGACTTGTGCTGCCACTCCAGGCCCCCTTCCCCTTGTAATCCCCAAGGCTGCGTCCCTTGAGGTAGGAGGTTTGAGGGAAGGGGTGCAGTGCGGGGGCAGAGGGCCGGACAGGGGTGGGGGGACAAAGCAGAGGCTGGGTTTGAGGGAAGTGGCTCGCATATCAGCAGCCACATGGGTTGGATTGTGGAAATTCTTGGGCTGTAGATGGCCTGCCGGCTGTGAGTTTGAGACCCATGGGCTGTGTCTTCACTGGCGCGATCTTGCGCAAAAGCGGCCACTCTTGCGGAAAAACTTGCTGCCTGTCTACACTGGCCGCCTGTTCTTGTGCAAGTAAACTGACGTTCTAATGTATGGAATCAGGGCTTCTTGCGCCAGATCACTGACACTCCCACTCAGGAATAAGCCGTTTTGCACAAGTGTTCTTGTGCAAGAGGCCAGTGTAGACAGACAACATGAATTTCTTGAGCAAGAAAGCCTTATGGTTAAAATGGCCATCAGAGCTTTCTTGCGCAAGAGAGCGTCTACACTGGCAAGGATGCTCTTGCACAAAAGCACATGCCAGTGTAGACGCTCTCTTGCGCAACTACTTTAACTCAAGAACTCTTGTGCTAAAGAGTTTTTGTGTAAGATCACGCCAGTGTAGACGTAGCCATGGTATATAGCATTGTTGAATCCGATACTGGCTACAGTTCTGGTGTCCACATTTTTTAAACAGCTGTTGACAAATTTTTGAGGATGCAGAAAAGAGCCACAAAAACTATTCAAGAGCTAGAGAAAATGCCTTACAGCAAAAAACTTAAATAACTCAATCTGAGAAGTGATTTGATTATAGTGTAGAAGTACATTCACAAGGAAAAAATACCAGGTACTAAAGGGTTTTAATGCAGCAGAGAAAGGCATAGGAAGAATGACTACAAGTTAATGACAGACAAATTCAAATTAGAAGTCAGGCATCAATTTTTAATAAAGTGATAAACCTTTGGACAAGCTATTATGGAAAGTGGTAAATTCTCTATCTTTTGACGTCGTCAGATCAAGACTGGATGCCTTTTTGGAAGATATGATTCAGTCAATCACAAATTATTGTTAGGCTCAATGCTAGAGTAACTGTGTGTAATTCTGTGACCTTTGTTTTATACAGCAGAACAAACTAGAAGACTTGGAAAGCTATGAATAAACTATGAAAGTATAGAAGGGAAAATGGAAGTACAGAGAGGTTAAGTGGTATTATCAAGGTTATAGAGCAAATCGATGACAGAGCTGGTAATTATAACTCTGCTCTTGTAGTCATTGCAACTGATGATTCTCAATTAGCAGTTACAGGGCCACCCAAAATCAAAACTATCTTTCAGATTTTTAATATTGGTATTTACAGCATATTAAATATAGTTATGTCCATGTCTGAGCTTGGAATGTAATATATAATTTTAATAGACTTCTGTTGTTAAAGTTATTCTATTTAGATATGTTGAAAATGAATATACCCCAAACTTCTATTCAGCAAGTATTTGTTTGTTTGTTTATTTACTTATTTATTTATTGCCAGATCTACAGTGGAAGTCGGGGCACATGGCAGAGAGTCTAACAAACATGCCTCGTCATTCTCTCTACATCATAATTGGAGCCCTCTGTGTTGCATTTGTCCTTATGCTGATCATTCTGATTGTGGGGATATGTCGCATCAGCCGCATTGAATACCAAGGATCTTCCAGGCCAGCCTATGAGGAGTTCTACAATTGTAGAAGCATCGACAGTGAATTTAGTAGTGCAATTGCTTCTATCCGACATGCCAGGTTTGTTGTGGGGAAGGGAAGGAAAATGGAATCCCTTTGCTATACCAACTTCAAATTCTTGTGTAGTAGCACTGCATCAGCTAATTGCTATTGACAAATAGAAAAGGTGTACTGCTTTCAAATTAGAATATATCATTATTTTAATTGCTCATCATTACATCTGGGCTACACTCTGGTCTCAGTGAAACAATGTGAATCCAGTGCAGCTTCACTGAAGACAGTAGAATTACTCTGGATTTACACAGTGTTCTTGAGAGCTGAATCTGTCCCTTTTCACCAGTCTATGAAGAGTTTCATTTTGGAAAGAGTGTAAGTATTCTTTTTTCCTTTTGTAAGCCTTTATTTTTCTTGTTATATTTACACATTTCAAAATCTACATACTTGATCGTACTTGATGGTATGCCCTCTCTCCTTCCCTCTCCTCCTCCCCCCGCCAAAAATGCTCAAACTATGCCTGCTGTCTAGCTCCCGTTTGGAGCAATATAACAGCCAGGAACTGCTGAAGTGAAGCCCCCTCTGGCCATGCCCTTTTCCCGTCCTCAGCTAGAGAACAGATGGAGTATTTACTCTCACCCATCTGGAAATATGAGACTGCCTGGCAAATAGGGATGTTAGATAGCAGGTACTTGAATAGTCATGTAACTGCATGAAATCTTCGATGTGACATGACTTTTCGAAGTCCCCACGGGCGCGGCTAGCAGCAATCCCAGCCCCATTCCCAGGGAACCAGTCTGCGAGGGGAACCAGTTTAAAAACCAGCTCCCCTCACGGACTGGCTGCCTGCTGCCCTGCACTGCTGCCTCTGATACAGAGGGAGCAGTGTGGGGTGGCAGCAGCTCCTGTCTGCGGGGGGAAAGCTCCCCACAGACAGGGGTTGCTCTGGGAGATGAAGACTAGCCATGGTATGCGGGGAGCTTGGACTCCCCTGTGGACAGGGGCTACTACTGGGAATCAGCCTCTGCCTGTGGTGGGCCCAGGCTTGCGGAGAACAATGGCTGCTCCGTGGGAGGCGGAATAGCCTCTGTCTGTGGGGAGCTCATGCTCGCTGTGGACAGAGGCTGCTCTGAGGCAACCTCGCCTGCCCCCGCCCCCCCCATGCTGCTGCCTCTATCGGGGGGAGGCAGGCAGCACCATAGAGCCGGTGCTTTTAAGCCAGCCCCTCCCAGCACAGGCTCCTGCTTCCCCTCCCTTCCTGCCTCTCTTGCAAAGGGGGGGGGGGGAAATGCGAGTAGTCAATAAGATTAACTGATAAGCCTAGGCTTATTGATTAATAGTCTAGTCAACTACTCGTTCATATTCCTACTGGCAAAAGCGTGATTCAGCAACGGTATGATTGGTGGCCATGTTTTCCCAATTCTTTGCATTCTCACTCTCTGTGCAGCAGGGTTTTCCCAGATGTGGCCACTGATGACATTTAAAGAGACTCAGGCCTTGTGCATAGCAGGTATATGAGACCCAAATAAAATCGTCTCCACTGTTGGTGCTTTTCTTAGTAGCTGAATGTTTCAGGAGAGTGTTTGGAGTAGCCAAGTATTGCTCATTCCCTTTCTCAGGGCTTTCCTACCCTGGCTAGCATCTCTCCTACTGGAAGCCTGATAACCCCTAGCCATACAGATTGTAGGACCTCCTCTTTCCTTTGATGTTATCTTGGATGGAGAGGGGGTTGCCTAATGACTATAATCTTTCTCCTAGATCTTTATCTTCAAGGCCCACTAGATGTTCACTCCTCTCCCTACCCTCTTTAGGGGGTAGAGAGGAGGAAGGTAGCTGGTGAGATAATTGCTCCTCCATGTCCCGGGGAGGACAGAGGGCACTTTGTGATTCAGTGCCCCAGTCCAAAGCCTTTTTAATTTGCTCATTTACCTTGACTCAAACTATTTTCCCTGCAAGTTGTTGATGGATGTGATGGAAACAGTGCTGCTGTCAGGTTTTCCAAATCTTGGGACCTGGACTGTTTGTTGGAGTCCTTTCCTTTACCTCTCTGGCCTGTTCTGAATTAATCTCTGCATAGTGCCAAGGGAGGCCTTTCAGTGAAACCAGTGAGAGTCAAGGTGAACAAGCTCATAAAAAGCCTTTGGATTGGGGCTGCATTCATATAGGCTTTTGAAGCCTGCATTCAAAGGGAGAATGCCAGAGCCTGTAAATAAAAAAGGACTTTTGTGTGCACCTTTGTGAAATATATTCTAGTTAATGTCACTGAAAAAGAATGTTTGATTTGCAAATAATAATTGTGCACTGCCAAAAAAGGAAAATGAGAAATAAATCATTTGATGCTATATAAAAATCTACTCTACAGCTGCCAAGCTGGTACTTTTCTGAGATTTAGTGTACAGTCTTCAGTCTTTATTTCTGTTTCAGTAGGCTAGAAAGCAGTATAAATTGGTGCTCTCAGAACAGGCGAGGAACCAGAAATTCCCAGTTGTCTTGTACACAGACATGTATATACATACTGAGACTACCAAGGCCTATGTTATCAAAAGTGACTTAGTTTAGGTGCTCAACTTGAAACACATTAAAGGGGCCTGTTTTCAAATAACACGTTCTCAGAACTTTCTGAAAATCAGACCCCCTTTCAGGTGTCAGTTTGGAATCAATAGCAGATATGCATATAGAGAATAGTAGATTCCTATTATGTAAGATATTTGATAGAAATGTTTATACTCAAGATGGTGGTTATTTTCATCTGCTGTGTCAGGTCTTTCCAGTTTCATCTGTTTTTGTCCCAACCCTTACACGTATCTCTTAGGTTGTGACAGATTGGTAAAAATCAAGTGGAAGAGAGAGAAATCACATACAACACTCCTCTTTAGTAGCAAATATCTAGATCAGCACAGACGTGTTAAGTGGGGGAAATGGTTTAGAAAGCATCTCTTGCCCAGCTCCTCAAAAAATGAGGAGTAACATTAGTTCAAACCAAGTGGTTTGCTTCGAGTTAACGCGGCCTGGAGCACACTTTCACTTTCGAATCAGCTGGGTTCCAAAACAGTGTGCGGCCGAGATTATGCTAATGAGTGCTGGATATTTAAATCCCGGCTTCATTTACTATTTCGAATGCCTACATTTGAATCCCAAGTTCGAACTAGGGTGCAAGTGTAGACATACCCTAAGGTACTACAAAACTATTTGTTAGTCTGTAACTGAAAAAACTTAAAAAAATAACACAGCTCCCCCTCTGAAACTCTTAAAACTAGTTCATTGTATAGTCAGAAGTAAAAAGGAAACTCGCTTGTACAGCTATCTGGAAGAAAAGTAATGCCCATTTAAGGGCTCTCTTCAACAAGGGGATGAAAGGAGAGTAAATATCGATGGAAAGGATGGAAGATTCTGGAAGCAAGTTTTTGTGCTATAGTAACTCAAATTAAAATGTCTACTTTAGGGTGTTTTTTTGAAGAATTCCTTTAAAAAGCTATGTCTGAAGTTCCATGCATTTAAGGTTAATGCTGAATATTCGGATTGTTCATCTAAATATCTATGCAGGGATTTTTTAGAGAAGTGATTTCATAATCTTCAGCAGCAAACTAATGAAATATTTAAGGCAAATTTAAAACTGAGTTCCTGTAGACCAGTATTTCTCAACCTTTTTTTTTTATAAAGTACCCCTTTAAAAAAATAATAAGTACCCCCAGTACCTACAGTTTTCAGACACACAAATTTTTTTTCTACCATTGCAACACATTTGTTTAAACAACTGAATAGTAGCCAGATGGGTGATGAAAGTTTTGGGTGTAAAAAGTACAAAAAATAATAAAACGCTGTAAAACTTAAAACAAAAATTCAGTTTTCTCCAAATTTCAGTTGTGTTGACATACTCCCCAGACTTCTCTCAAGTACCCCTAAGAATACTCGTACCACTGGTTGAGAAACACTGCTGTGGACATAATAATGCACAAATGTTTTTGTCAGTAAATTCAGGATTGGCACATGCATGTTACATGAATTCATTACCACTTAATGGCCCTTCCCATAGGTTCAATGTTATGCTAACAGTTTTGACAAGCTGGAAGTCTTTTCACTTTTAAATTAACAGAACCACTTTGGGGGAAGAATCACAAGTCTGCAAGCTTACTGTGGAAGCCTTCAGGAATGGTCAGAATAGGGATTGGAAAAAGGGAGAGGTTGAGCACTAAGACGCAGGATAGGCATTGCCTCTCCTTGCCTGATATACCTGCTGCTCATGTGTTCATGTGAGTGGTGCACTAAAAGGCATTGTTTTTCAGCATTGCAATTTTGATACAATTTTGATAAAATCTCAAATGGATATATCTAGTGTCAGCCGACGGTCAGGGCAGTGTGTGCGTGTGTGTTACACCCAAGTCTTCAACTGCTGAGACACAAAGTCTCGGTGCAGCGGGCAGCCTAGGAGGCTGGAGGGCACCCTGAAAAGTAGTTTAACGTCCGTGACTTTACTGCTAGGACTGAGGTCCCGTCGCAGAGGGTAGCCAAACAGGCTAACAGACGCCCCAGTGTGTACAGGAAGAGCTTATTACGCTTCAGATTTTAGCTGCTAGAATTTCATAATTCCTTCGCAGCGGGCAGCCTCGGGGAGACTGAGAAGCGCCCCAACTGAATTTTGCCACCTGGGTGTGACACAAATTCAAACGCCCAAGCTCTTCCTATACTATGTGTGTACTATACGCCTAAGACTTTAACTGCTGAGACAGGGGTCCCTTGCAGTGGGCAACCTGGAAGAGGTTGAAAGGCGCCCCAATAAGTGTACAGGGAGAGCTTATTACGCTTCAGATTTCAGCTGCTAGAATTTCATAATTCCTTCGCAGCGGGCAGCCTCGGGGAGACTGAGAAGCGCCCCAACTGAATTTTGCCACCTGGGTGTGACACAAATTCAAACGCCCAAGCTCTCCCTATATCTGTCCCTTTTATGACCGGCTGAAGTTCTTTTGTTTGTGTTCGGTTCGGGTACATAGATATATATATTTTATAAGTGAATGAGAGCACCCCACTTGTTCCCAAAGTTTATAGCTAAATCACCTTACCAAAGGTGATTTACAATAGAAATGAAGCAGTTTGACTTTAAGAAAACTATAATAAAGTAACTAACTTACAACAGAGAGACAATTAGAGTGTACACATAAAGAAAACACATTGCAGGTACAATTCTCACCCCTGCGTTCCAGACTTGGCGTGGCCAGCGTCTTTCTCTCAATCCCTCGGGAAGAAGTAGGGCGAGGTTGGGCGTCCCACGGACCTCGGGAGACAATCAATACCTGCCAGCAGGTGTAGGTGATTGGAGCTCAAATTGGGTGGGCAACTCAACCCTCTTTATACCCCTTGGGTCACATGGGCTTCTTCCTGGTCTCAAGTGGCCAATCAGGAAAAATGGCTTTGAATGCCAAGTTTCCCACGAAGGGTGCAAAGCATAATTCACACCTGGGAAGATGCAGACAATGGGCACCTCTGGTATGTGATGGGCGAAGATTCCTCTCCCGAGACAGTGCAGGTGTGTCAATTGCTGATACCAGCCATCACGGCGACGGGAGGCCTCCCAGTCGTCAGCTAGCCCATTTACTGTCTGGTTTCTGTTTATGGTAGAATAAGGGACAGGCACCACACCTGCGTTCCCAGGGCATCAAAGGCTGACTGCCTTTCTCTTGCTCTCTGGGGGGGGAAAACAAGATGGGGCTCATGGAAAACAAGATGGGGTTTTTGTGTCTGGCTACATCTAGTTAGCAAAAAAAAAAAAAAATCTAGTTGAATTATTTCACACTTCATCTGCCAGTTTACAATTCAACCTGACTATATAGTTTTATTTATTAACAGATGGCTAATAGGAAGAAAAACTAATGAAAGGTGTGTCATAACTGTGTTACATTGCGTCAGGGAACCTCAGTGTTGTTTGTTGTTTGCTTCTCTCTCAAAATAGAATTCTGGGCCCATTGTAGTCAGTGGGTGTTTCTCTACTGATTTCAACAGAGCTAGGATTTCAGCCTTAGTGAGTGATTTTGATTCTGTTGAATTCAGTGGTAAAACTTCCAAAGAATTGGGGTACAGAATCTGTTCCTTACTCTTTTTAGACAGGGCTTGTTTTCTGAGATCCACATAGTTCAAACATTCCAGGGACAGATCATTCTGTATTTTTACTATTGAATGAAAAAAAAAGCAATATGGTTTAGAATTTACAGTTTTCCCCAAAAGATTTTTTTGACGGGGATTTGTGAATAAGTGGATTATTACCATTACGAAATATGTACTTCTGTTTGTCTCACAGCCTTTTTTTCCCCTCCTTTTAGGTTTGGAAAGAAATCCCGACCTGCAATGTATGATGCAACTCCTATTGCTTATGAAGATTACAGCCCAGATGACAAACCTTTGGTCACGCTAATTAAAACAAAAGATTTGTAATCGATTATCTTTTTCGGATTATTTTTCAAAAGGCTGGGCTAGTGAACTAATTTAAATATTTTTAAGAAGAAAGCGTGAGAAATTTAAAATGTTAGATGTTTCAGAATTTTCTGTAGAATATTTAAGAACAAATTTTCTGCAGCTTTTAGTCTGAAAAAATATTTTAAAACTGAGTGTTTGAAATTCATGGATTACATTTTAATGTACATTCAACTCTATGAATTGTTAGCTTATAATAGTGTGTGCTTTTTCATGGTAGACACTATTAATAAACCCAGATGAAATTTTGTGGTTGTTACGGAACAGAATACAGTAAGTTTAATCCATGAACAGTTCCTTTTTGACATTTCAGTGCCAGCTTTCTCAGTAGAGATAGGAAAAAGTGAAAAATAATATGATACATAATATATCCATTAATTTAAAAAAAAGTCTAAAATGTTTGTGTTGTGAAGAAGAAATTAGTAAAATTTATTATTCCTAACTGGAATGAATTAGCTTTTGCCTTATTCTGTGCATGGATAGATAACCTATTTCTGCATTATTTTTCTGGAAGTTGCTGACACATACTTTTGAGTTGATGTTTTGTCATTTTTGTAATAGTATTCAAGCTAGGCCTTTTAAAAATAATATATAAT
This sequence comes from Pelodiscus sinensis, assembly GCF_049634645.1. Lineage (NCBI taxonomy): Eukaryota > Metazoa > Chordata > Testudines > Trionychidae > Pelodiscus > Pelodiscus sinensis. Next base: position 20,002,529 of record NC_134720.1, on the reverse strand, counting down.
TAAAGTGCCTGTGGAGGCAAACTAAGGACTTGATCATGAACTCGTTGAAGTCAGTGGCAAAACTGCTGTTGACTTCAGTTTGTACAGGCTCTGGCCCTAGGATTGGATTGAATCTATATTTTTCTTTAAAAGTCAAGTTTTTTATATCGTGAGTAAACTAAACCTATAGTTTGAGTTGTTTGTTTCTCAAAGGTTGTTAAAGTACAGTACTATTTCATTCAATATTGTGTATTTCTCATTGTGCATCTTATTTATTCACAGTATGGTTTCTCCGTGGCTGCATTTGATTGCTTATGTGCTTCTTTAAATTCTTGCATATTTTAGAGAATATTAAATAAATGTTATCAAGTCAAGATTGAATCTGATCTAGTCATTTCCTACATTTCATGTTACACGCAGTCTCTATATTTGGAAGGACCTCTGTTAGGTTCATTCTCTCGCTCTCGCTCTCGCTCTCTCGCAGGGACTTGAATTTGGATATCCCACATCCTGGCCCAGTGCATGCGTACACACAATGTCTTTTTGAATCTTCAAAACTTACTGTGAGATGGAATTGTTAGTTCTAGATATTATCCCATAAAAATTTGGGACAAGGCAGTAGATGGGTCAGACACAGATCAAACGTACGAACAGAAACACGGTGTTTCCAGTTTTGCCTGGAATATGAAAGGTGGTGATCCTAATTTGCCTTTCAAAAGCAGAACGACTATAGTGTTGTAAGCCCCAGTCCTCACCCAGTCCTCCAGTTCATTCCACATGGGCATTCACAGAAATGCACAGTTACAGGATTCAGCGATGCCCCCTGTTAGCATGGCAGTCTACACATCAGGATTGAGAGAAACTGGCATAGCTGCCTGGAGAAACTTGCGCAATGCCTGTTCAGTGTCTGATTTCAGTCATCGCTGTTGGTTCCTCACATCTGTGAGCAGTGAGGAAAAAAATCACTGCCCTCCAAATTATGTGAAGATCCTGCCTTCTGCTAAGTGCATGCTACATGGGAGCCTAGGATGTAGGTGAAGCTCTATCCCAACTCCCCCTTGCAAGGAATGAAGGAGTCTGGGGCATTGTCAGTGCTCTTGCACCAGCCAGACAGTTTATACAAGAGGGCACAGTCTGTTGGCTAGGAGGTATGTTCCAGAAAGGGCATGTCTACACAGCAGGGCAAAAGTCCAAGTAAGATACATAACTTCAGCTATGTCAATTGTGTAGCTGAAGTTGAAAAAGCTTAATTCGGCTTTTGGCGCTGTCGACACAGCAGAAAGTCGAAGGAAGAACATTCTCTTCCTCTGACTCTCCTTACTCCTTGTGAAATGAGGGTTACAGGAGCTGGAGTACGAAGTCCTCTAGCTCAACATTATTTTGAAATAATGGCTTGCTGTGTAGATGAGCACTGTTATTCCAAAATAACGTCAGTTATTCCAAAATAACGCTGCTTGTAGACACCACCAAAGAGACTGGCCATGTGGGAGGAACTGAAGACCAGGGGATTAATTCACCCCCTCAGCTACCACTGAGATCCCCAGAGCTCAGTCACTGAGGTTGGTTCCAGGATTTGCTCTTGAAGACAAATAAAATACAAAGAATAGAGAAGGCACAAATAACTGCCTCTTGTTAATACCTTGACTGGTGGTTGGAGCACATCTGGTATGTTGCTATTAATTGTGAATTCCTTGCTATTTCTGTTTCTGATTGTAGCCATCAGAAGAGACCCAATCTATTTTCTGATTTTACACTAATGTACAGGCAAAATATGGAGATATTATTTTCATGAATCAGGCTGTAAATGTTATTAAAATGCAGGATGGTTGTGATTTTAATTACATTTTAGTCCAAAAATTAAAAATAGTGAAAAGAATAAAAGTAGCAGAAGCAAGTCAAATTTGTAGAGCAGGTTAAAGGAAGCAAAGCAAAACAAAATCATAACATGATTTCAGCTCTGCTAAAATTAAACACTGTAACTTGTTTTCTAAATAAACTTAATAATATTAATTGTTAGGAGCAACTGGACTGTAAATCTACATATGAATAAGACCAACACTATTTGAATTATATAAATGCCAAACACATCTTAAAAGTTCCAATTTCCTCTATACACTTGTAACTAATAAAATAGATTTTACCAAAATTTGACCAAGCCACTCTCTTCCAGAGAGACCTAATGAGTAATGACCCTAATCTAAAAGCAGCTTCGGAGTTTGGAGGGGAAATTTTGAATGCACAGTCATGTATTGCTTAGAACACTTTGCCCGTACAAATTTGGCAGATGTCTGGCTACCTATTTTGTATGTTTACAGAGTCTGCAATGCCTTCTTCTGCTCCTTTCTGCATTTGTTGGAGATCCTGCTAGATGGGGAGTTCCAAGTGGAGCTGTGGTTTGGAAGACCCTGACAGGAGCAATGCTCTCCAAAGGCCAGTGAAGAGGCAATTTTTTTGTACTATTCTCCTAAAATTGTCCAGTGACCCACCTGGCCCTTTTAGAAGGTATTTGATTTTTAGATGATTTGATATTAAACAAATGTAAAGGTGGTAATAGTTCTTAGAATTTTAATCCCAACAATAATAAAATGCTGGCAAGCTGTGATTCTGTATGTGAGTATGCAAACAAGAAACTTTATGTTGTTTGCGAGAGCATGCTACTTAATCATCTATATTTTGCCAGCGAGATGTTGCAATGAGCAATAGCCTCTCTGCATACAAATCACTCTTTGGTAATGACTCTAAATCACTCCCTATCTCTCTAGAGTAACTGATCTGAAAGATAAATAATTTGTGAGGCACTATCTTTCTGTGAACATGGAACCTTTAGCTTCTGTAAATCATCCTTTGCTGCTCATGTAATGCATTGGAAATTGCTTCTTTCCATTTATTTTAGTAAACTCTGGCAGGGTATTGTAGATGAGCTGTACACAACTCTGCTTTTGTGAGGGGCTGTCCAACCTACCAAACTGACCACAGACCTCTCAGTAGTTCCCCTCCAAACTCTGATGCCAGTTTGGGCCAGTGACTTCACCACTTTGCATGCCTGATTATGCTCCTGTGAGGAAAAAAGTGAGGCTGGGGAAGTCCACTGGTAATATCCACAAAGTGAAAGGGAGTTAGTGCTACTCTGGAGAACTTGTACACAGGTTTCTTATTGACTATGTTCAGAGGGGAGCACACGGCGTTTGTTGCTCCAGGCCTTCTCCGCCTACAGCTCCTTGAGTGTGCTCTGAGCCGGCCTCCTCCCCACTTTGGCTCACTCTCCAAATTCTGCCCACATTTGTTTTCCACTCTGCATAAATAGAAAGAAACATCCCTGGGCTTGTTTTTCCCCAACTGTATCATTCTTACCACCACTCTGGGAGCTGTAACATCTGAATTGCATACATGGCTTAATATTGCAACAGAACCTGCCAAAGGCTCATGTCCAGTTTTAGTCCACTAACACTATAGCCTGTATTGGCATAACTTGTGTAACTTGGGTTTGAATTCTGCCCCCAAAGGGACGTAAGTTACACTGACATAAGCACCTGTGTGCACAGTGCTATCTCAGTGGGAGAGCTGCTCTCCACGACATGGCTTCTGCCACTGGTGGAGGTGATTTTATCACGATGATATCATGATGGGAGGAGAGCTTTTTCCCATCGGCATTGGGCATCTTCACCAGATGCTCTGATGCGGTGCCACTGCAGCTGTATGGCTGTGCCAAGGCAGCACTGTAAATATAGATATGGCCTTAGTCTTTATGCTGTGTATTGCTGACCACACTATGCAGGGAGGAATGCAGTATGTAGCTCCATCCCTGTGGGAGGAAAAAATACAGCAGACGAAAGAGGTGCAGACAAAACAGATGAGCACAATGGCCATATACTCCCTGCAGTATTTAAACACAGATCTAAAGGTCCCACATTAAAATAAACAGCTATAGCTGCTATTCATGCATCAGTTTTGCATAAGGTAAATAAATGAGCTTATCTGCATAGCAGAAGTCTGCCCAGGCATGGCTCTGTATTTACACCAAGAAATACTTAGGTCTTTTAAATACTGAAGTTATCTAACAGAATGTACTTAATTATGCTATGAGGTGGATGGTGCCTTTGTCCTTACCTAGCATAGGCCATGAGAAGGTCAGCCACAACAGTAGATCCTGGGACTCCCATGCAGCCTTAGGGAGATAATCTACCCCACAGTAGTTGGGGGAAAACAGCCTTTGAAGGGCCAAGCATCTCCACCTCAAAATAAAGAAGAATTCTGCCTCTCTGAGACAAACTTTCTTACTTAGGGTTGCCAGATGGTTTCACAAAAAATACCGCCCCTCCCCCCAAAAAAATGCTGAGGAAAAATTCTGTTGAGAGCAGAAAAAGTTGTTGAACGCAAAAAAAAAGTACCAAGGCCAAAATGCAGCCGCAGCCCCAGGAAAAACAGAAAATAACGGACATTTTAGATGTCCAGTATTTTTTGAATTTTTTTTTACTGGACAGAAGGCGCAAATACCGAGCTGTCCAGTTCAATACCGGACACCTGGCAACCCTACTTCTCACTGACCTTCCCCAAGGGGGAGGAGGGCGTAGCTCTCCATTGCTCCTTACCCTGGCCGTGTGCAGTTTGTACAGTCTAGCCATTACCTGTCAAAGGCAGTTGACAAGCAAAAGGTTCCCTCTCTCCCTTGCTTTTAGTGTAAATGAGGGGTGCTGTAGTAACGTGTTGTAATAATAAAAATAGTAGAGCATGTGCACATGTAACTGAGTTAGTGCAGTGGCATCCTGTGAGCAGCAGGGGGCAGGAGACAGCAGTGCTGCAAGGAGGAGATAGAAATGTTAACAGGCATTATTTGTGTTCTATCTGCGTTGTTACCAAATAGAAAATTGCCTCCGCCCAGCCACTGATTAGGAAGATGAAGTAAGAGGAAGGATGGAGGGTGTTGTGGAATTGCTTCAGAACTTGCTGGGAATCTGGGTGAATATCTGGGTGAGAGATAAAAGCCTCTGTAAATGCCATTCGTTTTTCTTAACAGTTCCTTATTATCAGCGTAATCAACAGGCTCAGAGTGGCCTGAGGTTTTAGGGGCTTTTACTTCAGGGTGATTTGTGAGTGCTTGGAATCAGGCCCTGGCCGCTGCCTGCCAAGATTAGACCTGAAGAAAAGTTCTGTGCAACTTGAAAGCATGGGGTTTTTTTTTCCACCAATAGAAGTTGGACCAATAAAAGATATTGCCTCACTCACCTTGTGTCTCATGATTAGTCAAATCCAATCTGAATCCATGTCTGAGTTAACCGGGGGAGTTAAGTGCTTTTGAAAATCCCCATGGGCAGGGCCATGCCTACCAATGTGGATATCATACGCAGCTCAGCACTACCGACCCTCCAAGAGCAGATGCTCCGTGGGGCAGGGGTGGAACATTGGGGGCAGAAGCTGTGGGGAGTAGATTGGACAACATTGCCACAAATGGCATCCGGTCCATCTGGTCAGGTGAGTTGGCAACCCAAGGCAGAAGCAGGCAGGGAAGGAGGCTTGGGGAGCAGGCGTGAGGCACGGCAGGCGGTGAGCTGTGCTAGCCCAGGTTGGTGGATGCAGGAGGAGCCACAGGGCAGCCATACAGCCAGCAGCTGGAGAGAAGGGGCAGTTTCCCCTTCAAAGTGCCACTTCTCTCTGGCTGACAGCTGCCCCCTGCTCCTCCTGAGCTCCACAGCCTGCGCCCGCGCTGCTCACTGCTGCCTGGTGAGTGGAGGCTGGGCACAGCTCATGGGCAGGATGGGGCTGGAGGCTGGGGCTGGCGGGGGATAGAGTGGGAGGTGCCAGAGGTGCCCCAAATGTCATGGTGCCAGAACAGCTGTGTGTTTTGCCTATCGGTAGGGATGGCCCTGTCCCAGGCACCCCTCTGCATCTTTAGCTGTCTAAATGCCTTTTAAAAATTGGCCTTAGAGATACAACAGGAAAGACTCAGTCAAAAGCTGATCAGTTCAGTCCGATTCTCACTGAGCTTACAGCTGCGATATTCTCAGTGCTGACTCTTCTTCATTTTTGGAATAGAGCTTGGCCTTTCTCCAGCAGCTCTTTGTGAAGAAATGCCTGAGCAGACAGACTAGCCCAGGCGACATAAATTTCTTTCTTTCAATAACACTGGAAGCTTGGTAGCGAATAAATCCAGCACAGCTGAATGTTGCTCCATTAGGGCATGTTTCAGTGAAATGAAATAGCGGCTCCTTGCTTGTGTGATTTTATCAGCCTTAAATGTGAGGGGAGCTATTTTACCATCTATTTAAACCAGTGGTCCCCAACCTTTTGGGGCTGCCGGGCGCCGAGGGGCAAGGCCACGCTTGCACCATGCATCCGGGGGTGGGGCCACGCACCCAGGGCCGGGACGCAAGTATGGCTTGGGCTGGCCCTGATAAATGCCCCGGGGGGCGCTATGGCGCCTGCGGGCACTGCATTGGGGACCACTGATTTAACCTATCCCCTGTGCCATCCAGAGTGCCTTTAAGATTCTGGTCTTACTTAGACATAGTCCCATTTATCTGAGATTTCTCTGTACTAGTGGAACAGCTTTATTGTTTAATTCACTGGTTACAGAAATGGTCCCTCCATAAGGGTGGGCAGACCAAAGCTATCTTCCTTTCAGGTTTCTCCAGCACACCAAGAGTCCTGTTATAATAAAGCTTGTTTCCACGTTAAATGTTTGGTTCATTTTGCCATGTTGCAAAACTCCACAAAGAGTTCAATATTGGTTGCCCACCTGACCCCAGGTGCAATTCTTCTCAGCCAGTTGTGCACCTCTCACCTACTCTTCAGAGAGAGCTTTGCACAGTGTTGGGCCCCATGTTATCAGCCTCTCCTGATGTGCAGTTTCTTTCCCAGGATGCTCAGGGCTCTAATAAAAACCATTATAAGAAGGGACGGTGGGTTCCCTCTCAGTGTGTATAATTATATTGATGGGAATAGTTTAACAAGAGGAAGTGAATTCACCTGGTTCCAGGACCACTAAAAGATCTCCCTCAGGACTCCTCCCCTTTTCTGGCACAGTGCTATGGGTATATGCTGGATCTACTAGGCATCCCAAAGGTAAGGTGTGACTGGGGTCATTTCAGCTAATTTGCACAATAGGGCTCATTATATTCCCATCTACAGAGTGAGCAGGAAAAGGCAACAGACCTGATAAATAGCAACATGGAAAAATGGACCTGATCCTTCTCTTTATCCCATTCTCTTTATTAGCCCGTTCCATCCTCCATTCCTTGAGACCTTTTGCTAAATGCCTTCATGCCCTGGCACTCAGCTTAGTGCAGATGTTTATGGGGAAACCAAAGCTGAGCCACTTTTATGCCTAGTGACATCCATTCTCCTGTTACTGCTGCTCATCTTCTTGAAATAGCTACAACAGGTGAGCCAAACTAGGTAACTTCTTCTCATCAACTAACACAAATAAACTAGCTCTGTGTGGGCTCCTTCTCTGATATCATTTCTGCAGTGCAGAATGAGGGACTGAAATGAGCTCTCTCCAAAAGTCAGCTTTCCAGGCAGCTGGGTACCTGTGGGGATTCTAGTTTTAAACTCCTTTTACTGTTTTGACAGTAAGACAATTTTTATAAATAATCTTCCCCATAAGGGAAAAATAAACCCCCAAACAGGGCCTCGTTGGGGAGATAGTTGGTGAAAGAATATAAATAAATAAATTTGTTGAGCAAACATCTTCATCTGAAGAGCTGAGAAGAGCAGGCAGCAAAGTTAATATTTAGAAAAATAAGCTGGTCTCTTGTGCTTTGTTTCAATAGCAGGCCAGGAATATGCTAATGAAAACAATTGGCTGAGGCTCTCTGACCTTGGACGTTCTGCTACAGGTTCCCACGTAGTCAGAAGGCGTTCCTTTTGATCCATCTGAGGTGAAATTACCCAGGAATATATCGATCCCGCAGTTTGTTCTGTGTATCTGCGTCTGCGGCCAGTGTTGGTCTTTGTTCTCATCTGTCTTTCTATGCAGCAGCATACAGAGTGCGCTTGCTGTTAGAGCAACAGGTAAGGCCTCTTCCACCTTCCTGGAGCAATGCCCCCTGTAAGAGTCAATCCAAACTGCAGCAGCCCACCTTGCGAGATTCTACAGGAAGCCAGCCCTTGGAATTCTATCTGCTCTACCCCATTAGCAAAGCTGGCGGCCTCATTCTGAGCGCACAGTGAAGAACATTGCAATTATCTCTAGCCATCAGTATAAATCCAAATGTGATGGGCCCGCTGTTCATCTAATTTATTCCTCTTTCATTGACTTCAGCAGTGGATTTAGTCTGAATTTATGCCAGCAGAACGCAAATCAATATCTGGGCTTTTGAGCCAAACGTGGGCCTGAGGTGACTTGTGCTGTAAATTACCCCTATTTTCTGATCAAGGTAGACCGAATGTATAAGTGGAGGGTACTTTAGTGTAACCAGGTGGATTTGGCATGTAGAAAGTACAATTTAGATTGATCAGCGGCTCAAGAAATAACAGATGTCCCTGCTCCCTATGCTAGTTAATGGTAACTCCTATAGGATTAATCTTTCTCTTCTCTCCAGTTGTATTCAACTGGCTGGGGTCCTATGAATTTAAGGAAAGGCAGTTCCTCCCTCTGCACCCCTACAAGATAGTACTGTCTTATGAAGAAGCTACAGCTGTACCCAGGATGAGGGCCTCTGGAGATTCAGACAAAGACTTGTCAGTAAGCATTCCTGGCTGTGAAACTCTACCACAGTAGGCCAGAAGGAAACTGGGCCTTGCCTTGTAACGGGTTTGTTGCAATAACCTTTTGCACACTAGACCTTCATCTCATGCTTGCTCCCATAAACAGCTCTCTGAAGAAAGATGCTCAGTGAAATGCATGGCAACTGATGGTAGGATATGACGCTTTTAGCCGAAAATGGCCTCATGTTATTGTACTGCCCTTGAGATGTGGCTTCACATTTTGCCTCTGTTTCATTGAATCTTTATTTCATCACAACCATCTTTTGCCCCATTTGGAGGGTTAGCGAGAGCGAGAGAACCTTCAGGAACATTCTGAAAGCTTTTCTTGAAGAAAAATGTCCACGGCTTGTAACAACTGGCACCGAATATGCATGCTAAAATATTATGACAAATCGTTTCTGGTGATATGGCTTGGCAGTGACTGGAATGAAGCAAGACAAGATGGAGCTGGCATGCGCATGTAGCCATATTGGGGAAGAGGGAGAAGCAGCCTTTCTCAGAGCACAACAGTTGAGGCAGTTACTCAATTTAAGTGAAAAGACTTTGTGAAACCCTACCATTTTGCCCCCGCGATTCCCATCCCCCTGCTCTAACTCCTGCACCCCTCATCTCCTGCCCTGAGGCATCCACCCCCTGCCTTGAGTTGCCCAACACCTCCCAACCTCCTAAAAATGAGTTAAGGCCCTGAGCAATACCGGGTGCATTCGTATAGGGAACTATGCAAGAACATTCTTTGGACAGTTTCTGTTAGCTGACAATCATATTCACTGTGTTTTAATGTATGTGGGCTCTAGGGACACCATATTAAAAACTAGTACTGAAAATACTAGCTCAGAAATACTCATGAGGTGCTGGAACAGTGTTGATGAGAGACATTCACAGCATCCAGCAGTGGCGGAAACTTGTTTGAGCATTCCTTCCCGCTTCCTTTGGGCAAGAATTTAGTTTGTGCAAACTCATCACTTCTTGAAATAGCCGCCCCATTTAATGCCTTAAAAGAGGTTCTTGTATTAAGTGAGTTGTAATGTCTACTGCAACCGTCAAAAAAAAAAAAAGACAATGTAGTTACTAGTGACTGCAGGAAACCCAACCTAGGATTTCTCCAGGGCATGAAAGAGGATGCAGACTCTCTGAGCCCTTAGTCAGCATTCATCTGCAAAGCTGATCACCCACAACGTCAAGAAAGGAAATAGGTGCTGAGTATTAGGGCCTATGGTCCATTGCATACTGGGTGAAGCTCTATTAGCGTCAGCAATTCCCATCTGGCCTTGTGATATTCATGAACACGTCGTGCTCTCTCTAAAATTGTTTTGAAGTGGCAGTGTGCCTATAAAGCTGCACTGACAAGATGAGAGCACACGGCCTGGCTCACAGTACTGATTTTGTTTAATTTGAAACAGTGGTGCCGGACTGTTTCAAAGAGTGGGGGTCAATGCCCCTCCTTTTCCATGCCTTCCTCCCTAGGCGAGGCTGGGAGCAGAGCCCTGGTGTGGAGCAGCCAGGACCCAGGGCACGGGGTTGGCAGCAGAACCCCCAGAGCACAGGGCTGAAGCAGAGCCTCTGGCATGCAGGACTGGCAGCAGAGTCCCATGCTGTTGCTTTATTCAAGGCTAAATCAAGCATTTTCTGACACTCCAGGGCAAAGGCCCTTACTAAAGTGCAAAGTTTTGTCTCTTCATATCCTGGAGCCTCTTGCAGGTTTCATAAAAGAAACAACATAGACACATGTGGAAACAGCCAGGATCCAAATGGGATTTCTTGAGTCTAGAACGGGGGGAGGGGGCGGAAACCTTTCTGAAGAGGTGCGTCAAGATTTAATCCTCCTGCCCTGGGCCGCGCTGCTGTCCCAGGAGGGGGGGGAGGGGCTCTCTCTTCAACTTGTGCCCCACTTGGTCACCTGCTCTGGACCCCACTCTGGCTTTTCCTGTGGGGAGGGGAGGAGCAGCGCACACGTGGGTCCCCGGAAGCCGGATACGGCAAAGAGCGTCAGGGGATGCTATGCTGGATCACCAGCAAGGGCTGGAGTCCGGGTGGCTTGCGGGGGGAGGGGGGGCATCAGGGAAATGGTCAAGGCAAGGGTGGGTGGGTGACCCTAGGATGTCCAGCCCTACTGAGGGCAGGGTCCTGTGGGGGTCTGGTCCATGGTGCCCTCGCTTTCCTGTCATGGAACCAGGCACCCAGGGGCCAATGCAGCTTTGGGGTAGGGGGACCCCCCCATGCATTTTCCTCCCCCCACTATCGCCTGGCCCTGGATCCTCAGCCTGGGCAACACACACCCTCTAGCGCAGTGGTTCTTACACTTTTTGATGTGTGGACCACCTGGCTCAATGCAACCTTTCTGTAGATCGCCAGTTGCTGATGGAAACTCACCGTAAATTACATAATTACGCCCGAGCCATTTGCTGGTGCTGCAGCTAGGGAGAATGGTTTAGTTTAAATTATTAAACAGATTAAGCATTTTAACTTTCTCATGTTAGTTTATCAAAGTTGGTTTTTAAATAAAGTAAAATATTAATTTATGTCCAACACAAAAGGTTTCAGTGTTGTCTTTATTATGGCAGGGGTGGGGAACTTTTGGGTGGTAGGCCACTGACACACACAAAAATCAGCTGGGGACCACACAAGTGAGAAGTAAAAAAGAAAAAAGAAATCCTACTCCAAAAACCCCCAACCCTCTGAGCCTGACCCCATCACACCCCAATTTCCTCATTAGCTCTTCGCCCCAGCCCCCACTTCTCCTGCTCCTGGCCCCCACTCCCTCACCCCTCCCACAAAGGGGGGTCCCAGCTCCGTGTGGGGTCCCTGTGCCACTGTGGAAGTGGACAGGGAGACAGGGTGGCTCTCAGGGGCACTGGGGATGGACTCCCCCACCCCATTGCTTCCCTCTTGCCCACCCTACCCCCACTGCCTCATCACACCCCAGCTGCCCCGCCCATCTTGCACAGTGGTGGCTGCTCTGGGAGAGTCCCGGCCAGGCCTCGGGGTCAGAGCAGCCTGTTCCTGCCCCTCCTACCTGTAGGTCCCCACATGCTGGTGGGGCTGGGGCAGGCAGAGCAGCAGCAGTGCACATGCAGAGGCAGGACCCCACCCCATTGCTTCCTTCTCCCCCAGCCCCTCCACAGGCCAACAGGAGTGGGACCTCAGTCCTGCGGGGGGGGGGGGGGGGGAAGAGACTGTCCCAGCTCTGTGCTGAGTCCCTGTACCGCCTAGGGGAGGTGGGTGGCTCTCGGGGACACTGGGGGGTGGACGCGAATGGGAAGCTGGGTCTGGTCAGGGCTTTCTTCACCTCCCTCCCTCCTGTGCACCCAGATGCTGGAGCTGGTGCTCCAAGCCTTGCAGGCTCCAGGGGGGTGAGCGCCCACCATGGACTGCGCGTGCCACTCGAAATCAGCTTGCGTGCCACCTATAGCACACGTGCTGTACCTTGCCGACCCCCAGTCTGGAAGGTCCAGCTGAAGGAGGCCCTTGTGGGGCCCAATCCTTCCCCTATGAAGATACTCATGTGGCCTTGATCCTTAGGAGTTCGCACGGTGGGGACAGGCAACTTTAAAGCAGCTTTGTGCTGCTCTGAGCCTCACCTGGGAATGAAGTTAGCCAGAGGAGTAGCAGAACCCAGACAGAATGGGGGCTAAATGAGAAGACCTATAAATACCTCATTTACCGCACCCACTATAGCTACACATGTAAATGGGATGGCAGATTTGTGCCAGCCTTCAGTTGCTCAACTATTAAGCAACTTTAGCTATTAAAGATCTGAATTTATCTGAAAAGGAAATGAATCAGCCAGCTGCGCAACTGTCTTCATTTCTTGGTGGCATGACAGGAAATGTCTCATACTAATATTTTGGTGGCTTCTGCCTTATGCAATCTCATTCAAAAAGAGATACCGTGTCACCGGAGCATGCTGCATTGCCACCGCGCTGTGCTGGGGCATTCTCTTCCAGATGTTGCTTTCGCTGGGTGCGTCCAATCCACTTGGCTTAAATTTCCTTTTCTTACTGCTCTTGGCCTCAGCCTTAGTTGCTCACACATGGTAGGAGTGGCTGAGCTGACTATTCATGGCTATACATATAATATCCAGATGCATCGGTCTGAAAAGGAATGGGATGATGCGGTCAATGGACAGAAAAATGAATCAATTATTTTCTTACGTAATTTCTGCTTGGAGCTTGCCTTCCCCTGGGACTGCAGGCTGAGCCTAGAGAAGACCCTACCAAAAGGAGCTACAGGTTGAACCTCTCTAGTCTGGCACACTTTGGTCTGTCTGAAAGCGGTCAGGGGGCTGCAGACAGGGGAGTTTGAGAGGGACCGCAAGAGATCCCGCCGCTGAACAGGCTACCTGGTGAGAGTGAGAGTGAGAGTACTCACTTTTGGTGTGAGTGAGTTTGCTCGACTGTTTGACTTTTGTTTGTTGAATTCTGATTCTGATTTCGGGTGACTGCAGTTTCAGTTTCAGCTGCTGTGGCAGTTGGGACCGAGTGCCTAACCCTTTGTTCCCTCAATTGCTCTCTTGATTGCAGCTGGTCAGCCTTCTCCTGTGTGTGACTCACGAGGGGGCAGGCCTGGCCTAGGCATGCAGGCTTTAAAAGCCAGAGGCAGAGCCACCAGGGTGTGAAAGTGGACTGGGGGCTGCAGACAGGGGAGTTTGAGAGGGAGTTTGACAGAGGGAGGCCTACGATGGTCAGGAAGACCCGCAACACCTGTGCCAGCACTGCTTCTGTCTCCTCCACCTGAGCCTGCAGCCAGACAGAGCACCTGAGCATTAATGCCTCTACCCAGATCCTGGTGCGGTTTTGCAGGGACTGTGGCTTGCAATTCCCGCTTACTGATATCCAAGCTGGCGAGATCATCCAATGCGAAAGGTGCCTGCTGGTGGAATCTCGCAGGCAGCAAGTGGGAGAGCTACAGGAGGAGGTGGCTAGGTTGAGAAGCACCCGAATCCATGAGAAATTCCTGGACCGTGTTCATAAGGAGACAGCTGAAGTAGCTTTCCCAGTACACAGGACTGCGGACACACCACTTGTGGAGGAGGAGACGGCTCAGAGTAGACAATGGCAGCTGGTTACTTCTGGCAGCAGGCACTGCTCCATCCCTGCTCCGAACCCTCCCGCCGTGGTACTAGGAAACCATTATGCTCCTCTTTATACAGGAGATCAGCAATCATCCCCTGCAACGGAGGAGGAGAAGCCTCGTACCCCCAAGGCTGGGAGGTCTGCTGCCACCACAGCAAATAGGAAACATATGGTAGTGGTGGTCAGAGACTCTCTTCTGAGGGGGACGGACGCGCCCATCTGTCACCCTGACATTTCATCTCGGGAGGTATGCTGTCTGCCAGGGGCCCATATCCGAGGGCTACATCTAGACTGGCATGATTTTCTGGAAATGCTTTTAACTGAAAAGTTTTCTGTTAAAAGCATTTTCGGAACAGAGCATCTAGATTGGCACGGACACTTTTTCACAAAAGCACTTTTTGTGGCAAAGCGTCTGTGCCAATCTAGACACGCTTTTCCGCAAAAAAGCCCCGATCACCATTTTCGTGATCAGGGCTTTTTTGCGGAAAACAAAGCTCAGCTGTCTACACTGGCCCTTTTGCGCAAAAGTTTTGCGCAAAAGGGACTTTTGCCCGAACGGGAGCAGCATAGTATTTCCACAAAAAGCACTGATTTCTTACAGTAGGAAGTCAGTGCTTTTGCAGAAATTCAAGTGGCCAGTATAGACAGCTGGCAAGTTTTTCCGGAAAAGCAGCTAAGACAACTGCATCCTGGATGTGAATGCCTGGCTGCGAGGATGGTGTCTCCAGGAGGACTTTGGCTTCCTCTACCACACGATGCTATTCCAGGAAGGAGTGCTAGGCAGAGATGGCGTTCACCTTTGGAGGAGGGGGAAGACCCTATTTGGACACAGACTGGCTAACCTAGTGAGGAGAGCTTTAAACTAGGTTTGACAGGACAGGTAAGCAAAGCTCACAGGGAAGTGGAGAACATGGAGACCTGTGAGATGGTGAGATGGGTTGGAAATGGGAGGGAGCGTAGGCTATAATGGCAGAGAGAACGGAGGGTCAGGGCAAAACTGGGAGGCAAGGTCAAATCAGTATCTTAGATGCCAATATACAAATGCGAGCAGTATGGGTAATAAGCAGGAAGAACTGGAAGTGCTCATAAATAAGTACAATTATGACATTGTTGGCATCACAGAAACTTGGTGGGATAATACACATGATTGGAATGTTTGTATAGAAGGGTACAGCTTGATCAGGAAGGATAGACGGGAAAAAAGGGAGGAGATGTTGCCTTATATATTAAAAATGAACACATTGGAGTGAGGTGGAGATGGATATAGGAGATGGAAGTGTTGAGAGTCTCTGGGTTAGGCTAAAAGGGGTTAAAAACAAGGATGATGTCATGCTAGGAGTCTACTACAGGCCACCTACCCAGGTGGAAGAAGTGGATGAGGCTTTTTTTAAACAACTAACAATATCATCCAAAGCCCAAGATTTGGTGTGGAAGGCAGCTTGGGTGAAAGTGATCATGAAATCATAGGGTTCACAATTCTAAGGAAGGGTAGAAGGGAGAACAGCAAAATAGAGACAATGGATTTTGGGAAGGCAGATTTTGGTAAGCTTAGAGAGCTGATAGGAAAGGTCCCATGGGAATCAAGACTGAGGGGAAAAACAACTGAGGAGAGTTGGCAGTTTTTCAGAGAGACATTGTTAAGGGCCCAAAAGCAAGCTATTCCGCTGCATCAGAAAGATAGAAAATATGGCAAAAGACTACCTTGGCTTAACCACAAAATCTTGCACGATCTAAAAATAAAAAAGGAGTTATATAAAAAATGGAAAGTAGGATAAATTACAAAGAATGAATATAGGCAAACAACACAGGAATGCAGGGGCAAGATTAGAAAGGCAAAGGCACAAAATGAGCTCAAACTAGCCCAGGAATAAAGGGAAACAAGAAGACATTTTATAAATACATTAGATGCAAGAGGAAGACCAAGGACAGGGAAGGCCCACTGGTCAGTGAGGAGGGAGAAACAGTGTGACACTCCAAGCGCGCCGTCCGTACCGGCGTGACTACGCCGCCGCAATTTTCTCCCCGGAACACTCTCTTTTTGCCTATTCCGGCCTTTCTAGGGGAAGAGTGGGGAAGGGGGGCCCGGGCCCGCCCCCTCTTACGGGCCCCAGCCCAGGGCCCTAAGGACTCGGATCTCACAGGATCCGGTCCGGCTGACGGGGTTCTAGACCGTAACTTGCCAGCGCACCAGCCAACTCCGGGCTCCGCCCTGGGCCACTTCCTTCCTCGCCCCTCTCGATGAGATCCCCCATGCACCGTATCGTGTCGCACCACTTACTGCTTGTTCGGGGTCCTGGCGAGTGGTCGCCCGCAGGCAGGTGGGGGTTTTCTGGCCGCTCCTTACTCCTGCCTCTCTCCCTGTTCCTGTGCTGGCGCCTTCTTATAGCCGCGCTGGGTCGGCGACCCTGGCCGTCTTCCAGAAGCCCCGCCCCCGGTGTCGGCCTGGCACCGCGTTGCCATGGCAACCGCCCGGGCGTCCCCGGTGCTTCTTGCAGATGCCGGGCGTGATGTCACTCGCCGACACCAGCTGAGCCGCGGCTGAACAGCCCAGACACTGCAGGCTTTCCCGCGGTCCCCGGCTGAGCAGGAACAGGAAACTTGGAATGGCAGAGATGCTTAATGCCTTCTTTGTTTTGGTCTGCACCGAGAAGTCTGAAGGAATGCCTAACATAGTGAATGCTAGTGGGAAGGGGCAAGGTTTAGAAGATGCATCCTAGAATACTCAAGTTGCTGATAGAGGAGGTATCTGAGCATCTAGCTATCATCTTTGGAAAAGCATGGGAGACAGGAGAGATTCCAGAAGACTGGAAAAGGGCAAATATGGTGCCCATTTATAAAAAGGGAAATAAGAACAACCCAGGAAACTACAGACCAGTTAGTTTAACTTCTGTGCCAGGGAAGATAATGGAGCAAGTAATTAAGGAAATCATCTGTAAACACTTGGAAAGTGGCAAGGTGATAGGGAACAGCCAGCATGGATTTGTAAAGAATAAAACATGTCAAACTAACCTGATAGCTTTCTTTGATAGGATAACGAGTCGTGTGGATAAGGAAGAAGCGATGGATGTGGTATACCTAGACTTTAGTAAGGCATTTGATACAGTCTCGCATGATATTCTTATCAATAAACTAGGCAAATACAACTTAGATGGGGCTACAATAAGGTGGGTGCATAACTGGCTGGATAACCGTACTCAGAGAGTAGTTATTAATGGTTCACAATCCTGCTGGAAAGGTATAACAAGTGGGGTTCCGCAGCGGTCTGTTTTGGGACCGGCTCTGTTCAATATCTTCAAAAACCATTTAGATATTGGCATAGAAAGTATGCTTATTAAGTTTGCAGATGATACCAAGCTGGGGGTGTGTGCGACTAATCTGGAGGATAGGGTCATAATTAAAAATGATCTGGACAAATTGGAGAAATGGTCTGAGGTAAACAGGATGAAGTTTAATAAAGACAAATGCAAAGTGCTCCATTTAGGAAGGAACAATCAGTTTCACACATACAGAATGGGAAGCGACTGTCTAGGAAGGAATACGGCAGAAAGGGATTTAGGGGTTATAGTGGACCACAAGCTGAATATGAGTCAGCAGTGTGGTGCTGTTGCAAAAAAAGCAAACATGATTCTGGGATGCATTAACATGTGTGTTGTGAGTAAGACACGAGAAGTCTTTCTTCCGCTCTACTCTGCACTGGTTAGGCCTCAATTGGAGTATTGTGTCTAGTTCTGGGCACCACATTTCAAGAAAGATGTGGAGAAATTGGAGAGGGTCCAGAGAAGAGCAACAAGAATGATTAAAGGTCTAGAGAACATGTCCTACGAAAGAAGACTGAAAGAATTGGTTTTTTTTAGTTTAGAAAAGAGAAGACTGGTTGTCTACTTATCGTGGGTGTAGCCAGGTTTCCCGTGGTCCTGTAAAGTTTGATTATAGCCACCAACCCTGGCTTTCAGTGTTCTGTGTGTTACTTAGCTCTAATTTACCCATAGATGTCTTCTAAGTACCCTGTAAACAGTGGAAGTGTTGATAATGCTGCTAGACAATACTGATTTCTCGTGCTTTGGCAAATTCTCTGGTTTGGCTCTCGTCACATCCCCAGGGTGCCAGACTAGAGCAGTTCAACCTGTACAACTAAGATGCTTTCCAAACCCTTCTAACCTTGCCCCTGTTTCCAGCATGGTTGCAGTCAGGGTTCGGAAAAGAAGGCTCTAGAACCTCCTGCTAGGGAGGCTTCTGCGTGGCCTGAGCAGGGACAAGGGAGAAAGAGAGGGAGGGAAGGAGTGAATGTACTTTCAGTTTCAATTTGGAAGCTGACAAAGGGAGAGTGGTCTTCAGGGAATCCTTGTTAAATTCCACTCCACCCCCAAGGAAATTCTGCACTCTTCTGAGATGCCAGCTGCATGGATCAGGGCAGTGCCAGTGCTGCCATAACCAAACTCCAGAGAGAGAGAGAGACTGTTCAACCCAACATTTGGAACTCAGAGCTGGACAAGACCCCAGAGGGATCCCAGTCAGGGAATCAGCAAGCCCAGATGGAGTCAGGAAAAGACCTGCCCCACCCAGGGTGAAGATAAAGTAAGGTGCCAGAAAAGTAAGTCATACACTATAGTGCTGCACACTCCATCTCTGGAGGCAACTTGGGTCTTACCAGTTGCCTCAGGAAGGAAATGGCTGGGTGGTGTGGGGAAAGCTGAGATTGGAGGAATTTGCGAATGCTAGCAGCTGGGTAATGGTCCTATTTATTTATTACTAGCACATTTACCCAACGTTGTCAGGTCCTTAAGGAGGGGCTCAGGGCAGGGGGTTGAAGGTGTGGGGGGTGCAGGAGTCAGGGTTGGAGGAATGAGGAGAGGCTCTGGGCAGGGGACTTTGAGTTTGTGTAGGAGAGAGGGCAGAGAGGCTTCCTTCAAGATTCAGATCAGGACTGTTTGCTCTGGTGATTCTGTCTCTTTTCTGTATGGTTTTATGAGAAGCAATCCCATTTCAGGCACAGCCCATTTTTCTGGCTTTACCTTGCTCTAAGTTGTAAGAGGAAGTTGTATATCAAATTTGGTGATCCTAGCTCTTACCACTTAGGAGGAGTTCTTCAACAGACAGACAGACAAAACTCTTTCAGATATAGAGCAGGTTATTAAACTCAATCCTTTCCTTTTCCAGATCCTGTTTTTCTTTCCCAACAAAATCATTCCTCGCAACTGAGTTTCTAGCCTGTGGTGCTGTTATTTTTGGTATGGTATTCCTTTGATGACATTTGTTGTATTTTCTTTATTGTCCCCTGTGTACTGGACTTTGTGTGCCTTTCCAGCTAACAGTATTAGCAATGGTTTTCTCTAGGGACTGCACCCCTCTGCATATGCCACTATAAGAAGCCACTTTGAGTACAGATACCAGGAATCAAAAAAAGACCCGTGGTTCCTACCCACATTACGTATTTTGGGGTCTGTGTGTGTGAATGTAATTTTATTTTACTTTGCTCTTTTCTGTCACATGACACCACACCGACCCATCACTTTGATTAGACATTTCCGACAAATAAGGATCAATCTGACTCAGCACATCAGTCTATAACTTTGTCTACTTTTATCTTGTTATGTACTTTATATTTAAATTGTTTCACACTTGAAAGATGGTGACAAGCTAATTTATTTCAGCTACTCGGCATGTTGCTTTTCCACTAAGCACAGATTACATTAAATTTTATAAGGATAAAGCTGGGAGCGGATTTTGAAGCGCTAAATTAGGTGTGCGATTTATCAGTTTTGCTCCCATCTTTTACTGCTACCAATTTCATTTCCATAGACCGAGTATCTGATGATTCCACTGAGATGGCATAACTCCTGATAGCTTTGAAGGGTTATTATTTTTTAATGTGTGAAATACAGAACGGGTTGGTGACTAGCAATCAGAAATGCATGTTAATTTTAAATCAAAATGCCCCTTGGCTGTGATTTACTTATTCTAAGATTTGTGCTACTGAATTTAGAAAGGAATAGTTTACTGAACATTTTAGATAGTAAATACTGTATTACTTCGATGACACTTTTAGGTTTGAGAAATATGCTGCAAGTTTCCTGTACAAATTAAATCACATTTTCTACTTATGCTACAAACTAGGAGATGATTTTTTTATCAAGATAAGAACAATCTCTTATCAAAAAGCTATTGCCACATACAAAACTGGCAGTGAGACTTTATGGTACTCATTAAAGTTGGGCGGATATTATTTTGATGAAACTATTTTTGCCAAAAAATACTAATTTGTCTAAACTGAAACCATTCATAAGCATGAATTTTACTTCATTTCCTGACTTGGCAAAGTATTTTAAAAAGTTTTTAAATGATCAGAACATCTTGTTTTGATGGGTTTTTTTAGTTTAAAAACCTTTATTGTTTTGAAATTTAATTTAATTTAATTTATAAGAAAAGTGTGGAAAGATTGACATCAAAACAAAACAGTTTGAAATGATTGAAACATAACATTTTTTGTCAGTTTCTTTGGATGAGAAAACTGTTCCCAGGCCAGCCCTCATGCACATGTCTCTCAAATGGTTTTCCACAAAAGCCTCCAATTTTGTATAAGAAATATTCTCTCTCTTTAACTGATGGTGACCTTAAAGGCAGAAATTTAAAAAGCAGAAACAATGTCAGACTCTAAGAACATGTCTAGACTATGTTTTAATTTTGAAAGAAGCTATGCAGATTCTGCGGGAATTTGCCTATCTTCTTCTGATCACATTTTCAAAAGAGGCTCTTTCAAGAGGGAAAGTAGTCTGGAAGAATTTTTTTTCAGGAAAAAAACCCTCTTTTTCGAAAAAAAACGTGTAAACCTCCTCTTTTTAGGAAGGCTATTTAATACAGAAGGAGAATAAAAGTAGGTCCTAAATGACCAGCTAAGGGTGTGTCTAGACTACAGGGTTTTGTCGACAAAAGTGGACTTTTGTCAACAAAACTATACCTGCGTCTACACTACCACTGAGTTCTGTCGACATAACGTCGACAGAACTCAGCAGTTTTGTCGACGCTGGTAAACCTCATTTTATGAGGCATAACGCCTTCTGTCGACAGAGTTCTGTTGACAGAAAGCGTTATTGCATCTAGGGTTGTGTCTAGACTACAGGGTTTTGTCGACAAAGCGGCTTGCTTTGTCGACAGAACTAAATGCAGTCTAGACGCTTTTTGTCGACAGAAGCTTTGTCGACAGTATCTGTCGACAAAACTTCTGTCGACAAAAGCCTGTAGTCTAGACGTACCCTTAGTTTCTGTTAAATGTACACAGCTATTTCAGGCCGGAGCTATCTGAGAGTTTCTTTCTCTCTGTTTAACAGAATGTCTATAATTTAAACCCCTTTTCACCCAAAGTTCAATGTCAGGGTGAGACGTAAGAATGCAATTTTCCACATAATATATACCATTGTACAATTTAGTAAATCCATTTTCCTCTGAATGCATAGGCTCTCCTTTTTTTATACACCAAAAGAGATACATGGTGGAGACAACGTGAGGCACAAGGTGAACAAAAATCTTCACACACCTATTTTGGCATGTTTTTTAAATTAAAAAATAAAAATCCAACTGTCTCCCACATGTGGATGAGTAATTTACATTCTCCTCACATAATTTACACATATTAAAATTGCTTTGGAACCATATTAACTGGATTCTCTATTATGAAAGCAATGTAAGGCCATGGATAACAAGTTATCGTGGATTGGATCTGGAGCATTGACTTCACTGGATCTATGTATTGTTATTTATTTATATTCTGAAAGATAAGCACATGGTTAAGCCTTTTGCTGTATAAGGGCCAGCGTACTCAGCACCTTCCAGGATTAAGTCTCTTGAAACTTTAAAGCAAGTATTTTTTAATATGTACCGTTAGTTCTCCCAGAGCCCCAAAACTTACCTTATATGGCAGTAGAGTTCATTCTTTAAGTAAGTAATCCAGGCAAAAATCTAATAAAGAACGTTGGTGACACAGGTCTTCAACCACTACAGCTTTGTGTTGACTGCTGATTCAACACACTGGGTAGGATTTCCATTGCTATTATATAAACTTGAATTTCAGGCCTTAATGCCTGTTTACAAGTTAATTCAGTTCAGACCATGTGGGCAGCTCATCTATAAGAAGAAACTCTTTCTGGGAACCTATGCAGAGACAGTGGGTGTAAGACTATAAGCAAACACTCCGGCTACATCTACACCGGCATGATTTTCCAGACATGCTTTTAACAGAAAATTTTTCAGTTAAAAGCATTTTCGGAAAAGTGCGTCTAGATTGGCAGGACGCTTTTCCGGAAAAGCACTTTTTCCGGAAAAGCGTCCGTGGCCAATCTAGACACGCTTTTCCGCAAAAAAGCCCCGATCGCCATTTTCGCGATCAGGGCTTTTTTGTGGAAAACACTACTGTGCTGTCTACAGTTTTCCGGAAAAAGACTTTTGCCCGAACGGGAGCAGCATAGTTTTTCCAGAAAAGCACTGATGATTTTACATTAGATCGTCAGTGCTTTTCCAGAAATTCAAGTGGCCAGTGTAGACAGCTGGCAAGTTTTTCTGGAAAAGCAGCTGATTTTCTGGAATAACTTGCCAGTGTAGACACAGCCTCCTCGTTTTAGTAGTTTACCATGTAGTCACAAATTGGTACGTGCCTGGCTTTTGCTGTCACGGAACCTATGTGTGAAGCTCTTGCTCTGTGAAATCTGTCCCAACTTTATTAAAAATACCAGTGTATTTTTCACAGGATAGTTCTTCATAGAATGATCACTATTAGGTCCCACGTTTAGGAGAGAGCTCTTGGAGTCATTGTGGATAGTTCTCTGAAAACATCCACTCAGTGTGCAGTGGCAGTCAAAAAAGCAAATAAATAGAATGTCAGGAATCATTAAAAAGGGATAGAGAATAAGACAGAAAATATTTTAATACCTCTATATAAAACCATGTTACACCCACATCTTGAATACTGCATACAGGTGTGGTTGCCTCATCACAAAAAAGATATATTGTCATTGGAAAGGGTTCAGAAAAGGGGAACAGAAATGATTAGGGGTTTGGAACAGGTCCCATATGAAGAGTGATTAAAAAGACTTGGACTTTTCAGCCTAGAAAAGAGGAGACGGGGGGGGGGGGGGGGGGGGGAGATATGATAGAGATCTATAAAATCATGACTGGAGTTGAAAAAGTGAATAAGGGGAAGTTATTTACTTATTCCCACAATATAAGAACTAGGAGTCACCAAATGAAATTAATAGGCAGCAGGTTTAAAACAAACAAAAGGAAGTTTTTCTTCATTCAGCGCACAATCAACCTGTGGAACTCCTTGCCAGAGGATGTTGTGAAGACTAGGACTTTAACAGGGTTCAAAAAAGAGCTGGATAGATTCATGGAGATTAGTTCCATCAGTGGCTATTTGCCAGGATGGGTTGGAATGGAGTCCCTAGCATATATTTGTCTAGAAATGTATGACAGGAGAGGAATCATGTGATGATTACCCATTGTATTCCCTATGTCTGGGGCATCTGGTATTGGCATCTGGTATCCAGACAGGATACTGGACTACATGGACCTTTGATCTGACCCATTATGGCCATTCTTATGTATAATGTTCCCTTTCTTCCTTTTGTTTTCTATTGAATTCCCCTTGTTTGCTTTGATCTGTTTGGACAGCTCTGTTCTGCATTGTTCGCAAACAATGATGCTTTGCAAGTCTTAGGCCCAAGTGATGGAAGAATACAAGACTGCAAAAATGCTTAGAGATACAGTAATTAGAAACTGCCTGCATTCTTGTGAATAGTCACTGGCTGTGTCTAGACTGCATCCACTTGGGTTCAATCTCTTATCTGCAGCTCCCTTTCTGCCTTTCGTGCCTACCACAGACACATACTCGGCATGGCTAAAATGAGACATCGCCTCTTCCCTCCCAGCATTTCTCCCTCATTCATATGTGACACTATTCTTTCATAGTATTTTATACATATGTGAGGTTAGCACACCCTCACTGTCTCCCCCATTCGGGCCATTGATAAATCCCATTGGTTCTTATCTCCTCCTTTCCATCCCCCGAAAAAAGAAAAGAAAAGAAAAGAAAAGAAAAGAAAAGAACATTCTTGAGTGGCCTCACTCCAGATTGAGAACAGGATGGGATTTCTCCCATTTCTTCACAACTTTGTCTGATCTCTATTTTATTTCCTTCAAGGCTAAAGACTCCTGGTTGCCCTCTAGTATCAATTACATTGATGCCACTCTATTTGTGGCCATGGTTACTCCTGACATACACTGGTATAAGTGAGAAGTGAATTTGGGATAAAATATTTTTGGTAATTTATGACCATATTATACTGCAACTGAACTTCAGGAGCCTGTTACACTGAATCCACCCAATGCTTATACAATAGGCACTAATCTATTTTGGTTGACCTACCACAATGTTTTGTGTCATTTGTTGTTATTGTTTGAATTATTGGAGTACCAGCATTGGTTTAGTTGCTCTGCAAAGCTATAGGAAGAGACAGCGCTTGTCCAAACAGCTTGCACCTTAAAATGACAATAAGCAAAGGGTGGGAGAGGAAAAGGGCTACTATATACAGAACAGGCAAAGTGGTCGCTTCTTGTTAGTTCAGTGGATTTATTTTGTACTTTGCTTATTTACAAAAGCAGCCAGCTTGGCTGTTATACTCCTCAAGGCTATTGTATACAGAAGGAGAACAAAAGTAGGCCCCATGGCACTTCATGAAAGCAGCGCAATGGTTACAGCTGATTGGATAATCATAAATATAAACTACCCCTTTTGGCACTGAGGCAGGTCATTAAAGGATACCTGGTTACTATAGGAACCCAGGCATGAATAAAGGGGCAAGCAGGATTTCAGTACATTTTGACAAACCTCTTTTATATCTAGTGTCAAAAGTATCTATATCAGTGACTAAATTATTCCAGTTCTTGGGGATATTTACTTCTGCATCAATTTCAGAGCTCATTATGAGCCCAATGCTTCAGGTCTATGTCAGCCACTGTTTCCATTTGAAGTCCCTTGTAACGTAGATACTAGGCCAGATTCACAGCTGCCATCAGTGGATGCAATTCTGCAGATTTTAGTGGAAGTTGCACCCACTTGTCACAGATGCCAGCTTGGCTTCATGTGTCTGAATCATCTTCAGAACAAAGAGGAAGACAAATGTATCCCTCTAAATAAAGCCCATCTATTTCTCTATTGTGATTGTTCAGTAAGTAGGTATCTAAGCAACTCTCTCTTTCATCTGCTCTAAGGAAAAATATTGAAAGGAAATACAGAATCTTTGGGGAAATGAGGCCTTTATATTGTCAGTATTGAAATAAATTTGAATTGCTGCTACTTTAAGGAATATAAGAAATATAATAAGTGAAATGCTGATCTTCTGGAGGGTGGGAGGGGGGGGGGGGGAACAATAGCCCCTACACAGGTTTTGAGAGGGTTTTAATACCTGTTCTCATTACTTTGCCTTCAATACACACTACAATATACTCACTCCTAGGATAATTAAGGTGAGCAACCTTTGCTTCCTTGTTATCAACAGACTCAAGGCCTGGTAGCGGGAGTGACAATATATAAGAAATATTTGGCAATAGTACAGTAAGCAGAATATTGAAATGCATAAGAAAAACCAGGCCACAAACAAATGTCTCATCTAGGAGTCAATCTTGATCCTATTTAAATCAGTGGCAAGGTTAATTTACTTCCCTGAGTGCTGAACCAGGTCTCCAGAGTACGATGCAAAAACAAGCTCTTACCAAATATTTACCCAGACATATAAGTAGCAGGAGGATGATCTGGTTGGTAAGGTACTAAACTGGAACTCAGAAGATTTGCATTTAATTCTTGTCTCTGCTACAGACTTCCTGTGTGACTTTGGACAAGTCTCTTAGGGTATATCTACACTACAGTGTTATTTTGAAATATCTTATTTCGAAATAGCTTATTTTGCTATTTCAAAATAGTGTGTCCACACTAAGTGGACTTTGAATCTCATTTAAGGCTGGCTGGAACCAGTTCCGGCAGGGCACCAGGTCAGGACTTACAGTGTGGGACTACTGCCTGAGGCTATCTGAAGTCTCTGCTTAAAGGGACCCCCGGACAGCCAGTTCTCAGGTTTCCCTGGTTGCTTGTCTACCTCGATGAGGGATAGCAAAGCATTTTGTCTCTGTATGTTCTGGTTGCCCTCACCTAGGACACCACAACACTCTGCAACATGGAGCCAGAGCTGCCCCATGGCACTCTGGTGTTTCTCTTGGATGCGTTGCTGTGAGCCTGGCTGCACTTTCTGCAGGCTGCCATCCGGGAGGTCCATCAGCAGAGGCCTGTGAGTATCCAGGAGGCCCTGTGGGAGAGCTTCCACCCTGAGGAGCACTAAGAGCCTCCCTGGCCTGCCCCACTGGGGGCTTGTGCCTCATTCCTCCCTCACTTCCTTCCACTTACCCCTCCCTAACCCGCCTTTATTTAACAAAACTGGGGGGGGGGGAGGGAATGAAACTCTGGTGAGAGTGGGGAAATGAGGTGGGAGAGGGGAGCGGGAAACCTGGGAGGAGGGAGCTGGAAGGAGGAAGGAAGGGGAAGAAGGGCGAGGGTAAGCTCAGGTTGGGGGTCTCACTGGATCAACTTGATTTTCATGCGAACCTGCTCCTGGGTTCGCATGTGGCCTTTAGTGGCCAGGCTGGCAGCCATAGACGGCCATGTTCCTCTGTCTAGTGCGGAGATCATGGATGTTGGGGGCATCCCCTTCAAATCTGAATAAGGTCCATGTTCTCCACCCTGGACCAGGAAGGTGCCCGCCTTCTCTGGGCCCTGGCAGGCTCCTGGGAGCTGGCAGACTGCTCATGGGGAGTGGTGGAGGGCTGGCTGCCAGTGGCTTGCTGGCTCATGTTTTGGGGCCACTGGGTCAGGGGCAGTGACTGCTGGCTCTGGGCTGGTAGGCTTGGAGTTAGCACAGGCACAGTGGCCAGAGTCTACCCCTTTAAGGGATCCAGGGAGGGGGGAAGGGAGAGAAATGTTCTTGGTTGAGACTGGAGTGGCCACCAGGGCACCCTGGAAAGACTGGAGACCACTTATTTCGAAATAGCTATTTCGAATTTGGCGTTATTCCTTGTAGAATGAGGTTTATCAAATTCAAAATAAGCGCTCCGCTATTTCAATTTTATTTTGAAATAGTGGTTTGGCTGTGTAGACGCTAGGAAAGTTATTTTGAAATAACGGCTGTTATTTCAAAATAACTTTGCTGTGTAGACGTACCCTTAGTCCCTAAACCAGCAGAGCACTTAAGGTACTTTAAGTAACCTAGTTGATTTAAATGGAACTAGTCACAGGCCTAAAGTTTATCATATGCTTAAAGAATTTGCTTGATTGAGAGTCTTAATCTCTCCAAATCTCAGTACTCCATCAGAAAATGGGAATAATAATCCTTCCTTTATAACTTTTATTTGTCTTGTCTACTGAGAGATCTTTGAGGCAGAGACTGTCTCTTTCTATGTACGTCATCGAGCCCTGATAGGATTTTGAACCGGACAGTCCAGTATTAGAGCTTTCTGTTTGGGAAACAAATTGAGAAACTATAAATGAGAAAATATAAATGTCCGGTATTTTCTAAATAAGATGTAATGTAGATTGTGATGTAATGTCCAGTGTGTCTAGTATTTTTGTTGAAACCATCTGGTAACCCGAAGCCCTGATCTCAGTTGGATCCTGTACGTGATCCTCTACGTGATCAAAGGTTAAATGACATGTCAGTATAACATTTCCTCTTATTGGATGGAAAAGTAATTACTCAATGAGTAAATGAGATACCCTGAAGATTCGATTAAATCAAATGAAAGAGGTAGAATTATGTTTCCATGTGGCTGTGATGTGCAACCTAGTGAACACTGAGAAATAACAGATAGGGCAGATTGAAACTGTGAATTATTAGTGTGTCAGTAAAAAATTAAATAGATATTTTTGTTCCATCTAGTTTTTCTTTCTCCTACCAGAAAAGGAAGTTCCACATTTAAAAATATTTGCTGTTAAATTACATTTGAGAAGTCACTAATTAAGATTAGTGGAATATTCATCCTGGAAACATGGAGAGCTATTTTGGGACAAAGGACTCAATTAATGAGGCTTGGCATAAATAAAGAAAACAGTACTTTTCCTTTCAAACATATGTCTGAAAGGGGAGATCATGCTTATTACAGAGTAAAGAAATGACACTATAGCATGCAATGCATGGAGGTACACATTCCAATGAACCTGAGTAAATGTGACATATGTGCCCAATCTTTGAATGTAATTGCAGAATAAAATTATTTTCTTGCCTGAGTCTGTACAATCTTATAGAAGGCAATAGTAGTTGCATGGATTTATCTAAGGACAAAATTTTGTTTTATTTATTAATGTTTTTTTAAATAGACTGATAAATACTAGAGCCAGAAGGTGGCATTATATTGATCTAGCCTGACCATTTGCATAATATAAGCCACAGAATTTTATTGAGCCCAATAACTTGTCATAGAACTAGGTGATTTCTTTTAGAAAACATATAATTGTCATTCAAACACTCATCTCGATGAAAAATTCACCCCATCCCTTGGTAATCTGTTCCTATGGTTAATTGTCACCAATAATAAAGGTGTGTATCTTATTTTCACTTTAAGTTTTTCTGACATAACCATTCAAGTCATTGGCTTTCATGATGCTTTTGTTTTCTAGATTAAGGTATCTTCTAGTTGTCTTTATACATAAAAATAGTTTAAAATAAAACATTTGGGTCAAAATTGGGTCAATGCAACCCCACTAAGTTCATGATAAGAGAAGAATGTATGCCTTTGTTGGTTGTTATTGAAGATAATGTAAAAAGATAGATACACAAAGAATTATGATCTGATGTCTAAAGGGTCATTTACTATATATTTGAGATAGTTTGTCTGTGAGTCTCTCTGTCTGTTTATTCAAGAACGGGAAAAGCTAGGACCACACAATTCAGTATGCAGCTTTCTCTTATTATAACGTAAGGCAAGGTAAGCGTTTGATTGTGCTAGGAAAACAGGATGTGCCGGGAATGGGGTTGCTTCTCAGAAAACCATACAGAAAAGAGACATAATTACTAGGCAGGTGAAAGGGGCCGGCTAGGGGCATGCCCCCACCCCTCTGGGACTGTCCAAGCCTCCCACTCTCCAGATGCCCTTTGGAAGGGAGGGAGGCTGAAGCCCCTACCTCTATTCATACAGGAACATTGCTGGTTGTTCCTTTTCACCAGGTTGGGAGGGGAATGTGCACAGTTTGCTGCATTCCTCACTTTGGCTGGGGAATGCAGGGAGCAGATAAATCTGGACCTGCCCCAACCAAGGGATATGCACCTCTTATCTGGCAGTGCCCACTGGAGCTGCAGTGACCATGGAGAAGTGCTTCTCACCTGGGCCCAAGCTACTGCTCTCTCCCTGGAGCGGCCTGCATACCGAACACCTCATCCCCAGCACCATCCCAGGGGAAAGATTTAAATGAAGAAAAACAAAAATGAATTGAGTTAAAGAGCTGAGCAACACCAGGTAAAGCTTCTAGTAGTTAATATGTTTAACCCAAAAAATTACCTTCCTTTAGAGCAAGAAAAAAATCCCCTGGCAGAAGCAATCTATTGGCAGGATAGCTTTTCTATACACGGTTGCCTTTCTGGTGAGCTCCTTTCTTGAGTATGAGCATTTCAGATTTTCAGATTTAACCATGAATGTTATTTAAGAGGAAGTAATACTTTAAGAGTAAACACTTGATTCCTCAGTGATTCTGTGTTTGGTTTGCTCAGGAAAAAAAAGCTTCAAAAACACATCTGTTAATGTTTTTCTTTTTACAGAAGAAAATACAGATGGCATCCTCCAGCAATGCAAGGAGAATGCATTTGGGTGTAACAGGTTGACAGTGACAATTGTATTTGGATTTTGGAAGGACACTCTTAGCTAGAGTACTTCACAAAACAGTTAATTTGCTAATTAGGCCTATTACACTGCAGAAAAACAAGACGGAAAACTGAATTCTTGATAAACAAGTAATATTTAATGAAGCATGTATGAGCTTGCATAACGGAAATAAGGATTTTAGAAACAGGGATTGTTAAGTGTTTACAATATTTGGAGAAGCAACGTTTAAATAACAGAACTAATTTTTATAACAATAATTTGTAGTGATGGAGAAAAGTGCCCTTAAGCAACAAGAATGTTGTGAAGCTCAACAATTCAGCGGAGTCCAGAAATTAGACAATGCTAGTGTACTTAAAAAGACAAAGTCTGTGTCTATACAACAAGTTTTGGTTGATGCAATTTATGTTGGCACAGCACTGTTGCAGTTGGTATATCGCTTGTGCACATGCATACTTGGCTTCCTGTGTTGTCTCTGTGTGTGTGTCTGTGTGTATGCTCATCCAGAGGATGTTTTTGCAAATGCATTGTAGGGTAGAAATTAGTTGTGCAGAGTGACTGGAAAGAAGGGGTCAGCTTCCCAGTGTGCAACTGTTTCCATCCCATAATGTTGCCTATCTTTCAAAATTTTCATGCCTTTTAAAAAGTCTCACAAACCTGTACTGCTCTCCATACCGTCCATCACCTGTGACAGGCGGATGGATCCTGCACAGCTCCATACTAGTACCATGAGCATTTCAAGCACAGGCTGCATGAGCTGCTAGTATTTGCAGAGTCATAAGGAAAGCAGGGATCATGACAATTTCTTGATGATTGCTGTGGGACAGAGCGAGAACCATTCAAGAAAGAGCTGCAGACAGCGCATTGCCACTTCTGGGCATGAGAAATGAGCACTGGTTGGTGGGACTGCTCATAATGCAGACTTGGGATGATGAGCAGCAGCTGTAGAGCTTTCAGATGTGCTAGGCCACATTCCTGGATGTGTGTTCAAACAGAGTGCAGGGACAGGAAAATGGGAGCAACCAGGCCTGGCAAAGGGCGGTGGAGAGGGGCGGGCAAAAGAGCAACTGCCCCGGGGCCCGGGACTTCAAGCCACTGCTGCCATTCCTCCTGAGACAGCAGTAGTGGCCAGAGTCGTGGGCTATTTAAATTGCCGCTAGAGCCCTGGACAGCACACTCCAGACAGTATGGAGCTGCCCTCCCCACCCTCCTCCACCACCTAGCCCAGGCACCCAAGGAGTCTGTTGGCTTGCCTGAGAGTGGCACTGACAGTGGAGAAGTGAGCAGCATTCTCACTGTGGAACGTTGCAATGCCAGATTGGTAGGGGCAGGATGTGGCCTCTAAGGCCAAATGCAACATTGAGGGGTATATGCA
The DNA here is from genome assembly GCF_049634645.1 of Pelodiscus sinensis. Taxonomy (NCBI): domain Eukaryota; kingdom Metazoa; phylum Chordata; order Testudines; family Trionychidae; genus Pelodiscus; species Pelodiscus sinensis. Next base: position 19,971,494 of record NC_134720.1, on the reverse strand, counting down.
GCATCTCGGTTTACTGCTGGCGAAGCCTCATTACGTCTTGGTGCAAGTCCCTCTCCTTTTCCTGCTGGGATTCCAGGGCTTTTCTCCTGTCTCCTCTCTCCTTCTCAAGGCTGTTTGCAGTGCTCATGCTGCAGAACTGGTGCTCCTGGTCTGATGGATCACTGGCTTGCCAGGAGCCCACTAACTATGTCATTCTGAGTGCTCTTCTTTCTCTCCCTTTTCTGGCTCAGATAAGTGTTCTGCGGGTGTGGTTTATGAACCCTCTCCAGGCCCCAGCCGAGAAAACACACAGGAACTGTTGTCAATATCGTCGCAATGGAAAGCAAAAGGTAGGATTCAGAACTCCCTTCTCTTGCTCCCCTAAAGCCTTAAACAAGACAAGTACCAGCTACGGTGAGTAGGTCCTATCAAAGGTGAGGAAAATGAGGAGAGGATTGCTCAGGCGCATGAAATTATGAGTGTAGGGCAGTAGGTTGTGGTGATCGAAGCTGATATCTCACTCCTGAGGGTAACAAAAGCACAGAGAGCTCAGCTGCAGCAAGCATCCCAAAGCTTCCCAGGACTGTTTTGCTTGTGTGAGGACTCCAATGGTGCCTGCCAATGTTATCAGCAATTGGCATGGGAAGGTGTCTGGCTGTGGAGGAAGAAATAAGGCTACTATATATTGGAACCTTCCGGAGAGGACTGCAGAATAATGCCATGGATTAGGGATGTTAAATATAGGTTAATTGAATAGTTGAGTAAACTCATTAATTTTTATAAAACCATGGTACGCCTGCATCTTGCATATTGCATACAGATGTGGTCACCTCATCTCAAAATAAATATATTGGCATTGGAAAAGGTTCAGAAAAGAGCAACCAAAATGATTAGGGGTTTGGAACAGGTCCCATATGAAGAGAAATTAAAAAGACTTGAACTTTTCAGCTTAGAAAAGAGGAGACTAAGGGGGGATATTATAGAGGTCTATAAAATCATGACTGGTGTGGAAAAAGCGAATAAGGAAAAGTTATTTACTTATTCCCACAATATAATAACTAAGGGTCACCAAATTAAGTTAATAGGCAGCATGTTTAAAACAAACAAAAGAAAGTTTATCTTCACTCAGTGCACAGTGAACCTGTGGAACTCCTTGCCAGAGGATGTTGTGAAGACTAAGACTTTAACAGGGTTCAAAAAAGAGCTGCATAGATTCATGGAGGTTAGGTCCATCAATGGCTATTATCCAGGATGGGTAGGAATCTCGTCCCTAATCTCTGTTTCTCTGGAAGTGGGTGACAGGGGAGGGATCACGTGAGGATTACCTGTTGTATTCCCTCCCTCTTGGGCATCTGTCAGCAGACAGGATACTGGGCTGGATGGACTGTTGGTCTCACCCAGTATGGTCATTCTTATTGGTTAGTCGACTATTCTATAGTCCCTGGGGATGGGGCCGGCAGCCACTGAATCAGAGGCAGCAGTGCAGGGTGTCAGGCAGGAGCTGGTCCACGATGGGAGCCAGTTTAAAAATGAGCTCCCCTTGTGGACTGGCTGCCTGTTGCCCAGTGGTGCTGCCTTTGATACAGAGGCAGCAGCATGGGGTGGCAGCAGCCCCTGTCTAAGGTGGGTCTGAGCTCCTGGACCTAGCACGAGCTGGAACTGAGCCAGGCTGCCTGCCTGGCTCCTAATACACTTTAAATGCGTAGCCACAGCAAGAAGAGGTTCTGGAGGCAATGCGAGCCAGAAATGAGCTGGGCTTCTGGCCAACCTGCTAATAAATGCACTGGAAAGCGTGGAGGGAGGGAAATGCATGTAGTCTATAGCATTAACGTATACGCTTTTGCTTATCGGTTATTCGTTTAATTGACTGTACTATTACATCCGTACCATGGACGTTTCCTCGAGATCTCTCAGGAGGATTCAAGAGCCATCCCTGTGAAGGTAAACTGTATCACTGCACAGGAGACTGAAAAACACATGACACCTCTGCCTCTCTTAGGGGTAGCACTATCTCTTCTAGTGTGAGTAAATTAAGGAAAAGTCTACAGCTGTGTTCTATTAAGCCGGGGGAACCATCAGTACGTCACTGTAACGGGCAAAGTAATTAAACACATACCTGAGGTTCCTTCCTTTGCATCAACCTCACCTATGTTCAACTACCAGAGTGACTGGCCTAAACATTGGAATATGAATTCACACGCATTTATCTGTATTGTGTGTAATTGTGGGGTTTTAGGTGAAAGATTTATCATTGGCTGAGAGTAAGAAATTGCATAATGGCCAAACAACTCAGATACCCAAAAGAAGGCGTGGCTGGATTAAAATATAATTTAGTCTGGGGAAAAAATAGAGAAGAATGATGGCTGTGTTTAAGTGAAAATTACCTGAATTCTAGCTCTATGCAGTTCCATAGTGCTTCTCCAGTAGCATGGCAGATTTCATAAGGACACATTTTAATTAGCAAAGAGTTTAACAGCGTTGCAAAATGTTGGTGGAAGCAGTGGGGTGATACAAATTAAAGCATTTGATAGATGTTCTTCCCAAGAGGCTTACGTGCTACCTCTAAGAAGAAAAGCAGAATTCAGTACTGAACAGGACCAAAAAGGGAGCACAGTTTTTCCTGATGTGATATATTTTAACTCACTGAACATTTGAGAAGTCTTGGTCCCTTCATATATTTTCATATTTCCTACCCTCCTTACATTTTTTCTCTGGATGGTCATTTCAGAAGACTATGGGGGTTAAAGCTGTGTCAGCATATAGAACATTTTATGTGGTACTTTCTCCTGGAAAGACAAGGTGTGTGAGGTAATGGTTTTTATCACCAGGTGACCTGAAGAAGAGCTCTATGCAAGCTCAAAAACTTGTCTCTTTCTCATCAACGGAAGTTGGCCCAATAAAAGATATTACCTCACCAATCTTGTCAAATACCCTGGCACAGACCTGGCTACAAAAACACTGCATACATATTATATCTTTCAAAGGAAGATATTGACCAATATTATCCTTCCTTCCCCAAACCATTAAAAGAAATGATCAGTATTATTTGGTTCAGATATTTCCAGTCTGTTTAGTGCTAGGCTTGTGTGCTGCCTTTGTATCTTGCTGTTCACAGATAAAAGTGACACAGAAAATAGTCACAATAGATAAGTTTTCTTTTGCATTGTATGAACATTGTCTTGGCAGTCAAAATAAAGAAGACTGGCTTCTGTTTGTTTATTTCAGTAATGGTTTTGCCACATGCTAGCAGAACCCATGAAATAGTTAATGACTCTTTTTCAATTGTCTTAAACTGTATAAAAGTTGTGTAAATTAAGAAATGAAGATGAACCCCAACTTGTATGTTCAGTCTCTTTGCTAATCGCAGTAAATTCTTAGCTTCCTTTTTAGAACATCAGCTGACAACAGACTGGATTATATGTAGTCCCATCTGATTCAGTCTAAAGTGCTTGGTAAATTGATTGTTACATCAGGGAACAATGAAATTGTTTCCAAAGCTGTTTTGAAAAAGAGAGAAGCTTTCAGAAAATACCTCTGTTGCAGAGAGCAGCAAAGAATTTAAAACCTTAGTGAGAAGACAGAGAGGGGTCAAGGAGACAAACCACAAATCCTGTTCACTTTGAAAATCTGCAAAGGAGAGCTCTGGTAAATACTTTGGGTTGATATTTAAAAGCTGATGGGCCCTTTTCTCAGTTTTTTATCTCCCTAGGACCATGGAGATGTTGCTGGTGGGCCAGTTTATATTCAACCTTGGTCTCAGGGCCCATCCGGGACATCAGTTGGTGCATCCTACATGGAGCAGTGAGAATGGGTGTGTACCTGGTGCAGTTCACCCCTGTGTCTGCAGCCTGCCCCTTCTGTGACATGAAGGAGACCCCGGTGCAAGTCCACCTTGAGTGCACCAGGTTACAGCCACACCTGGCTAAAGAGTTTGCTGGACCCACGGTGGCACATTGTGGTTGGCTGTACCATGCGAGGCCCAGGATGGTATGTTGTGATTGACTGTGCCATGAGCAAGAGAAAGCGGCTCCCAGCCAGAGCAGTAAGAGAGTGGCTGGGCAGGTGTCAGGCAGCGTGGGGCCCTAAAGGCACAGAGCCCAAGGCAATCGCCTTGCTTGTCTTGCCCCAAGAGGTTCTGGCTGCACTTTCCTCCCCCCCCCCCCCATCTGTTTATTTATGCACACCCATCCATGGCCCCTCAAAATTGCAGGACTTTCTTGTCAACCTCCTTCTCGCAATGGCTGAGGTGGGGCTATTTGTAACACTGGGGGGTGGAGGTTGGCTGAGGGAGGGGCCTTCATCTGGAGAGCTTGTTTTCATTCCTTTTTTTTCACACATCCAGGCGGAGTTCCTCTTGGCGGCCTTTGCTGGCTCCCTCAATACTTTTGAGGAGCAGTGAGCACTGTTCGGGGCTCTCTGCTTGGTGTTCCCTTTGGCTCCCTTATTTTAGCCATTTACGTCTGCCCCTGTTTTCTTTTTCTTTGTCACAAGCAATCAGTTGATCTCCTGAGCTCACTGGATCCTCCCCATAGATTGGTTCCTTAAGCCATGGGTGGGCTTATGCCTGCCTCCTTCCTGGACTCCAATAAGACTATTGAGGTGTCAGCAATGGGTTTCTGATCCAGGCTGTATTCTGATGTGTGTGATTCAGGCTGCAGATAGCCTGCCTTTTAATTGAGATTTCAGTGTCTAGAGGATTGAAACTGAAGCCTTTATTTCTCATAAAGGTGCCGATTGATTGTTTTTAAGAAAGTTTAAAAACGAGTCTCAATCTTACAAGTACTGAGCACTATGCCCCTGATCCAGCAAAGCACTTAAGCACATTGGCTTCAATTGGCTTCATTGTGGTGCCAGATTACTCAGCCTGACCAGAAATCAAGGTCTTGTATAGGCAGCTGAAGATAGTAAAATCCTATTATTTTTGGAAGTTTCTCTTGGACATATTTTTAGACTTTTCTAGCTTTTGTACCCTGTTCTACAGCAGTAGGACCCTTTGGGCTTTTGTACGTCATTGAATATGCAGGTGTCTGGTAATCAATAATTATCAATAGTCACTATAGCCATTTCACAGGCTCACCATTTTGTTCTGTCCAGGTCTGGATGGATGAGCTGTTGGGGTCTGTGCTTCAAGACACAGTTTCCCATTCATCTTGGGCCTCTTTGCAATTGGATCTAGGCCATGCCTTGGTCAAACATCATGTAGTCGCTGATGTGTGACCGAGTCTCCGCGTAAAACTCAATCAAACACAGGCTCTTCCTCGGATAATCTCCTCTACATCCTTCTCTTTTCATGACTAGTGTCCATGACTCAAGTCCTTCGGTGATCAGCAAGTGACAACAGGGCAGTCTTGTGTGACTGGATGCCTCTAGTCACAAGCTGGCACAGAGACAGCAGCTGCAAGATGGTTGTTGCACACTTGGATAAGACAGAAGTGTGCCCTGACAGCTGTAGCTGTGACTGAACTACTACTTAGGATTCACTCTGCTCACCATGAATAGGAAGGGGGCTAGAAAAGATGCCCTAAAAATAGTCTGTCTGAACCCAACCTGCCTGGTAACTGTGGCCAGGGAGGAACACCCTTCAATTCATGGGGGCAACAATAAGAAGAGAACAAAATTTACACTTAGATTTGGAACCTGGAATGTCAGGACAGTGATGAGTCTGACCAGCCTGAACACCGAACAACTCTCGTTGCCTGAGAGCTGAGGAGGTTCAGTGTTGACATTGCTACTTTGAATAAGACCCAGCTAGCCAAACAAGGCCAGATTAAAGACATTGGTGTTCATGTAACCCACACACCTAGTGTGGTTACTGAGCAATGCAAGTGGTACCTAGACCACAGCAACAGTTAAGATCAGGAGACCTCTACAGCATGGACTTTTATTTCCTGTAACTGCCACCAGGCAGGTTTGAACCTGGGACTTCCGGAGCTGACTATAGGAGCCTCTACCCTCTGAGCTAAAAGCCCTAGCCTATGCTGTAGAGATCTCTTGATCTTAACTGCTGCTGTGGTCTAGGTATCACTTGGATTGCTCAGTAACCACACTAGATATGTGGGTTACATTTGTACCGGGTGTTGCGTGGTTGGGATAAGTTGGGTATTCTGCTTGTGTAGCATCTGCCTCATGGCACTGTAGATGCTCTGCTCAAGCTGGCTAAGGTGGTCTTAGATGTGGTGTTGGGGACTCTGATGCTTTTGGCCTTGGGGGACTTTAATGTGCACACCAAGGCTGTCCTGTCTGGTACAGCTTGAGACTTTATGGCCATCGTGTTGACATTAGAACTATCCCAAGTGCTGATAACCAGGGTTCCGAGCCCTGCTCGCCAGCTGCGCGGTTCTGCGAGCTGCACATGCGCAGATTGTGCAGCGCTGGCTTGTAATCTACTCACCACGGGCAATTAGATTCCATGATTTGTCGAGCCCTGATGATAACGATGAGGGAAATAAGTGCCCTCACACATGTGGCAGGTCATACGCTCAATCTAGTCGTTTGGACTGAGGGTGATAGAGATTTCCCTTTGCTCCCTTTGTCATGGTCTGATCACTACGTGGTCAAGTTTACACTATTTGCTGACCTTCCCCTCTGCAGAGGTGTAGGACCGATTAAGATGGTCTGCCCTTGGAGGCTGGTGGATCCAGAAGGTTTCCTGAGTGATTGTTCGACTGTTAGGCCAGAGGTCCTGTCAATGACCTGGTCGATGTATGGAATTTTGAGGTAGCCCAGGTGGTTGACATGATTGTTCCTAAACACCCTCTTCTGACTACAGGTTTGCTCCCTGGCTTTCTGGGGAGTTACAGGTGGCAAAACTGTCTGTGTGATGGCTAGAGCACCACTGGAGGAGAATTCAAGCCAAGTCTGATCAATTGCAGGTTAGAGCTGAATTGTGAGCCTATTCTGTGGCAGTGCTGATGGTGAAAAAAAGTTACTTCTCCACCCACATCGCATCTGCACAGTGCCATCCAACAGAATTGTTTTGAGTGGTGCGGGGCCTGGCCCACAGGATGAAATGGAGGAGTCCTCGGCAGTCCACTGTGACTTGTTTGCAAAGCACTTTGCAGATAAGATTACTGTACTTGCATCCAGTTTGGTTCGGACTCTGACTGTCATTGAAGTGGGGTACAGAATGTGTTGAGCATGCTGCCTGGTTGTTTTAATTTGGATTATTACCCCAAATTTTACTGGATACCACCCCAAGGTTACACTCATATGGATTTATTAAATGAGGAATTAACAATCCACTATTGGGTTAAACTCAAGGGGAAGGCGCTATCTCTCTCACACACAAACACACCCATTCATTCATGCCCCCAAGCACTCACACACTTACATAGGCAAAAGGTTGCAGAGCTAGCCAAGGTATATTATGTCTGGAGCTTCTGCCTGCGGTCAACATGGATCCCCACAGGGGAGCTGGTCAGAAAGAGGGCTTCTGCCAGGTGCTCTCTCCTTTTATTGGAACTGGGCAACTCCTGTCATGCACACAGGGCCCTTCTTCCACTTGTCAGGGAAGGGCATGCCCAGACCTCCCTTCATCCTAGTCCTTTGTTTGCTTAGAGCAGCAGTGTCTGATTGCTTTAATTTGTCACCGCCTGGCTCCTGGCACATGTTAAGCCTTCTTGTTTTTCTCACCCCAAACATGCTCCAGTCTCCATTCACACACGTTCTTATCACAGGGTGGAATGCAGTTTAGAGCAAGTTACAAGCAAAGTGGCTGAAAGTTACAAAGATTACCAAGTTGTAAAGCTCAGCAATCATCAAGCTCACATTAAGTTTCTGAACTTAGAAAGCAAAGTGGCCGAGAGCTACAAAGATTACAAAGTTGCAAAGCTCAACAGTGTTATAACAAGTTGCAGAATTTAAAAGGCAAGGTAGCTGAAAGTTACAAAGAAACAATTACAAAGCTTCAAAGCTCAATGGTTACAAAGATACCTTCCAAAGCACAGCAACTGACTGAGAACAATTTCCATCATAATCATCTACAAATCAACAGTAATAAAGTCACTTAGAAGACAACTGCCCCACCTCAAATAGTATTCACAGCAATGCAGTGAGCAGCAGGTTTTGTTATTTTCTAAGTCATGTGTTGCCAGGACCCTACAGTTTAATGCATTTCCAGAAAATGTATGTGTAAATCAAGTAATAGCTAGGGCATAGGCTTTATATAACATGGATCAGTTTCAGATTTTGCAGACCGAGGTGCTTGGAGAATTGCAACCAACCACGTGCTAGCTCGACCCCTGCCTTTTGTGGCTTATTAAACTGAGCTGAGAAGGGATGACTGATTGGGTCCGGGGGATTATTAATGCTTCTTTTAGATCTGGGACAGTTCCCACCACCTTGAAAGGGGCAGTGGTAAAACTGTTCCTTAAGAAGCCTTCCCTAGACCCACACAATTTGAATAACTATTGCCCAGTCACTAATATTCCCTTCTTGGGGAAGGTACTCGAATGGGCAGTGGCGTTCCAACGCCAAGCTTTCTTGGAAGAAACAGATTATCTGGATCCATTTCAGTCTGGTTTCAGGCCTCGTTTTGGAACAGAAACCACCTTGGTCACGCTGGTAGATGAGCTACTCTGGAGGTAGACAGGAGGAGTGTGTCCACGTTGATTCTCTTGGACCTCTCAGCAGCTTTTGATGCCATCAACCATGAAATCCTTCTGGAGCACCTGACGGAGTTGGGTATTGGAGGCACTACCTTGCCATGGTTCCAGTCTTGTACTTTCAGAAAGTGGAGCTACAGGGCTGCTACTTGGCTCCATGGCGACTGTGCTACAGGGTTCTGCAAGGTTCCATCTTGTCCCCATGCTGTTTAACATCTACATGAAACTGCTGGGAGAGGTCATAAGGAGATTTGGAGGCGGGTGCCATCAATATACAGATGGCACCCAACTTTATTTCTCTGTGACATTGGATCCAGGTGTGGCAGTGATCAATCTGAACCAGTATCTGGAGGCAATGATGGACTGGATGAGGTCAAATGGGCTGAAGCTGAGTCCAGATAAGACTGAGGTCCTGTGGATCAGGAAGCCATCTGACTGGGAATATGGTGTGTTACCTGTTCTGGACGAAGTCATACGTCCCCTGAAAGAACAGGTGCACAGCTTGGGAGTCTTCCTGGCCGCTTTTTAACATTTGAAAATCAGCTGTCCTTTTGGGCAGCTTCGGCTGATCTGCCAGCTGCTTCCTAAATAAGAATGACTTGGCTGCAGCAATTCATGCTCCTGTCACATCCCAATTTAATGATTGTAATGCACTCAATGTGGGTGTCGTGGGGTACGAACACCCCATCCTCGGGTTTCAAGTAACCCAGAGTGTGGACATTGCCTGGTTGTCAGTCAGGTTGCCAGCCACCTCCCTCTCAGTCTATACAAACTAGAGTAGTATGGCCTAAAGGCTACAGTCGATAAGGTATGGCCCTTTAATTCAGAGTGGCACAGCCTAGTGACCAAGGTCAATTCAGGGTGTCTCTTTAACTCAGGGCAGCATGCCTAGTGGCCAGAGTCTATAGGGGGTGGCCCTTTAACTCAGGGCCACATGGCCTACTAACTGAAGTCAATAAGGGGTGGCCTTTTAACTCAGGGCAGAGTCAATAAGTTGGGGGGGAGGGAAAAACCACCCCAGTAGGGAGACCCTGGCCCACCCTTCTCCACCAGGTCCTGACCCAGGGCCCTGTGAGTGGCAGAGCATTCTAGCAGTTGCTCAGCGGGGAGTCTGACCGAAATATGGGGTACGTCTACACTTGCTCCCTAATTCGAGTTAGAGATGCAAATGTAGGTGACCGAAATTGCTAATGAAGCGGGGTTTTAAATATCCTGCACTTCATTAGCATGATCTCGCCGGCGCGTTACTCCACTCAACAGCTGATTTGAACCAGGAAGTGCATGCCAGGGCACGTTAGTTTGAACCAAACCCCAGTCCCAACCAGGCTGTAGCCCTGATTCCCACCCCTCTCCCACCAGCTGAAGTCCTAGTCCCTGGCATCCCCCATCTCCAAGGCTGCAGCCACAAACCCTGGCAACCCTTGCAGGGCGGAAAGCAGGAGCTAGAGGGGCTGAAGTCCTGATTCCCTCCTTCCCAACCCCCTTCCTTCCCCCTGACCAAAACTGAAGCCAGGAGCGGCACAGTTGAATCCTGGATCCCCACAACTCCCCATGCAGCAGGAGCCCACAAGCCTGTGGGCAGAGCTGAGGGGTGCTGGGGATGTTGTCCCTCAAACTTCAGTGGAAGTGCCGGATAGTCCCAAGGACAGAGCCACTCCATATCTGTCCCCACCTCCTGATCAGTTTGCAGGCAGGATGCCAGAGGCAGGCAGGGTGGGATGACTGCTCCTCTGGCTGGGGCAGGGGCATGAGTCAGGCAGCTGTGTGCTCTCTCCTCTCCTGTTGCTGGTGTAGGGGGTTGAAACTGCTCATCCTCTCCCAGCCCCCTTTGCTCACACAGCTGGTAAGAGCCACAGGGCTGGGGGGCTTGGTTCCATGGCTGGCACGACTCCCAGGGAACAGGGGGACAACAAAGCCCTCTTGGCACATAGCCCCTAGATGCCCCCTCCCTGCTCACTGAGCTATCCCTTGGACACACACAGTCCCTACCTGCTTCCTCTGGTGCGGGTAAACACAAACTTTATTGAGTTTTCTTCTCTACCATGTTAAACTTCTGATACACAGTACGGATTCCTATATCAATTAATTGAGACGTCTTTAGGGTGTGTCTACACTGCACCCATAGCTTGAAATAAGCTACACAAATTGCATAGCTTTTTTGAGTCAATTTCAAAATAGTTTATTTCATAATTTGGTGCTGTCTACACAACACCAAATTTCAAAATAAACCACTATTCTAAAACATCCCTTCAAGCTCATGGAAAAACGTTCACAGGGACATCGGCATAGTGAGCCTGTTATATTTTGAAATAATGTCCTTGCTTAAAAGACATGGAATAGATATTTTGGAATATTGGAAACATCCCAAAATAGTGCCACAGTGTAGACACACCTGTGGTGAAAAGCTTCTTGGGTTTTGTGCAGACAATGCCAATACAAACCCTGATGGAGCTCAACTTGCTGGGGAAAACAATGTATGGTGATAACTGCAAGTCAAACTAGAGGAAAGATCTTTGGTTTTGGTTTACATCATTCATAACTGTTGCTAACAGCAGCTGACTGTCTTCCAGTTGTTTTTGGAGTCCTTTGCTGTGTAAGTGTATAGTCACTCTCACGTGTACACTGTGTTGAAAAATTAAAAGACTTCTGCCCATTTTTTTTAACCTTGAATATTTTATATTGCTAGAGCCAAGCAGCACAGAATTCCCTTCTCTGGGACCAGTGCTAGACAGAATTGTGTTGATTTTTGATGGGCACAAAGGCATATTTTCTCAAGACACATGCCCAACACTGTTCAGGATAGTCTTCAGTGACCCTTGCACAGAACTGGGGCTTGCTTTGGCTAGCAAGCAAGCAGTCACCTTTCCAAAGATGGTAGAGCAATTGAGAAAAATAACTCATCTGTGACAGAAGTTGCACTACCTATTCCTACCTTTCACAATGATGTAGTATAAAGCGCAGAGAAAAGTTTATCACATTACACAAAAAAGACCCTGATGTAGTCTTTGGTTGAGGGTGAGGAAATTAAGGAACCGGAATTTTACAAGGCAATTGAGAATTTTTATTCAACATCTCTGAAGCACGTGGAGCACTGGAAACCTGCCTTTGAGCTCACAGAAAACCTGGAGTGGGCCTTGGTGAAATGCATGCCAGTGTGGGATGATATACAAAGCAGTCTTGCCTTTGCCACACAAGAGCTCCCACCCTAGATGTCATGAGCACCAAGAGTGGGGGAGCAAGAGTAAAGGGGGGGAGCTTTTGGCATGGGATGTGAAGTGGGGAGGGGGAGCTCAGGGTCAGAGAGATGGGAGCTCAGGAGGTTACCAGGGCCACCTGGTGGGGATGGCTCTGCTTCAGCTGTGGACTCCTCCATGAATGTGGTGGTGGGCGGTGGCTCATCCCAGGGGGTTGCTGCTGCATTTCCCAGCACCCACCAGCCAGCAGTTATTGGAGGTGGCTGTCTGGTTCCTTGTGTTGGCCAGGCTGGCCCCCTCCCTCCGGCTGGTGGCTGCTGGCAGAGGGGTGGCTATCTGGCTCCCCTAGATTGGCAGCATGGCTCTCCCTGGCAAGCTCTTGGGAAGCATACCTCTCCACAGCCTCTACTATCCCTGGGGATGGGGTTGTGCTGTCCACCCCTGGAGGTGGTCCCAAAGAGGCCACAGCTGGCCTGGTGGCTGTTACCATTTAGGACTAGGGATGTAAGTGACTAGTCGACTATCTGATAAGCATAAACGTATTAGATAGTCGAGTAGTTACACAACTAATCGCTTCCCCCCCCTTGCTACCTCTATCAGAGAGAGGCAGTAGGGGTGGGGGAGCAGGAGTCGGTGCTGGGGGGCTCTTGTACATTTCAAAGGCTGAAGCTCTGTGGTGAGAACTAACTCAAACTAGCTACAGGAATAAAGAGAAACAAGAAGACTTTTTATAAATACATTAGAAGCAAGAGGAAGACCAAGGATTGGGTAGGACCACTGCTCAGTGAGGAGGGAGAAACAGTAACAGGAAACTTGGAAATGGCAGACATGCTTAATGACTTCTTTGTTTCGGTCTTCACTGATAAAATAAAAAAAGAACAAGTTGAAAATCACCTAGAAAAGTTAGATGCCTGCAAGTCACCAGGGCCTGATGAAATGCATCCTAGAATACTCAAGGAGCTGATAGAGGAGGTATCTGAGCCTCTAACTATCATCTTTGGAAAATCACGGGAGACAGGAAAGATTCCAGAAGACTGGAAAAGAGCAAATATAGTGCCCATTTATAAAAAGGGAAATAAGAACAAGCCAGGAAACTACAGACCAGTTAGTTTAACTTCTGTGCCAGGGAAAATAATGGAGCAAGTAATTAAGGAAATCGTCTGTAAACACTTGGAAGGTGGCAAGATGATAGGGAACAGCCAGCATGGATTTGTAAGGAACAAATCATGTCAAACCAATCTGATAGCTTTCTTTGATAGGATAACGAGTCTTGTGGATAAGGGAGAAGTGGTAGATGTGGTATACCTAGACTTTAGTAAGGTGTTTGATACGGTCTTGCATGATATTCTTATCAATAAACCAGGCAAATACAACTTAGATGGGGCTACAAAAAGGTGGGTGCATAACTGGCTGGATAACCGTACTCAGAGAATAGTTATTAACGGTTCACAATCTTGCTGGAAAGGTATAAGTGGGGTTCCACAGGGGTCTGTTCTGGGAATGGCTCTGTTCAATATCTTCATCAACGATGTAGATATTGGCATAGAAAGTATGCTTATTAAGTTTGCAGATGATACCAAGCTGGGAGGGGTTGCAACTAATCTGGAGGATAGGGTCATAATTCAAAATGATCTGGACAAATTGGAGAAATGGTCTGAGGTAAACAGGAAGAAGTTTAATAAAGACAAATGCAAAGTGCTCCACTTAGGAAGGAACAATCAGTTTCACACAAGGGCTACGTCTACACTGGCCCCTTTTCCGGAAGGGGCATGTTAATTTCAGAGATCGCAATAGGGAAATCCACGGGGGATTTAAATATCCTCCGCGGCATTTAAATAAAAATGTCCGCCTCTTTTTTCTGGCTTTTAGAAAAGCCGGAAAAGAGCGTCTACACTGGCCCCGATCCTCTGGAAAAAGCGCCCTTCAAAGTAGGAATAAGATCCCCCGGAAAAGGGCGCTTTTTCCGGAGGATCGGGGCCAGTGTAGACGCTCTTTTCCGGCTTTTCTAAAAGCCGGAAAAAAGCAGCGGACATTTTTATTTAAATGCCGCAGGGGATATTTAAATCCCCCACGGATTTCCCTATTGCGATCTCTGAAATTAACATGCCCCTTCCGGAAAAGGGGCCAGTGTAGACGTAGCCATACAGAATGGAAAGCAACTATCTAGAAAGGAGTATGGCAGAAAAGGATCTAGGAGTTATAGTGGACCACAAGCTGAATATGAGTCAGCAGTGTGATGCTGGTGCAAAAAAAAGCAAACATGATTCTGGGATGCATTAACAGGTGTGCTGTGAGTAATACATGAGAAGTCATTCTTCCGCTCTACTCTGTGCTAGTTAGGCCTCAGTTGGAGTATTGTGTCCAGTTCCGGGCACCGCATTTCAAGAAAGATATGGAGAAATTGGAGGGGGTCCAGAGAAGAGCAACAAGAATGATTAAGGGTCTAGAGAACATGACCTATGAAGGAAGGCTGAAAAATGAGTTTGTTTAGTTTAGAAAAGAGAAGACCGGGGGAGGGGGACATGATAGCCGTTTTCAGGTATCTAAAAGGGTGTCATAAGGAGGAGGGAGAAACTTGTTCATCTTGGCCTCTGAGGATAGAACAAGAAGCAATGGGCTTAAACTGCAGCAAGGGAGGTTTAGGTTGGACATTAGGAAAAAGTTCCTAACTGTCAGGGTAATCAAACACTGGAATAAATTGCCCAGGGAGGTTGTGGAATCCCCATCTCTGGAGATATTTAAGAGTAGGCTAGATAAATGTCTATCAGGGATGGTCTAAACAGTATTTGGTCTTGCCATGAGGGCAAGGGACTGGACTTGATGACCTCTCGAGGTCCCTTCCAGTCCTAGTATTCTATGATTCTATGAGAACATGGGGCCAGTAGGGCCTGCTTGAGTCCCTGCTGGCCCCTTGCTCCCTGTGGCGCCCCCTCCCTTGCTGCCTCAGGGGGAAGGGGAGAACAGGGGCCGGTGCTGAGGGGGAACCAGCTTAAAAGCACAGTCTCCAGGGCATCACCTTGTGCCCCTACTGCATCTATCAGAGGCAGCAGGCGGGGGACATAGGGAGGCTGCTGCCAAGCAGCCCATTTGCAGCAGCTAGCCACAAAGGTGGCCACGGATAGGGGCTGCTACTGCTGGAGCAGCCCTTGCCCATGGCCGACTCTGTCCGCCACAAACAGGGGCTGCTGGACTCAGCACGAGCCGGGACCAAGCAGTCCTGGCTCACACTGATCACTGCGCCTCTGCATTTTAAATGTAGTAAGAGCCTGGTGGCTCCTGGAGCCGGCAAAAGCCAGGACTGCTCAGTCCCAGCTCGAACTAGCTTTTGAAGCTACCCCCCGCTGTGTGTCTGCAGAGAGGTCCCATTGACTAATTGTATAGTCAATACAAGTTGTATCGACCATATGATTAGCCTGATAACCTCATTTTAACATTTTTCGCCTTCCTCTGTAGCATGGGGCATGGATCACAGCTGGAGGATTCTTTGCATCTTGGGGTCTTTAAACTATTTGAAGATTTCAGTATCTGAGATATAGGTGAGAGGATTATTCCAGGAGTGGGTGGGTGAGATTCTGTGGCCTGCATTGTGCAGGGGGTCAGACTAGATGATCGTAATGATCCCTTCTGACCTTAAAGTCTATGAGCCTATGAGCACATCCTTATTTAGGACAGGCATGGACAAATACCAACCCATGGGCCAGTTCCAATCTGCCAGGGTTAGCTCCCGGTGGGCCCCCACACCACTGTATTTACTTCCGCCTTGGCAGGTACACAAGATTATAGTTCTCATTGTCAGCAGATCACTGTTCCTGGACAATAGGAGCTACGAATGCACCTACTTGTGGAGGTGCGGGTAAATGTAGTAGTAGCGGCTCATTGGGGCTAGCACTGGAGAACTGCCAGCATTTCACAGATGGAGGGACGGGCAGACAGATGCACGTTTCTAAAATATATAGAGAGATAATAATGCAGTGTGTCTTTTAATGGGGGCTGAGGCAACTTAATGCTATTTTGAACATTTGTGCTGCAGAGCTCTGATTGATTTCTGTTGATCTCACTTAAATTAGAGCAATTTTACCAGGTGCTTTCTATTTGGCAGAGGGAAAGATGGTCACACTACATTTGTGGGATATTTTTGGCAGATTCCCAGAGCATGAGTTCCATGAGTCTGCATTTATACTGCAAAGCAATAAGCTTTGAGCCCTAGGTCTTGGCTTGACTCAGATTTGGACCTGGGACCCTGGGTCTACATAGTGGGTTAGTGCAATTTGTATGTGCTTATGGAAGGGGGTTAGGCTTGAACCTGAGTTCAAACCCCAGGTTTAGTTGTCACAGTATATGTACCCTTATAGGCTAGATGTACACTGTAATAAAACACCTGTGACTGGCACATGTCAGGTGACTCATGTTTGCAGGGCTCACATTGCAGGGCTATCAAATGGATATTTGGATATGCGGAGAGAAAAGTCTCAGAGCTTGAGCATCAGCCTAAGCCTGAATATCTACAATGTAATGTTTTAGTTCTGGAGTCTGAGCCCCATGTGTTGCAATAGATATACTCAAAGTGCCTGCAGGCATGAGAATTTTTGCATGTCAGTATTGCTAAGCAAATTTATGAACAAAAGCGTTTATCGAATATTCTTAGATCACCTTAATTTGCCATTCTCATACTTGTTAAGGTTTAGAATTTTTGGATTTCTGTCTTTTTGTTAGCTATTGCGAATGATAGACTCAAAATTCTTCACGGTCAATGTTAGCTACTTTTTTTGTGAATGAACCAAATGCATTTTCTCTCCCTCCCTTCCTTGGCAAGTGGATGGAGGTGGGATATAATGAATGGAAAATGAACTATTGCAGCCTGTATACAATATAGACATATTTATAGATAAAGTTCAAGGTGTGCTGCAGATTGTTTTAATTTTAATAATCCCAAGGAGAAATTCTGAGCATTGCAGAATTTACGTACCTTCCCAAACAATCCAGAACTCTTTTTAGCTAATGATATGAATACGGCACCACTGAAATGCAGCCACTCTAGAGCAAGACCCAGGAAGCAATCATCACAGTACATCAATGTATTTATGCTGTAGTATTGCTGTGTATCCCAGAGAGATTGTACAGTTGGGTAGGAGAGACAAGGAAGAATTGGCCAAGGATAGGGGCAAATTACATCTCACAGGAAAACTGCCATGGGCAATTTTATGACCCCACAGCACAAGCAGGGGCTCAGAATTTAAGGCCTTATCCCATTTAATGATATTTTAGCTCTCCTCATTCATTTTGATACAACAGACGTTTTGTCAGGGACATGGATTTTCTGTTATTACAGGATCTCTTTGCATTAGGCACGGAAATAAGAAGCAGCCTCAGAGACACTGGTATGCCTGGAATACATCATAAATTTGAAAAATACAGTGGGGTAGTCAACTAACTGCACTGCTACTGTGACCACATCAGTTAATCCCTGTGCTCTGAAAACACACCACATCCATGAGGTCAAAAGGTAGGTGTGATACCCTACACAATGGCTGTGTTTAGACTGGCCAGTTTTTCCGGAAAATCAGCCGCTTTTCTGGAAAAACTTGCCAGCTGTCTACACTGGCGGCTTGAATTTCTGCAAAAGCACTGATTTCCTATTGTAAGAAATCAGTGCTTTTTGCGGAAATACTATGCTGCTCCCATTCGGGCAAAAGTCCTTTTGTGAAAAACTTTTGTGCAAAAGGGCCAGTGTAGACAGCTCAGCTTTGTTTTCCGCAAAAAAGCCCCGGTCGTGAAAATGGCGATGGGGGCTTTTTTGCGGAAAAGCGCGTCTAGATTGGCACAGATGCTTTTCCGCAAAAAGTGCTTTTGCGGAAAAGCGTCCATGCCAATCTAGACACTCTGTTCCGAAAATGCTTTTAACGGAAGACTTTTCCGTTAAAAGCATTTCCGGAAAATCATGCCAGTCTAGACGTGGCCAATATGATCACTAATGTAACTGGTGCAGTGTTTTAAAGCAGTGTTTCTCAACCAGAGGTACTCGAGAGAAGTCTGAGGGATACATCAACACAACTGAAATTTGGAGAAAACTGAATTTTTGTTTTAAGTTTTACAGTGCTTTATTATTTTTGTTCTTTTTACACCCAACAATTTCATCACCTGCCCAGCTACGATTGTTTAAACAAAGGTGTTGTAATTGTAGAAAAAAGTTTTGTGTGTCTGAAAACTGTAGGTACTGGGGGTACTTATTTTATTTTAAAAAAGGGATACTTTATAAAAAAGGTAGAGAGACACTGTTTTAAAGGGCCTAAGAAGAAAATAACATTGCCATTTAGTATAAGAATGATCCTTTATTAAACTATAGGCCCGCCTACACCCAAGATGTTTTACACAAGTCCAGGGGAAGACCTGTGCCCCTGAGAAAACAAGCTACACCACTAACCAGTAGATGTCTCTGTTACACTCACCTACTGTTATGCATGTAATGTTTCAGGAGGGAGTTCATGTCACAGCTGGACATAATCAATCTACTTTATTTATTTGAGACATCAGCAAATATTCTGCCTGATATTAATCGGCATCTTTAAGTTACTTGCATTTTTAAATTGTCCAAAGTGTCCTCTGTAAGTATAAATGCTTACAGCCTGGGCACGAACATGGGCTGCATGCTAACGAAGCCTTACAAAGTCGATCGGAAAACGTGTCTCGTGGCGCTGGTAGCTGCCTAGGATTTGACCCTCAGTACTAAGTCTCTAGATCATATTTGTCATGGGTGGACAAACTGCGGCTTGCGAGCCACACGCGGCACTTTTGCCCTGAAAGTGCAGCCCACAGAGGCGCCCTACTCCCTTGCAGCCAGGTGGGGCCTAGGGTCGTGCACGGCAAGGTGGGCGGTGAGTCTGGCCGCCCTGGCGCGCTCTGGGCAAGCTGCAGGCGGCACGCATAGCCCACGCTCCCACGAGCCGGCTACGGAGACTGGCTGGCCACCGGCGGTACGTGCCTGTCTCATGCCAACCTCCCCCCCCAGTGCTTGCGCGCTGGGTGCAGCCGCCGCCTCCCACGCCTGCAGGGAGCGGAGCCGCGGCGCGCGCCAAGGAAGCGGCCGGAGCCGGGCTCACCGGTGCGCAGCCCGTCTGGGCGGCGGGAGGAGGGAGAGACGCGGGGGCGGAGCCGGGGGCGGGGCCAGAGGCCGTGGTGCTGCTGTTGCAGCAGGGGCGGCCGCCGGCGGAGCGCTGCGTCCCGCTCGCTGGTGCCTGAGGCGCGCGGAGCCCGGTCCCAGGCGCGCAGCCGCTGGAGTCTGCCCCGGGATCGCAGCGCCAGCAGATGTGAGCGAGCCTGGCGCCCTGAGCCCCCCGCTCGCGAGCACCAGCGTCCGCCTCTCCCCGCGCAACCCGCCAGGCGCAGCGATGTGGCAGCCGGCCACGGAGAGACTGCAGGTGAGAGGGCAAGGGGGGAAACTGAGGCGGCGCTGGCCTCTCGGCGAAGGGAGAGCGTCACGTGATTGTAGGGCAGTGTCAAAAATAGGGTGTCGGGTGCGCTGGGGTCAGTCCCCCGCGTCCCCTTGCCTTGCCCGCAACTTCCATCGGGTCAGTGT
The DNA here is from genome assembly GCF_049634645.1 of Pelodiscus sinensis. NCBI lineage: Eukaryota > Metazoa > Chordata > Testudines > Trionychidae > Pelodiscus > Pelodiscus sinensis. The sequence continues at coordinate 19,952,145 of NC_134720.1, read as the reverse complement.
GCGCGGCACTTTCTGCCCAACTGCTGCACATTGCATCCCCTGACAGGGTGCCCAGGCTGGGGCTGGGCTGCTTGAGTCCAGATGTTTCTTGCTGCCTTTTATAAAGGCAGCACAGATGATCTGCAAAGCTTTGGGTTCCTGCCTGTCCTGTTTTCTTTCTGCATTTATGCTCATCCAGAAAACAGGGTTTTAATTTTATTTCTGGGTGTTGCAGCTCCCCTTCATTTCTCTCCCCCTTGTTAAGGAGAAAAGTTTAGAACACTGGTCAGGTATTGGGCTGGCCACTTCATTGACTGCAAACAAGAAAATGTTTCTTTAATGCGATTTGGACGTGGGGCGCAGGAGAGTATTTGGAGTTGTGCAATACTGAAAATTGGACAAGGCTAGTTATTTGCAGGAGTCATCAGTGACACGTAGTGAAGTCTCAGGAGGCTCAGGGTTGTCCTTACTGGAGGGTTTTGCTCCATGCTTTTTGCTCTGAAATGTTCTCCAGATGGCCAACCAGACAGATTGCCAGATGAATTTATACAATCCCAGAGACAAACTTTTTGGCATGCCTAAAGGAGCATTAAATCTCAGTAAACTTTGAATATCTGTGTAAGTGGCAAAATAAAACAAGCTTTAAGGCAGAATTAATTTTAAGGCATAAGGCAAAAAGAAAATATACTGAAATGAGGGGGGAAGCACCATTACTGAAGCATGCAAAATAAATTATTTAACTTGAAGATCACTGATAAGAAAGCAAACACATAATCCCATGAAAAGCGGCAGGTAAAATTCACAATCTGGATTCATTTTTGCAGCAAGGAACAAAAACGACCTGCTTACAGAGTATCAGTATCTTGTAATACTAAAGATTCCAGTTAGACCACTGATGCTCTAAGTTTCATGATGGGAAATAACACATTTACATTTTTGTGGCAAGTGATCAAACCTCAAGGAACTGTACTTTGGAATATTAAGTGGATATTCAAAATGTTCTGAAAGGTCTTATTTGAATTCAAATCTGCATTCAAACACTACCTAATTGAGTGCAATGTAAGCTTGTTTTAACTTTTCGTTTATCTATAAAGGCATGTGTGTGTGAGAGAGGGAGGGAGAGGTATTGATGCAGCATCACTTTGAAGGTAATGTCATGCCAGTAGTAAAAAATTCCTTTATATATTTTATTTGTGGCTTACAGCTCTTGCTCTTCTGAGTGTGTTTGATTTAAAAAAAAAATCTATTCACGTGCAACATGTTTTACTTAGGGAAGTGTGTGGGTTTCAACTTCTAAAGCTCATGCCACATGGCAATGGAGCTATTTTGGCATATATTTTGCTTTCTGAGTATTTCCGTATTAGAAATATCACCTTTCATTTCATGATTATTTGGCTATGCAAATTGTTTCTTCTAGTGCTTCTTGTTGTGTTCTTTGTCGTGTAAGCAGTATTTTATTAAATCAGTCTAAATAAAATTTGTCACATAATGAAGAAAGGCCTGCCTCATTAAAGACTAGGGTTAAATTTTACAAAACATTATGAAAAATACCATGAGTGGGACAGTGACAGAGTTGACCGATGCAAAAGTTAAAAATCACATTTTTCTGGAAGGCAGATCTGAAGGTGTGTGTGTGTGTGTGTGTGTGTGTGTGTGTGTGTGTGTGTGTGTCTTAATCTCTCTACTCTGTGTCTGGTCTTCTTATGAGTAGGCAGGCTAATGAAATATACAAGAATTTTGTTTTTCTGCCACTTTCCAATTCAGAGGTCTTGTATATTTCAACACCCTTTTCATGAGAAGAGACTAGGAATGCAATATGGACTTGTGGAAGGATGGTGGTGTGATGGGAAATAGTGTGCCTGCAAACCAAACCACAGCTAGTTTTAGGCCTACATGCCTGAAGAGTATTCCCTTATTCTTATATTTTATTAATAAATATATATAAATAAATACATATGGGAACTTGAGACTTGCAGAATGTAAGACAAAATAAAGCTTACTTTGCAGTTCCACTATATCAACTTCAATGCAGTTTCCAAAACAAATATCTAATGCGAAATAGTTGAACATATTAAAATATTTGTATTGCTTTCATAATTGGAATTAAAGAATTGCTTTGATACCAGAAAGCAGAAAATTCAAAGACTTGCACTGATTTGATGTTAAAGTCAAGTTTGATCAAGTCTTTGGGAGTTTTAATCCCTACCAGCCAGTAGCAGTTATAATCCATGCTTCTTAGCCAGACCGAGGAATGCAATTTCAATTGATAGGAACCCTTTGACTTAGTGTATGCTTAAAATGTGGTTTGTGAATGAAATTAATCATGGTGGCATGTTATTATTTATTCATTCTCCATGAATGGCTAGAGGCTCTTTACAATCACACAGTAAAAGACATTATCTGCCCTGAAGATCTTAGTCTCAGGCCCTGATAACTGCAAAAACTTTTGCAAATGTTTAACTTGACATACTGTAAGTCGTCTCAGTGAAGTCAATAAGACCACTCACGCTGTATAAAGTTGAGCACATGTAAGGTAAATCTAGATTAAAAACGACTGGGTGTAATGAATGAAAAGGTGATTGAGTGTATGTGTTGTAGGATTAGGTGTCTGATATATAACATAAGATTAATACTATAGCATAAATATATCCAACATTATATTTGAAGTAGTGATATAAAATCCTGTGTAAATTATTAGCTAGTTAAACTATAGATTTAATTGGTTAACGCACCCACTATACATGGGGAAAGCGGTGGGGCACTGGAGCAGTCCCCCTACCCAGCTGGTTAACCGGTTACCCTGGTAAGCATGCTGGTAAGGCAATGCTGACCAGTTAACCGGTTAAATCTTTACATCCCTAATTTAAAGAATGTTAGGTTGCAAAATTCTGCACTCCATAGTTAGGAAATGCCTGTGCAAATTTATAATTCAGGCCCCTTTTGCATGTGTGTTAGGATACAATCCATATTTACATTATCACAGTTCATTTTTCCCACAGGACCCCTTGTTTCATCATAAAGGATGGGTCTGGTGTAGAGAGGAGGGTTATATAATGAAGGAGACTTATTTATAGTTTGTTTCACAATCATTGGTTGCAGAATGTTAAAAGCATATTGAGAAAGAGACAGAGTTCATATTTGATGCCATAGGCAAATCATGGAAAGCAAACTTTTCATAGATGGCTATGAATTGGGCATTCCTCATTTTCTCTAGGTGGCCAATCTGAGGTACCTGAAGTTTGATTTGCTGAAGTGCTAACTACTCAAAGCTATGCTGGGAGCTATGCTTTGAACATAAAAGGTGCCATATAATGCTAATAACTCTGACAAATCAGCTCTAGGTATCACAAACTGAGTATTCAGAACTACTGAACACTGCATCTTAATCTCTATGTTCTGTCTGTCTGTGAAAAGGGGATAATAAAACTACCTCATTTAACAGGGCTGTTCTGGAAAGAAATTCAGTGATGTTTGTGGAGCAGTCAGCTCCTATTGTGATGAATGCATAGAAATGCCCACGAGGAAATGAACAGTTTTGTATTCAGAGTAGGGTTTGAGAAGTATGTCATAAGTAAGCCATGTAGCTACACTTCGTGCAATCAGGACAAACAAAATATTTAATAGCTGAGTACCCATCTATCCTGTCATAGCAGGGGACAGAAATAAGTCTGCACGAACAAACATAGATCTGGTGTTTCCTAACTTTTGAATGTTTGACTTGTAATGTTATTAATATTGTTTTAAAATAGTTTTTCATTTTTTAAAGCAAACTAAAAACAAAAAGCAGAAATTCCATCATGTGGCATCATATTGACACACACATGAATTGTCAGCAGGGTTGGAACATTTAGATTCACTGCAGAGGCCTCTGCCACTTGAGCTAATGCAGTAATTGATTGCTGTAGTAGGTTGGCATCCGCTATGTCAGCGGTGCCCAGATGTTTTCTATCTTGCCTTACCGGTAATGGAATTGGTCTGTGCCCCCCACTCCATTACTGCACAGTGGGCTCAGCAGAGGCATTTGGATTGAAGATGGAGCTGGGGGCAGAACTGAGGGTGGGAGAGGAGCTGGTCTAGAGGTGGAGCTGGCCTGGCAGTGAAGAGGGAAGGATGGCAGAGCTGGGCTGGAACAGAGCAGGGAGTGGGGCTGGAACTGAGGTGGGGTTGGGGACGAACGGAGCAGGGAGTGGAGTGGAGCTGTGGCTGAGGTTAGAGTGGGGCTGAGGATGGAGTGGGGTTGGCCACTTCTCCCTCTCTACTCCCTGGGGGATTGGCTTGGGCATGGCCCTGTGAACATTCCTTCATGCCCCTGAGGGGTCATTCCATGGTGTGGGGCCCTCTGCTCTATGTGGAGCAGTGCTGGTCGGGGAGAGGAGGCACTTTACTGGTGGGTTTGACAGATTTGCTCACAGTAAAGGAGTGAGGAGACAGGGAACTCGTGGGTTCCATTTCCTGTTCTGAAAGGGAAGTTTCTCTCGCAGTCACAGACACTTCAGCTTCTGTTCCTCAAAAGCCTGGTGCCATCTGCCCCTGCCCCAGTCCTGTCTCTTCACCCCAGCATTCCACTTCCTTTTCCCAGTCCTGGTCTACTCATGGGGGGTATGTCTACACTACCCCGCTAGTTCGAACTAGCGGGGTAATGTATGCATACCGCACTTGATAATGAAGCCCGGGATTTGAATTTCCCGGGCTTCATTAGCATAAGCGGGGAGCCGCCATTTTTAAATCCCCGCTGCTTCGAACCCCGTGTAGCGCGGCTACACGGGGCTCGAACTAGGTAGTTCGGACTAGGGTCCTATTCCGAACTACCGGTACTCCTCGTGAAACGAGGTGTACCGGTAGTTCGGAATAGGCACCCTAGTCCGAACTACCTAGTTCGAGCCCCGTGTAGCCGCGCTACACGGGGTTCGAAGCAGCGGGGATTTAAAAATGGCGGCTCCCCGCTTATGCTAATGAAGCCGGGGAAATTCAAATCCCGGGCTTCATTAGCAAGTGCGGTATGCATACATTACCCTCCTAGTTCGAACTAGGAGGGTAGTGTAGACATACCCCTAGTCAGTCTTTAAAGCTCCCCCAAAGGCACCTCATCCTACTCCACTTTCCTCCTTCCCTGGCTTGCCGTTCCTGGTGCCTCATCCTAGGCTCTTTGCCCAGCCAGTCTGTTGACATGCTTCTCCCCAGCCCTTGGAGCCTCATTTAATCTCAGTTTCCTCCCCTTTATTGCTACTATTCTCAGTCTCCATACCCAGACTTCTTGTCCCAGTCTCCTGACCCTGGGATCCTTTATTTGAGCTAGACTTCCCCAGATCTGTCCTCTTTTCACAATCTTCTGTCCTTCCCAGATTGCTTGTGCAGTCTGACTGATTGCTCCGCTCCACTACTGGTTTCCAGTCCTGGTGTACCCTTACCCTCCACTCATTGTCCAATGTAATTTTCTCACTTCTGTCCCAGGGTTTCATATCCCACTCTTCTCCCCTTACCACCCCCCAGAGGTCCATCTCTCTTTTCCCCTGCTTTTGAATTAGATGATCATGTCTCCCACCTCCACCCTGCCAGGTGCTAGTGATGTGGGAACTGAAAGCACAGGAGCAAGAGTCCCTTGTTCTCAGTTGCTGCTGCAGAGGGACACAGCAGCTAAGTACTGTGGTTGCAGGAAAAGTTCTCATTCTCTGCAGCTCTGGGCTGGATCATACTGAGTTGTGTTTTGGGGGTGGTGCATACCCAGTCCAGCAAGCATATGGAAGTTGTGAAGGATTGAATGTTTGAGAATTTAGCTGATAATCTCTAATACATTTCTAGTGAGCATGTTCAAACTAATTTTTTTTCAAAAGTTTATAACATGGTCAGATTTTAGTGGAGTCTTATTGGGATGGCAAAAGACACATCCCAGACACAGAAGGATGCCAGCTCAGCCTATAATATGGTAATCCGTGCTAGCCACCTGCCTAATCTTTGTCAATTGATAGTTTGCAGTGGAATAAACATAGATGATGTGAATTGCAGTTCTCTTCTTGTTAAATGGATAGTAAAACATCCATTAGGAGATGTCAGACTGAGATCAAGTTGTTGCTAGGAGGAGATAGGTCAGGTCTGGAGAGGCAGTTTGTGAATCATCAGCATAAGTATGGTAGTTGCATGTGTGTGAGTGGAATGAGATTACCTAGACCAGAGGACTACCTGGCAATGATGACAGGACTAACTGGGGAGCCCTGTGAGGCTAATTGAGAATGGATATTAGAAGGACAAGCTGGTGAAAATAAAGTGCTCTGAGAGGTAGGAATACCATGAGGGGTCAGAGTCATGAATACTAAGAAAGAACAAGACAGTAAGAAGAAGTGAGTGATGCTGTTCAGAGTAGCTAAAGGGAAGTGAGAGAGGTCTGAAGAAGAGATTATTGGAAAACTTGTTGAGAATGGTTTCAGTGAAATGGAGGAAAAGCTTTATGAATGGGGAGCAAGTATGGAGCTGATGGAGGGAAAGAGCAGAAGGAAATTGTAGGTGGTGCAGTCAGTTAAGTTAATGGAGAAGAGGGGGTAACTGGAGAGTGAACTGGAAATAAAACTTTTGTAAGGATGGAGAGACCATGCATGTTTGCCTTGTGAGGTGTAGGAAACAGTGAGAGGGGAGGAGAGTTAGAAGAGGAAGGGAGAGGAGTAGAAGGAAGTGTTGAATGTTTTAGGCAGGAGAGAGAGGGAGCATGAGGTCACGTCAAATCTGCTCAATCTTTTTTCTGAAAAGACTGGCAATAATCTGTCTGGAAGAGAACACACCTGAAGGGGAGGGTTTAAGGAGAGTTAAAACTAGTGAATAGGCTGCTAGGTTTGTGGAAGAGGGAATCACTGAGGTTGGAGAATTAGTATTGCTTGTCTAGGAAGATGGCAAAGTTTGAAGGAGGAGAGAGCAAATATGTAGTGGATGAGCTCTGTGAGCAAAGTGAATGAACAGCTGAGTCAACACAACCATTAGCAGGATGCAATGGCGAATGACGGACTAGGGGCCATAGCGCGTGGGCAGTGTTGAAGAAAATCAGATGGCGGTGTGAGGGAAATAAAACAGCTACTGAGAGATTAGAAATTGAACATTGTTGAGTTGAAGACATGCTCTAGTGAAGTGGTCATTGTGGTGTGTGGAAAAGTTGATCTAATGTTGAAAGAGAGCAGAAGTAGGGGGGTGAAGAGCCACCTATGCTCACATATGACTTCTTAGCATGAAGCAGTAGTTGCTAATGATGAGGCCAGAAGATTTAAAGAGAGCAAATCCCTGTTTACAAAGAGTTTATGATGGTCTGAATAAATACAAGGGGAAGTTAAAGAATGGTCAGACCAGAGGTGGGGAGAGAGTAACCCCTTCAAAGTGCTACTTGAAATGGCAGTTAGTCGTTAGTCATGGAGACCATAATGCAGATGTAAGAGAATGGTATCAAGAGAAAATGCAAGAGATGCCACGGATGACTGAAAACCGGACTTTTATGAAGCAAAGTTCTGGCCCTAGTTGAACTGGCTAAGAACTGGAATTTATTTAGCAGGTATTAACCTAGTGAGAAGATAAGTGTGAAGAAATGGCAGCAGACTACTGAGTGAGCTCCTTTATCTTATCTTTGTTAGCTGTGATCCACTGTTTTGTGAGCCAAAACATTGTTCTTCACAGTTGGTGAAAATCAGGAAGAGACCTATTGCATTCATTGTTGATAAAGATTGTTGATGTTGCCTTTCAAGAACACAGGGTAGCCCATTTAAACAGTAAGACCCCTACCCAAGAAACCATCTTTTGACCATAACAAGACCATCAGCTGCCATCTGGTTTCTAATATAAATTATTGAAAAAGATCTGTTGGAACTGTGATGGGTAGGAGGAGTGCTGGCTTTTTCTGAACATCCCAGCATTCAGTAACCAAAGGGTTAAATCCAGGTAGCAAGAAAGTGTTGGTAGAGAACCAGTGAGAAGAAAGTATTAAGATTTGAATTGAAAGGGGTACCTGCCTGCTGTTTTTCTTTGTGTGAGCTGGGGGAACAAGATGAATTGAGCCAGGCAAGATTACCATGCCTACAAAAAATACTGGGCATCAAAATGGACTGGACCTTGAAACACGGATATGCGAGTAGGTAAGGAATGTCTATTTAGATGCAATCAGGTTATTTTATTTGTTTTGTTGTTTGGTTAAACTTCTCTGTGCTAAATCCACGTGCCCCCCCCCCATATGCTGTAACTTTAAGCTATATCCCGGGGATGAAATCCTTTGTGTTTCAATTTGTTCTTTTTTCAGTTGCTTTAAATCACTTAGCAACCAAGTATGCTTTACCTTTTGTTTTGTAAATAAAATCAGCTTTTTTAAAAAGGCTATGATTTGATTCTTGTGTCCTGGAAGATAATAGGAGGTTTGTGTATGCATGCCTGATACTGAGAGGTCAGCTATTAGAGACTGTAATTTTTCTTTTTTTCAAGCTCTCTTGTGGCAAAAGAGCTTGGGGTACCCCTTTGGAAGAAGTTCAAAGTGCTTTCTTCCTGGATTCAAGAAGAAATTTTTTTTTTTTTTTTTTTTTTAACTTGGTGGTGGCTGCCTATCTCCCAGGGTCAGGGCATCTGTGACCTTGGGGAGTTTCTAAAAGCAGAAGCCTATAAGAGGCTTTTGGTATTTGGGGATTATATCAGGGTTAGAATGATTGTGTCTTTCTTGTGTATGGCATACACTTAGCATCCTCCATACACTATATACATTTCAGTTTTGTGTAGCTTATATAAAAGTGGTTATTAAATCTAACATAGTCAACCCTCCCAAGTTCCATTGTTTTTCTCTTGAATTTTAGATTTGACTGTTACAGTATGTAATAATTACAATTGATACTAAGGATGTTACATTCAGATTAATGTAACATCAGAGAGAGGCAGCAAGGGGGGAGAAAGAGATTGAGTCACTAATCGACTATCCGATAAGCTTATCGGATAGTCAACTAGTCGCTTACATCCTTAATTGACACCAGCAATAACATCATTAATCGAATTCAGATATTGTGTAAGGGCATCAAGGATAGAGTAAGGCAATGAAAATGTTTGCAATAAACTCAGATTGCAAAAAATGTAACATTTGGTAACCTTCATACCTCTGGAACAGATGGTTGTGAGTGTAGTTCCAACAGATGTTGGATTTGTACCTAGCCCTGTCATGACATGTTGAAAAGTTGATATGCTGTTGAAAGGTGTAATTTTTGAAATAATGTGGCATAAGTTTCTGTTCCTGCTTAATAAACCATGGCCAATGCTTTCTTTGTCACTCAACAATATGCTCCAGTTCTCTCAGAATGAGGCCTGTCTCATTGTTATCCTGTTTAATGAAGAATCATTCATTGTATTTATATTTTTTGTTGTTGAATTTTTTTTTAACTGAATTCAGTGGATTTAACAAAAATTAGGGTAGAGATACTTAAACACACAAGCTTTTTGGACTTGCCTTGAAAATATGATATAGGAAGAACATGTTTTTGATTGTGCCTTATTCCTTCACTTGTATAAACATCTTCACTTCACCCTGCTTTTTAGCTAGGACAGTTCTTGTAATTGCACAAACAGTGCACTGTTCTATGCAATGTGGACACAAACTGATGTAATGATGTCTGACTTTTCAAAACTACTTGTGCAGAGAAATGCACTGCTACACTGCTGGTTATAGAGACATATTATCAATCATGCGTATGGTCTAAAATTATCTTAGACTCTGTCTCTTTTAAAACACCATTCATCTTCAGTGTCTGATTGCCCCTCTGATTTGCTTTAATTTTCTGTCAAGCGAAGCATAAAGTGTGAACATACCTCATCTTTTCTCTTGGAGTGTTTATCCAGAGGTGTTTGATGTATTGGTTTAAAATTTGCTCTTCCCTTATACCTACAGCAACACCGTAATCACCTGGCTTGCTGTGTTTTCTCACATACTGTCTTTGCATTGGTACTTGCTGTAGACTTTACTGGTAGTTGTAAACAGAAGGCTGATGAGATTGGCCCATAGTCCATAGCTGTAATCGCATGGACTTCTCTGAAGCCTTTCCTTTTAAATTATTTCTAAACTTACCTCCTGTTCCTGGCGTAGGATGTGAGATTCAGACACCTATTGCTTTTGTTGAGGCTGTGATGTCTGGGACAGCTATTTTTGTTGTTCATCATACAGAGTTCTGAAGTTCAGGTCTGGTCCTAACCAATTGGTGGCCCTGGGCAACCGCCTGGCTCACCTGTAGGATTGCCAGATGGTTTAAAAAAAATAGCGGACAAAAATTTGAGTAATAAGGGAAACCTGGGGGGAGGATTTGAGAGGTCAGGCTGAAATGCAGTCACGGCCTGCCCCTAAGACCGGCTCTGTTGGCGGCCCCTTGAACATGGTGGTCCCGGGCGACCGCCCAGCTCGCCTGCCCCTAAGACTGGCTCTGCTGAAGTGGTTTTGAAAACATCCAGTGGCCTAGTATCGTTCCATTTTCCTGCCTTTGAGATGAATGGCATTTGTTGTGAAACCTACATTTTTCTGACTGTATTGTGCCATGCACTGCTTCTAGATAACTGGCAAGGGCTCGCCCTTCTAGGACTAGGTGTTGGTCTGCTCCCTGACGAATTTAGCTGCCACGTAACCAGTGCATACAACTGCACTGCTTAAAAATGACAGAGTAGCCATAGCACCTGCTTATAAGCCACAGCAGATCAGCAGCTACTCAATGTGTATCACACTTGTCGCTGTACTTGCCTGTTCCCCTACTCTAGGCTTGTTTCTGAATCTGCTCCTGCTTCACCTACGGCCTGCTCTGTTGAAAGGTTGCTCCACACCTTGTTCCCCTCTGGCCTTGATCCTTTGCTCTGCCTTTTGGCTTACAATTCTGGGTTACACACTGGCTCTGGCATTTGGCTTCTGACCCTCAGCATGTTCCTTGACATAAGTCTAACCAATAGGTTGAACTTTTATTTCAATCACAAGGCCTGACTGCCCATTTTCCGATTGGTCACCGTAGCAAATTCAAGTAGGTGTATAGTTTCCTAGTACATACTGTTTATAAGCCTTTTGGTTCTCCCTAATTATTATTTACATGTGTATAAAACCCATAATGTTCATTTGCAAACAATTGGTATCATACAGCAGTGTTTTTTTAAAATGTTTTTCTCATGACCCAGCTGCAAAAATTGTTAATATCCGTGACCCAACATAATTTCACTAGAGTGGGGGCTCCGGGGTGGGACTGAGGATGAGAGCTTTGGGCTGTAGGAGCGTTCTCAGGCTTTGGGGAGGTTAGGGCTGGAGAAGGAGAGACTTACCTTGAGCGGCTCGTGGTCAGTTGTGCAATGGGGGTGCTTCAGCAGGCTTCCTGCCTGTCCTGGAACCACAGACTGTGCTGTGCCAAAGAAGCAGCCAGCAGCAGCTTCCCAGCCCGGGGGAGTGAAGAGCTAGTGCTCAGGGCAGGGGCAGTGTGCGGAGCCCAGTGCACTCTTTTCCCTCCTCCTCCCAGGAGCTGGGCTTGCTGCTGGCTGCTTCTGGGGTGCACAGTCTGCGGTGCCGCGACAGTCAGGACGCCTGCTTTAGTATCCCCACTGATCACCCTGCAGCAGTGAGACCCAGTGCCTGATATTCCATGACCCAGTACCGGGTCGTGACCTCTGGTTTGAAAACCACTGCCATAAATCTCTCACTTTGCCTTAACTATTAATCTGAAATGACACAACATGCAAATAAACCAGATAATCTAGATGTTGAAAGGAAACTAATAATTGTATGAAGTGTTTCTGTATCTACTTCATGTTTTCAAGTTGGGTGTATTAAAAGGCCTCATATATATTGGTATAATTGAACATCCTGGGAGATCCCTTTTTAACAATGCACAGTTGTCCATCACCACTGCTTGGCTTCTTTTTTCTTCTAGGCATGGCTCAAATCAGTAAAGGGCGATAGAATACATTTCCTCTCCCACCCCCCGCCCCAATCAAGATCATCCAAACTAAAACTGTGTTCTTTCCAGTTCAGAATATCATTCTGTGAAGAGTCACGATTAGCAAATGTGAAAGGCCAAATGCTTTCCTGTAGCACTTTAGCTGACATCTGTAGTATGTGCTACTGGACTAAATTTTTTTACAGAACTGTACTACCAGACATTTTCTAATATATTCTGAAGTATTATCAAAAAATGTAAGGTAACTTATACTCATCAAAACATACAGTATTTTGTGTGATGCAGTATTCAGTCATTAATATAAATGGCTACAAGACGTAAAAACACACTATATTGCTATTTGAAAAGTGCTTGAAATTGAATCTGGGGCACAGTAGATTCCTCAGTCCAGAAAGTCTTATTACCCAGGTTTTGGCATTATCTGAGTTCTGGATACTTTATAGTGCATCAGAATTTTAACATGAACATTGTTACTCTGATTTAATATCAGTCTACAATCTTTTCTGAAGTCAGAAAATCTCATCTAGGGTTTTCTCTATATTTATTCCTTGTAGAAAATGAATGGAGCTTAAAAAGTGCTAATTTTGGGAACTAATGTACGACCAAAGAAAATAAAAATCAGTGGCTCCCTTGTAGAAAGCTTTCTGGAAAATTATCATCAGGGTTCATTTATAGTCTACTGCTAGTTTCTGTTTATGAAACTGACAATCTGTCCGACAAAAATCAATGGTTTCCTTGAATGAAGGCAGTCAAGGGACTGAAGAATGTAGAGTCTAAATAGCTTACTATTTTATTTGTGTGGGTTTTATTCTTCGGCTGTCTGATGGCAAACAGCACTGGGATCAATGGTATTGTCTCTAATCCTTGGCCGAGAACACTGTAGATTGCCTTTGAAATAGGATTCAGTGTTTCTGATTGACAGGACTAGAACATGGACCAGGCACAAATTCTCTTCTCACTTATATTAATACAATCCCAGTGACTTAATTGGGATGTGTCTATATAAGTGAGATGAGAATTTGGCCCATATATGTTAAAAGTGGGTAATTGAAAAGTCCTTTGAGCAATACTTATTTTTTCACAGCCATTTGATGTTGTGAAATAATCTAATTTTCACTTACAGTAACAGCTGGAAATACTGCAGCTAATGGCAGTGATGGTCTTTTGGGCTGCTACAGTGTATTTTTTAAAAATAAAGCGTACTGGGATGTTTTTAATTACACACTTTAAGTGCAAGATGTCTTGATATCAGGGATGAGGGAATAAGTCTTGATGTGGCATATAGAGCCCTGTGCGGATACAAAAATTGTATCTGCATTTGTAGTCACAAAAATGAGCCACAGATATCTGGGGGTGCAGATATCTACAGATATAAAGCGGCTCTGAAGATTTGGGGGGCTCAGGCATAGCTTTTAATGACTTTGTGCTCCTTTTGTTGGAGAGAGAGACATTAAAGCCATTTATATTTGGATCAGAATATGAGCAAATTTATCATTTCAGTAAAGGATTCCCATTTTGCCAAAACTGCAGTGAAATCAATATGTTTGCCATTCCAGTGGAACGGCAAACTGTTGAGCAACAAACAGGAATCTTAATGCACAGAAATTTAATAAACTTAAGCAATCATTGCCAATCTGCTTGCCCTTGCCAGCTCTATATTTTAATAACACTACTTTTGTAAAATGGTATGAAGACTTGATTTATTTACACTTGTTACTTTAAAAATTACCTTAGCAGCTGATAAGGTAATTTTTAAACTGATATTGTGTTCTAAGAAAATAAATTGAATACAGGTTTTGACCAGAGTTGTTAGTTTAAGATTTGGTCACTTAGTTATTAACATTTAAAACCTAGTTAATACTGTGAGATTGGTATACTAGCATTGAAAGTTTGAAACTGATAGCAGCCCTGTGTTTAAACATTCAGTTGGAGTTGTGACTGCATTGTCAGACAAGTTTCAAATCCTGCCTCATGTGAAAGCATTTTGGCCAATGGTATTTGATGAGACTTGCCAAGAACATTGAGAATGGAGGTTCTTTTTGTGAAAGAAAGCTGAGGGTCGGAAAGGTCAAGCTTGTGACCACTTTCTTTATGCCTCCAACCCAGATCTCAAGGGAAGCCCTCTCCTGACTTGAGTATCTGTGAGCCTGAAGGGGGTGAGTGAGCTTTATATTTGGAGCCAGATTTTAAGAATAGCTCAGGGTGAGCTATTTTAGTGCTCAGCACACAGGGAGAGAGCCCTTTTGAAAACCCAGCCACTTCTTTTGATGCCTCTACGGAGATGCACGGTTTTCAGAATGTGGCTCCAATTAGGTCTGCTGAGCTCTTTCGAAAATTCTGATCCGATGTAGAGCCTGGTAAAGACAGTAGAAAGATTCTCAGTGACTTCACTGGGTTAGGTCAGTGATCACCAACCAGTAGATCGGGATCTACTGGTAGATCATGGAACCTTTGACAGGTGATCCTGATAGGTTTGGCCGGGAGGCTATCAAGTGCCAGCACTTCATCTGCCCTTCATCATTGCTGTATTGCTCCTGACTTTTGCCTTGGCGGTGCCCCTCACTTATGGGAGCCTCCTGCTTGCTGTGCAGGGCATGGGAAGAGGAGGAACGAGAGGTGCTGATGTCAAGGTGTCCATCCCTCCACCTTGTACCCCATCTCCATAGAGCAGAGGGGGGCAGAGATGGAGTGTTTGTTGGCTGCTTTTGGGAGTGGTGCAGGGGCAGGGTAGGGGTGATCCTGCTTTAGCCACCTGCACCACCACCCAGAAGCCACCTGTGGTAAACAGTTCCCAGCTGGAGCGCCCGCATTCCAAATCCTGTCCCCAGTC